>NW_015169178.1:907051-907237 GCF_001447785.1 Gekko japonicus | reverse complement strand
CCTGTAAGCTAAGCCGGTTCGCCCTTGGATGGGAGACGAGCAAGGAACTCCAGGGTTGTTCTGCAGAGGCAGGCAGTGGCAGACCACCTCTGTTCATCTCTTGCCTTGGAAACCCTACTTAATCATCACTCTGACGTGGTTGGCTCAGGCTATCTAGATAGCGTCAAATCCTGTAAGCTAAGCAGG
>NW_015169178.1:903947-905862 GCF_001447785.1 Gekko japonicus | reverse complement strand
AGGCTATCTAGATAGCGTCAAATCCTGTAAGCTAAGCAGGGTCGCCCTTGGATGGGAGACGAGCAAGGAACTCCAGGGTTGTTCTGCAGAGGCAGGCAGTGGCAGACCACCTCTGTTCATCTCTTGCCTTGGAAACCCTACTTAATCATCACTCTGACGTGGTTGGCTCAGGCTATCTAGATAGCGTCAAATCCTGTAAGCTAAGCAGGGTCGCCCTTGGATGGGAGATGAGCAAGGAACTCCAGGGTTGTTCTGCAGAGGCAGGCCATGGCAGACCACCTCGGTTCATCTCTTGCCTTGGAAACTCTACTTAATCATCACTCTGACGTGGTTGGCTCAGGCTATCTAGATATCATAAAATCCTGTAAGCTAAGCAGGGTCGCCATTGGATGGGAGACCAGCAAGGAAGTCCAGGGTTGTTCTGCAGAGGCAGGCAGTGGCAGACCACCTCGGTTCATCTCTTGCCTTGAAAACCCTACTTAATCATCACTCTGACGTGGTTGGCCCAGGCTATCTAGATATCATAAAATCCTGGCAGCTAAGCAGGGTCGCCCTTGGATGGGAGACGAGCAAGGAACTCCAGGGTTGTTCTGCAGAGGCACGCAATGGCAGACCACCTCTGTTCATCTCTTGCCTTGAAACCCCTATTTAATTATCACTCTGACGTGGTTGGCTCAGGCTATCTAGATATCATCAAATCCTGTAAGCTAAGCAGGGTCGCCCTTGGATGGGAGACCAGCAAGCAAGTCCGGGGTTGCTGCGCAGAGGTAGGTAATGGCAGACCACCTCTGCCCATCACACAACTTGAAAATCCTAAGCGCTTTTCACCACCACCCTCTCCGTATCTCAGCGGGGGGGTGGGGGGTGAGCAAGAATGATAGGTGAAGGACGCCCAGGAAACTCAACTTCTGTCGACGGGGAGCTTGCCAGCTATCTCGGCTGTATGTGTGTTTTTGTCGGGCCCTGTCAGCTCACGCACGAACGGTTCCTCCTCACACGGCCAAACGTGTGAACAACTGCTGTCGCGAAGCAAGTCGCTTAATGTCAAAGTTCCCCTGAGATGCTCGAAACATGACAGCTACGTGGTCACAGCTGCCTCGTTAGCCGTCGTGCGTTGCCCTGTTCCCGAAAAGGTTAGCTTGATGCCCTCGGGGAGATGACAGCGAAAGCCGCTCCGGCTTTTCTGCGGGTAGACTGCCTCTTTGCATGGAGGTTCCATTGAGCCAGCAGCATGGTGGTGGTGGTGTTTTTGTTCAGTCGCACGGTCGAGTCCGGCTCTTTGCGACCCCCATGGACCACATCACGCCAGGCCCTCCTGTCTTCCGTCGTGCTCTGGAGTTTGCTTAATTTCATGTTCGTTGCATCAATAACATTGTCTGACCGTCTCATCCTTTGCCGTCCCCTTCTTTTTTGATCAGCATGGTGTAGTCGTGGTTATAGTGTCGGACTAAGGTCTGGGAAATCCAGCTTCAAAACCCCACTGGTGTCATAAACATAAGAGAAGCCAATGTTGGATCAGGCCAAAGGCCCATCCAGTCCAATACTCTGTGTCACACAGTGGCCAAAAATACCTGGCGCCATCAGGAGGTCCAGCAGTGAGGCCAGGACACTAGGAGCCCTCCCACTGTTGCCCCCCCAAGCACCAAGAAGACAGAACATCACTTGCCCCAGACATAAGATCATAAGAGAAGCCAGTGTTGGATCAGGCCGATGGGCCACCAAGCCCAACACCCTGGGTGCGTTCAGACGGGGGCTTTCTGCCGGCATAAACTGCACCGGTTGGAACCGGTGCAGTTTATGCCGGCAGAAACGCGATCACACTCACCTCCATTTTGCGATTCCCATCGTTGGATGCCCGCTCACACGCTGCGGGCGTCGGCGTTTTTTTTTTTTTTTTTTTTTAAAAAAATTTTGG
>NW_015169178.1:895134-903586 GCF_001447785.1 Gekko japonicus | reverse complement strand
GGACCTAGTGGCAGAGTGCAACGGTTTAAAGGGATTTACAACGGTTAGGGACGGGAGGCAGATGTTCGCCGTGTGAACGCCCGTAAGTACACCGGTTGGAACCGGCACCCTAACCGTTGTAAATCCCCCGTCTGAACGCACCCCCTGTGTCACACAGTGGCTAAAAATACCAGATGCCCTCAGGAGGTCCACCAGTGGGACCAGGACACCAGAAGCCCTCCCACTCTTGCCCCCCCTAAGCACCAAGAATACCAAGCGTCCCTTGCCCCAGACCGAGAGTTCCTATCTATACCTTGTGGCTAATAGCCACTGATGGACCTCTGCTCCAGATATTTATCCAATTCCCTCTTGAAGCTCGCTTGGTGAACTTGGGCCACTCACACCGACCTACCTCACAGGGTTGTTGTGAGGATAATATGGAGGAGAACGATGTAAGCTACTTTGGGTCCCCATCGGGGCGGAAGGTGGGACAGAAATAAAGCGAGGAAACAAATCCAGCTCCCTTCTGGCTAATACCCGTGGAGAAACATTCTCCACCTCCTCTTCCCTCCTGCTTTTCTTCTGGACACAAATGCCTGTAATTAAAGTACAAAGAGCGCCTTAAATCACATATCTCGCATATGGCAAATGGGGGCTCTGCCATTACCAGCAAACGTCCTTTCTCTTATCGCCTCGCCCTTCTTATTTTAACATCCTGCTCGTGGAAGAGCTCTATGAAACATTAACGCTCGCCGTCTACTTTCGGATTAATCGTCGGCCCTGAGAAAGAGATCTCCGCAGCTGCCACTGTTCACTTTTTTTCCTAAATAGAACCATGTGACTTGCCGGCACTTTGTTTTTCCGTTCCATAAATGCGTCTAATGCTTCTGTTCAAGCTAGGGTTGCCACCCTCCAGGTGGGGCCTGGAAATGGCCTGGAATGACAATGAATCTCCAGTCTAGAGAGATCAGTTCTTTTGCAGGAAACGGCTGCTTTGGAAGGTGGGCTCTTCGGCATTGTACCCCACCGAGGTCTCGCCTCTTCCTAAACCCTGATTTCCCAGGCACCACTCCCCAGATGGGGCCGACCACCCTCCAGGTGGGGCCTGGAAATGGCCTGGACTGACAACAAACCTCTAGACTACAGAGATCAGTTCTCCTGCAGAAAATGGTTCTTTGGAAGGTGGACTCACTGGCATTGTACCCTACTGAGGTCTCGCCTCTTCCTAAACCCTGATTTCCCAGGCGCCACTCCCCAGATGGGGCCGACCACCCTCCAGGTGGGGCCTGGAAATGGCCTGGACTGACAACTAATCTCCAGACTACAGAGATGAGTTCTTCAGGAAACAGCTGCTTTGAAAGGTGGACTCTCTGGCATTGTACCCTACTGAGGTCCCACCTCTTCCCAAACCCTGATTTCCCAGGCGCCGCTCCCCAGGTGGGGCCGACCACCCTCCAGGTGGGGCCTGGAAATGGCCTGGACTGACAACGACTCTCAAGACTACAGAGATCAGTTGTCCTGCAGGAAACAGCTGCTTTGGAAGGTGGACTCTGTGGCACTGTACCCCACTGAGGTACCACCTCTTCCCAAACCCTGATCTCCCCAGGCGCCGCTCCCCAGATGGGGATAAACTATCATTCACACACACATGAAAGCTTATCCCCAGCATAAAACCTTTGTTGGTCTTAAAGGTGCCCCTGGACTCCAACATTGTTCCCCTAGCAACAGGTTCAGAAGAAGGAAGTCCTTCTTCACCCAAAGAGTGATTAACACATGGAATTCACTGCCACAGGAGGTGGTGGCAGCTACAAGCATGGACGACTTCAAAAGGGAATTAGATAAGCATATGGAGCAGAGGTCCATCAGTGGCTATTAGCCACAAGGTATAGATAGGGACTCTGTGGCAAGTGATGTTCTTTCTTCTTGGTGCTTGGGGGGAGTCAACAGTGGGAGGGCTTCTAGTGTCCTGGCCCCACTGCTGGACCTCCTGATGGCACCTGGTATTTCTGGCCACTGTGTGACCCAGAGTGTTGGACTGGATGGGCCATTGGCCTGATCCAACATTGGCATCTCTTATGTTCTTATGAGCACCTACACCTCTTTTTCTACGAAATGACCCCTGGTCATTATTGTTGTGGTTGTTCTTCCAGCAGTCGTTTGGGTATTTGTGTTCTGATAAGCTGTGTTGTGCCGGGAATATCATCACAGGGGAAGTTCCTGTCAGGTGGGGCATTGGACTCTTTTTAGATTTTCTTCCGGCTTAAAGTTGTTACCGCTTGAGGCGTGTTTCTTTTGGGGGCTGGTTTCTGCACAGATATGTTTAGTATTTTATTCTTGGCCACTGGCTGGATGCTGGCTTTAGGTTTACTGCTGAGATTGAAGCTATAATGTTATTAAGGTTGCCACTCTCCCGGTGGGGCCTGGAGATATCCTGGAATTACGACTGATCTTCAGACGAAGGGAGATCAATTACCCTGGAGCAAATGGCTGCTTTGGAGGGTGGAGTCTGTGGTGTTAGACCCCGCTCTTCCTTCCCTCTCTAAACTCCACCCCCGCAGTCCCGCCCCAAATTGTCAAGAATTTCCCAAGCTAGAGTCGGAAGCCCTAAATCTTATGCACATTTCCTTTGGAGTCAGACCCACTGGAGTCAGAGCCAGTTTGGTGTAGTGGTTAAGCGCGCGGACTCTAATCTGGGAAAACCGGGTTTGATTCCCTGGTCCTTCACTTGCAGCTGCTGGATGACCTTTGGCAAGCCGTAGTTCTGACAAGAGCTGTTCTTGAAAAAGAGCCGTTTCTGTCAAGAGCTCTCTCAGCCCCACCGACCTCACAGTGGGTCTGTTGTGGGGAGGGAAAGGGAAAGGAGTTTGTAACTACTCCTTTGGGTAGTGAAGGGCAACGTATGAATCCAATCTCCTCCTCCTCCTCCTCCTCGTCCACTGAATGCTGAGGGGCCTTCTTCTGAGTCCGACCAAGTTTGCAATCTTTCCTTTTTTAAATAAAGAAGCAAATGTGTTTCAGAGTGCGATTGGGGTTTCTTTTTGACTATCCTTTTCGACGTCGAGTCTCGTGTGTGCAGTTCTGGAGGCCTCGCTTCAAAAAGGGCGTGGACCGAATGGAGCGGGTGCGGAGGAGAGTGAGGAGGACGATCTGGGCCTGGAGACCAAGAAGCCGGACGAGGAAAGGCCGAGGGACTCGGGAAGGTTCAGTCTGGAGAAGAGGCGGTTGAGGGGCTGTCAGTTTGAGGAGGAGGGCCGGGAGCTGTTCCTGTGGGCAGCAGAGGAGGGGACTCACAAGAATAGGTTGAAATTAAGGGCGGGAAGGTACCGGCTGGATATTAGGAAACACTTCTTTGCAGCAAGAGTTGTGCCACAGTGGAATCGGCTGCCTCGGGAGGTAGTGAGCTCCCCCTCCCTGGCCGTCTTCAAGCAGCGCCTGGACAGACGCTTGTCAGGGATGCTTTAGGCTGATCCTGCATTGAGCCAGGGGGTCAGACTAGATGGCCTCTATGGCCCCTCCCGACTCTGTGATTCTAGGATTCTGTGATTCTATCCCATAATAAGCAGAGGCAGGTACTTCAAAGGCACAATCAACCTCGATATGAAATATCAGCGCCACCGAATGCATCGGATTCTCTTTTTTCCAGTCAGATTTCTCCTGATGCGTTTTTCTTCCCCACATTTAAATGAAAAACAAGGGTGTATTTTCCCCCCCGATTGGGTCACCCCCCCAAATCACTAGGGTTGCCAGCCTCCAGGCGGGGCCTGGGGATCTCCGGCTTCTACCACTGAGCCCCAGCTGACGGACACCTGCTCGCCTGAAGAAAATGGCTGCTTCGAAGGGGGGACTCTATGGCCCTTTTGGTGTAGTGGTTAATGTGCTCAGACTCTAATCTGGGAGAACCGGGTTTGATTCCCCCACTTCTCCACTTGCACCTGGCTGGATGACCTTGGGCAAGCCGTAGTTCTGATAAGAGCTGTTCTTGAAAAAAGAGCAGTTTCCGTCAGAGCTCTCTCAGCCCCACCTACCTCACAGGGTGTCTGTTGTGGGGAGAGGAAGGGGAAGGAGATTGTCAGCCGCTCTGAGACTCCTTTGGGTAGTGAAGGGCTGGGTATAAATCCAATCTCTTCTTCTTCTCTTCATCGTCCCCTGCGGAGGCCCCTCCCCTCCCCTCCCCAAACCCCGCCCTCTCCTGGCTCCACCCCCAAAGTCTCCAGCTGTTTCCCAACCCAGACCTGGCCACCTTAGAAATCACCGTTTTCATGCATTGTTCTTAGCCCTAATGATCCATTGTGGTTGTTCCAGTTACCAAAGCAACCCTTTGAGACAATATATAGGAGAGTCGCTCTTCTCAGCCATTATCCGGCTGTCCGGGGCAAGGTGGAAGAAAACAATGACGGGCGATATTCTTTTTTGGAATCTCAGTTTACAGTCTTGGAAGGACGCCCGTGGAACTCAGGGGGAATTACTTCTGAGTAAATGTGCACCCGATCGATGCTATTGAGTGTCGGAGCGTCTATTTTTATTGCAAAGGCAAGCGCCACACCTGTGCAGGCCCCCGTTCATCCGCCCGGCCCTCACTCTGGGTTCCAAATGTGGGTGTGTGTCGTGCCCTGGGTGAAAGTGTGGGGGGGAGGGCGGGGAGAGAGAGGAACCAGGTTGCTATTCATTAACGCCGGCGATTCTCTCGCGAAATTCCTCGCCAATGGTTTCTCGCGCCCCTGTCTCTCGCAATGGCATCGGCGAGATATATTTTTAGCCTTTTCCGTTTTTGGGTCCGCCGGTGGAAGATGTGGAGTCGATCGAGGCCGGGTGAGAAACGGTATTGCAAGAGGCATTTATGAGGTGGAGAAAAAGAGGGTTTTTTTCAGGGGGGGGGTGGGAAAGGAGAAAAAGAAGAGGAGGAGATTGGATTTATACCCCACCCTTCACTACCCAGAGATGTCTCAGAGCAGCTTACAAACTCCCTTCCCCTTCCTCCTCCCCACAACAGACACCCTGGGAGGTAGGTGGGGCCGAGAGAGCTCTGACAGAAACTGCTCTTTTTTCAAGAACAGCTCTTGTCAGAACTACAGCTTGCCTAAGGTCATCCAGCCGAGAGAGCTCTGACAGAAACGGCTCTTTTTCAAGAACAGCTCTGACAGAGCTATGGCTTGCCCAAGGTCATCCAGCAGCTGCAAGTGGAGGAGTGGGGGAATCAAACCCAGTTCTCCCAGATTAGAGTCCTCACACTTAACCACTACACTAAAAGAGTGCATGAACAGGCAGACAGTTGCAGAATTCACTGCCGTACAGTGATCAACGATGGATTGTTTTAAGAGTCTGGAACTTCACTCTTGTCTGGACGGCTCTGCAACAGCAGCTTCACGTACAGAGAGCGGAACAGAAGTCGAATAAATCAATAAGTAATAGCAACAACAACAATTCTGGGTTGTGAAATTGCTGGAGATTTGGGGGTGGAGCTTGGGGAGGGTGGAGTTTGGGAAAGGGGAGGGGCCTCAGCCTGGTATAATACCGTAGAGCCCGCCCTCCAAAGCAGCCATTTTCTCCAGGTGAACTGATTTTTGTTATCTGGCGATCAGCTGTAATTCCGGGAGCTCTCGAGGTAGGGCTGCCAAATCCCCCTGGGGGGCGGATTTCCCCCCGCTTTGGAGGCCCGATTTCCGACGCCGCGGAATCGGGGCCCGGGGGAAACCCCACCCCGGCGTCCACGTCAGCCGGATGTGACGTGTGACGCCGGGCACACTGGGGGCGGGGCCACAGGCATTTGAGGGGAAAACTGGACAGGGGTGCGAATTAGACACCCGATGGAAGGTCTTATAATAGAATCATAGAGTTGGAAGGGACCTCCAGGGGCATCTAGTCCAACCCCCCCCCCTGCACAGTGGAGGAGATCCACAAATACCTCCCCACATACCGACAGTTTGTTAAATAACATTTCGTTAACGTAGAATCCCTCCCCTCCCCCCAGTTTGGAAGAGTTAGGCATAAGAAGGCAGAGGAGAGAGACAAAGCAGATTATTTGGAGGCTTAGAGAGGGCAGCCGACCAGACGTTCTTCTCATCGGTTTTATGTCAGCCATAGGAAGGAGATATTGTCATGGTCTCTGGCAGCCATGTTAGATGTTTGATTGGTTTTACCAACCCCTTCCCCTCAAAGATAGCTTCTGACTCTTTGTCTTGTTCGAATTCTTGACCTGCTGTGTATTCTCTCTTGGATGGTTATTTTTGTGTGTGATTCCAGTCCTTGTGAATTAGGACCTGAGATTGGGAATGGCTGATTCAGTTGTTTTAGTGCTGTGTGTCCTCGTGAGAGCAGAACGTTCAAATATACATTTCCTCAAGTAAAATAAATAAAATTAGATGTCACCTGGGACCAGCATCCCTAGGATACAAACCTGTTTTAGTGTGATTTTTCTGGCCTGGCCTGCCCCAGGGGATCCTGGGAGTTGTAGTTTGCTGAGGGGGCTGAGAATTCGCTCCACCATTCCCCAATTTTTAAAGTGGTTTTAATGCTTTTTGTTGGGTGCCACAGAAGCAGTTCTCTGTACGTGATGCTGCTGGTTCAAAGCCATCCAGACAAGAATGGAGCTCCAGAGCCTTAAAATGATCCGTCGTTGATCACTGGGTGTGTGTCGAGAGCCAGTTTGGTGTAGTGGTTAAGTGCGCAGACTCTAATCTGGGAGAACCGGGTTTGATTCCCCACTTCTTCACATGCAGCTGGCTGGTGTGACCTTGGGTCAGTCACAAGTTCTCTCAGAGCTGTTCTCTCAAGGGCAGTCCTCGAGAGAGCTCTCTCAGCCCCACCTACTTCACAGGGTGTGTCTGTTGTGGGGAGGGGAAGGGAAAGAAGTTTGTAAGCCGCTCTGAGACTCCTTCGGGCAGTGAGGTGTGGGGTATAAATCCAATCTCCTCCTCCCCCTCCTCCTCCTCCTCTTCTTCTTCTTGCATTGGGTAAAGGGGGGCAGATTGGGTTATTTATTAATGTCGATGATTCTCTTGTGAAATTTCTTGCCGGTGGTTTCTCACACAGGCTCAAAAAGGTTGGGGACTCCTGGCTCATACCCGGAAAGTTTTATTTAAGTGGCGTTTTCACACACACTAAATAACACACTTTCGATCCACTTTGAGTGCACTTTGCAACTGGATTTTACTGTGTGGAATGGCAAAATCCACCTGCAAACGTTCGCTGAAGTGGATTGAAACGGCATTATTTAGCATGTCCAAAAGTGCTTTGGTCTCTAAGGTGATAAGTGGACTCGAATCTACCCAGGGGTCATTTAGTAGAAAAAGAGGTGCAGGAGCTCATTAGCATAACTTATTTGCATAAGCCACACCCCCTGACATCACCAGAAGTGTGTCAGAAGGCAACACCCACCACTCAGGCTCCACTGGACTGTTTTGGATTGCTAGCTATTGGGGGGGGGGGGGAAACGTGCAGATCTGTCCTCACAGAGGAGGGAGAGCTTGTACCTAAATAAAACTTGGCCTTAAAGGTGCTACTGGACTGTTTTGGACCAGAGGGGCAGGCGGGGAGCTCTGCAACTTACCTGGCTGCTTCTTGCTCTGACTGAGGGCCGCTGGGAGCAGAGGGTGGGGCTTGTTGCATGTGCCCGCCCCCGGGCTCTTTACTGCCGGAGCTCTGCTCCTGTGTGCTCCTGCAGGAAATGACCCCTGTATCCACCTATTTTACTGCAGACCAAACATGGCTTCACTCTGAAACAAACCCTCCAGTGTGGCAATTCTGTGCGTGGACAGGGATTGTCTCTTTCTGTACAGACTCACACCCTAGAAAAAGCTGAAATTGGCCATAGCGGTCCCAATGATTTCATTCCCTTATTGCCTCTTCTCTTCCAGGATGCGCTTTCTTGACCTACTGCGCTCGGGAGTCAGCCCTCAAGGCCCAGAGTGCGCTTCATGAGCAGAAAACACTGCCAGGGGTAAGTGCGACGCGCGGGGAGAGGGACGGCTCTTCTCTCCCTCGGTTTTTGAGGTCTTCGTTTTATCTGGGGTTGCCAGCTCCCCGGGCGGAGCTCTGGGAATTACAACAGACCACACTCGCTCAGGCTAATCTCAATCTACCTGACAGGGTTGTTGTGAGGAGAATGCGGAGGAGGCAAGAAGCTAGGGGTGCCAGCTTCCAGGTGGGTGCAAAACACAAGAGACTGCTGGCTGAAATCACTTAAGGTGAACAAATATATATATATTATTTAATGCCTCGTGGGCACTCCATGAAATTGCTGAGCGGTCAGGTTAGAACAGATAAAAGGAAGTCCTTCTTCACCCAAAGAGTGATTCACACATGGAATTCACTGCCACAGGAGGTGGTGGCGGCTACAAGCATGGACGGCGTCAAGAGGGAATTGGATAAGCACAAGAGGGGGACCCGCGATACTCGCGGGGGGGGGAGAAGAGCCCCGTCTCCTCCACCCCCCCACCCCTCGATCTCCCCGAGGCAGGGGCCTCTCTTCCCCGGC
>NW_015169178.1:885290-894687 GCF_001447785.1 Gekko japonicus | reverse complement strand
CTCTGTTTCGGGGGGATTTAAACATCCCCCCGATTCCCCCCCACATTTAAGATTTTTGTGCACACGTGGGGACTGCCCCACGTGTGCTTAAACCTCCCCCTGCCCCCCAAGTGCCCCCTCTGTGCTGATTTAGATATCCGCACAGAGCGGGCTACTTCGGTATTAGTATAAGGATATGGAGCAGAGGTCCATCAGTGGCTATTAGCCACAAGGTATAGATTGGAACTCTCAGTCTGGGGCAAGGGATGCTCTGTATTCTCTGTGCTTGGGGGGGGAGCAACAGTGGGAGGGCTTCTAATGTCCTGGCCCCACTGCTGGACCTCCTGATGGCACCTGGTATTTCTGGCCACTGTGTGACACAGAGTGTTGGAGTGGATGGGCCATTGGCCTGATCCAACATTGTCTTCTCTTATGTTCTTAATGCCCAGTTCACTGACACAATAACCAGATAACCAGATGAAGCCGAGGTGATCTTACAAAAACCAGCAGTGGTGCAGAAAAGTAAAGATCAGTAGTACATAGAAGTCAAGTCCCAAAAATCTCAATGCGTCTCACACAAGTTTCTATAAATGGTTTCCAAATATCTAAAAATAAGTCTGTACGCAATCGCCGTCCATATGCCGTATGTTCAAATGTTGACAGAGTACCAAGTTCCTCGCTCCTTTGATTTACCGGAGGTGGGCTTTTATCTTTCCAGTGTTGTCATAGGAGTCTTTTAGTTGTAGGAAAGGACATGGAGGGGCCATTTCCCTTGACCGTGGGTAAGCACACTGCCAGTTTTGCAGGGAAACTCCAAACCGGGAATCTGGCACACAGTTCATCTGGGTTTAAATACCCCCTCCCCCTTTCTGGATACAGCATAACTCTTTTGTTGTTCATTCGCACAGTCGAGTCCGACTCAGGGGTGGCCAGCTGTGGCTCAGGAGTCTCATGCGGCTCTTTCACACATATTGTGCGGCTCCCTGCAGGGTAGCTTTGGGGGGAAGAAGAAGAGGAGGAGGTGGAGGAGATTGGATTTATACCCCGCCCTTCACCTCCCAAAGGTGTCTCAGAGCGGCTTACAAACTCCTTTCCCTTCCCCTCCCCACAACAGGCGCCTTGTGAGCTAGGTGGGGCTGAGAGAGCTCTTGACAGAAACTGCTCTTTTTCAAGGACAGCTCTTATCAGAACTATGGCTTGCCCAAGGTCATCCAGCCAGGTGCAAGTGGAGGAGTGGGGAATCAAACCCAGTTCTCCCAGATTAGAGTCCGCACACTTAACCACTACACCAAACTGGCTCATTAGATAAACATATGGAGTAGAGGTCCATCAGTGGCTATTAGCCACAAGGTATAGATAGGGGCTCTGGGGCAAGGGATGCTCTGTCTTCTTGGTGCTGGGGGGGGCAAGAGTGGGAGGGCTTCTAATGTCCTGGCCCCACTGGTGGACCTCCTGATAGCACCTGGTATTTCTGGCCACTGTGTGACACAGAGTGTTGGACTGGATGGGCCTTTGGCCTGATCCAACATTGGCAGCTCTTATGTTCTTATGTTAACTGGAGCATAGTAGTAGCATTCACATGATACATTAGGACCCGAAGCAACGATTTTAAATTACAGCAGAGGAGAGGACCCGAAGCAATGGTTTTAAATTACATGCAGAAAGGTATCGGCTGGATATTAGGGGGGGGGGCCTCCCTTCACTGACAGCTTTCAAGAAGAGGCTGGACGAATATTTGCCAGAGGTGCTTTAGGCTGGTCCTGCATTGGGCAGAGGGTTGGGCTAGATGGCCTCTATGGCCCCTTCTGACTCTGTGATTCTGTGATTCTATGATTAAGCAGTACAGAAATTACTCTTTCACACACACGCACACACACTAAATAACGCATGTTCAATCAACGTTCAATGCACTTTGCAGCTGGATTTTGCTGTGCGAAATGGCAAAGGCTGCTTGCAAACAGTCGCTAAAGTGAATTGAAACGGGCATTATTTAGCATGTGTGAAAGTGCCCTGTATAGGATCCTACTTACAATAAGCTATACTCACCTGTAGAGACCACAAGTCCCAATCTGAAGAAGTGTGCAGGCACCTGAAAGCTTATATCCAGAATTCATAGAATCACAGAGTTGGAAGGGGCCATACAGACCATCTCGTCCGACCCCCTGCCCAATGCAGGACCAGCCTAGAGCATCTCTGACAAATATTCTTCCAGCCTCTTCCTGAAAGCTGCCAGTGAAAGGGAGCTAAACCACCTCCCTAGGCAGCCAATTCCACCTTTGAACCACTCTGACCGTGAAAAAGTGTTCCCTAATATCCAGCCGATACCTTTCTGCATGCAATTTCAACCCGTTGCTTTGGGTCCTCTCCTTTGCTGCCAACTGGAATGGCTCCTTGCCCTCCTCCAAATGACCAGCCTTTCAAATATTTAAAGAGAGACAATCGTGTCCCCCCATCAATCTCCTCTTCTCCAAACTGATGGATCTGATTAATGTGACTATGAGATATGACTAGAACGTTTGCAGAATGGATTAATATTATCAGGGGTCATTTCGTAGAAAAAGAGGTGCAGGAGTTCATTAGCATAACGCATCAGCATAACTTATTTGCATAGGCCACACCCCCTGACATCACCTGAAGTGTGTCAGATGGCAACACCCACTGCTCAGGCTCCACTGGACCGTTTTGGATTGCTAGCTATTGGGGGGGGGGGGGGGGCAGATCTGTCCTCACAGAGGAGGGAGAGCTTGTACCTGAATAAAACTTGGTCTTAAAGGTGCCACTGGACTGTTTTGGATTGCTAGCTTGGGGGAGGGGGGATGTGCAGATCTGTCCTCACAGAGGAGGGAGAGCTTGTATGGCAACACTCGCTGCGTAGGCTCCACTGGCTCGTTTTGGATTGCTAGCTATTGGGGGGGGGGAATGTGCAGATCTGTCCTCGCAGAAGAGGGAGAGCTTGTACCTGAATAAAACTTGGTCTTAAAGGTGCCACTGGACTGTTTTGGGCCGGGGGGGGGAATCCCCAAATCTCCAGGTGTTTCCCAACCCGGAGTTGGCACCCCAACGCCCATCTTCCATTGCTGGGTTGGAGATGAAATGGAATAACTGATGTTTGCCACCCTGAACTCCTTGGAGGGAAATCAGGACAGAAACAGGATTAAAAGGAAACGAAAATCAGCTTGAGTAGCTGTTGGCGCGGCCGGATTGGAAGTGCTCTTTCTCTCTCCTCCAGGCCTCTGGGGGGGCAAAAATACGCAAGAAGCGAAAAAGCCAATTAATGTGCCCGCTCTTATCTTGTTCAGGTCTCTGAGCCTGATGTTTCCTGGCAGGGAAAATATCTCCCTCCACCTATGACATTAGGGTCTATTAGTCCGATTTTACACGTACGGAACCGAGGCTTAAAAGGCGGCTCGTGAGTTGCCAAGAGGCCACTTTATAAAGGCGTTCTGTACACGGAGCAAAAATGAGGAGCTAGAATTCTGGACCACGCCACTTCAGACTGTAGGGGGGTCAGCGGTTTGTTACTTTCTTTTTTTGATGCCACAGATCTGGGGTTTTTTTTTTAAGTCCCCGCATGCAGAAAGCTAGCCCCTCGGGGAATATGATTGAGAGTGGCGTTTCCCCCTGAGGTGCTGCTTTCAGACACCGGGGGGGGGGGGGAGGCTTTGAAAAGGGCCTTCGAAAATATGAGCCGGGCCTGCCTCCCGTGTGAAATGGTGTGCTCCAGAAATCCATCAGCTCCTTCTGCGTGACATGCAGGTTGTCCGAGGGATGAATCTGGAGCAGATCCGGGTTCAGACACAGATCTCTCACATCCGGGGCCGCACCCCATACTATTAAGTGCGCAGACAGCTCCAAATTATATCAGCACATAATGTGAGCCCAAGTTTGCTAGGACCCGGCCTGGTTGCCCAGTTGCCTGCAGTGCTTCTCTGAGCCTGTACAGAGTGAAGAGTCACAGAGCTGGAAGGGGGTCCTATGGGCCATCTAGTCCAGCCCCCTGCTCAGCGCAGGATCAGCCGAGAGCATCCCTGACAAGGGTTCGTCCAGCCGCTGCTTGAAGACTGCCAGGGAGGGGGAGCTCACTACCTTCCCAGGCAGTTGATTCCACTGCTGCACAACTCTGACTGTCAAGAAGTTTCTCCTAAGATCCAGCCGGTACCTTCCCACCCTTAATTTAAACCCATGCTTACAAGTCCTGCGGTGGCTCAAGTGGTTAAGATGCTGAACTGCAGGCTGTGGAAGGTCAGTAGTTCAGCAGTTCAAGACCCGGGTGCCGCATGATGGAGTGAGCTCCCGTCTCTAGTTCCAGCTCCTGCCAACCTAGCAGTTCGAAAGCAAGAAATTACGAGTAGATAAATAGGTACCGCTTCGGTGGGAAGGGAACAGCGTTCCGTGCGCCTTGGCGTTAAGTCATGCCGGCCACATGACCACGGAAGCGTTTTCGGACAGCGCTGGCTCTTTGGCTTTGAAACGGAGATGAGCACCGCAACCCTAGAGTCGGATTCGACTGGCTTTCGAGCAAGGGAACCTTTACCTTTATACTTATATCCCACCCTCCCTGCGAGCGGGCTCAGGGCGGCTTACGAATAAGGGCAACATGCGCCACATAAAACATTAAAAACAGAATAAAATCAACCATAGTTGACAATGATAAAAGTGCTCACCACCAGATTATAGGTGGCGGTGGTGGTGGTGGTAGTAGTGGTGGCTCCTAATTAAAAGCCTGGCGGAAGAACTCCATCTTGCAGGCCCTGCGGAACTGTGAGAGGTCCCCAAGTCCTATATCCTCTGATGCCCACAGGAACCACCAGATTATAGGTGGCGGTGGTGGTGGTGGTAGTAGTGGTGGCTCCTAATTAAAAGCCTGGCGGAAGAACTCCATCTTGCAGGCCCTGCGGAACTGTGAGAGGTCCCCAAGTCCTATATCCTCTGATGCCCACAGGAACCACCAGATTATAGGTGGCGGTGGTGGTGGTGGTAGTAGTGGTGGCTCCTAATTAAAAGCCTGGCGGAAGAACTCCATCTTGCAGGCCCTGCGGAACTGTGAGAGGTCCCCAAGTCCTATATCCTCTGATGCCCACAGGAACCACCAGATTATAGGTGGCGGTGGTGGTGGTGGTAGTAGTGGTGGCTCCTAATTAAAAGCCTGGCGGAAGAGCTCCGTCTTGCAGGCCCTGCGGAACTGTGAGAGGTCCCCAAGTCCTATATCCTCTGATGCCCACAGGAACCACCAGATTATAGGTGGCGGTGGTGGTGGTGGTAGTAGTGGTGGCTCCTAATTAAAAGCCTGGCGGAAGAGCTCCGTCTTGCAGGCCCTGCGGAACTGTGAGAGGTCCCCAAGTCCTATATCCTCTGATGCCCACAGGAACCACCAGATTATAGGTGGCGGTGGTGGTGGTGGTAGTAGTGGTGGCTCCTAATTAAAAGCCTGGCGGAAGAGCTCCGTCTTGCAGGCCCTGCGGAACTGTGAGAGGTCCCCAAGTCCTATATCCTCTGATGCCCACAGGAACCACCAGATTATAGGTGGCGGTGGTGGTGGTGGTAGTAGTGGTGGCTCCTAATTAAAAGCCTGGCGGAAGAGCTCCGTCTTGCAGGCCCTGCGGAACTGTGAGAGGTCCCCAAGTCCTATATCCTCTGATGCCCACAGGAACCACCAGATTATAGGTGGCGGTGGTGGTGGTGGTAGTAGTGGTGGCTCCTAATTAAAAACCTGGCGGAAGAGCTCCGTCTTGCAGGCCCTGCGGAACTGTGAGAGGTCCCCAAGTCCTATATCCTCTGCTGCCAACAGGAACAGCTCCCTGCCCTCCTCTAAAAGACAGCCCAATCCTTCAAGAGAGCCATCCTGTCCCCCCTCAACCTCCTCTTCTGAGGACTGAACCTTCCCAAGTCCCTCGGCCTTTCCTCGTAGGGCGTCTTGGCCTCCAGGCCCCCGATCATGCTTGTCGTTCTCCGCACCAGCTCCATTCTGCCCACATCCTTTTGGAAGTGAGGCCTCCGGAACTGCACACAGGACTCCAGGTGCAGCCTGACTAATGCGGTCTACAGCGGGGCTACGACATCTTGCAGTTTGGATGTTATACACCCCAAGATTGCATTAGCCTTTTTTGTCGCCGCATCACACCGGCTGCTCATATTTAACTTATGGTCCACCCGTACCCCGAGATCTTGTTCAGTGCAGTGCTTCCATTCACACACAGACTCGAGAACGCCTGTTCCCCTAGCTAGCTGCAAAACTAACCATTACTACACACCCCAGCCAAACAGTAACTACCTTGACATCCTTACCACAGGCCCTGTGCCTTCCTAAAGATCTGGCTAAATACAGACGTAAGGGGCGTCCAGTCACAGCCGACTTACGGCGACCCCAGCAAGGGGCTTTCAGGGCAAGGGAGAAGCAGAGGTGGTTTGCCATTGCTTTCCTCCGCGGAGCCTTCCTTGGTGGTCTCCCATCGAAGCACCGACCCTGCTTAGCTTAGACTTATTGTGATCCCAGCAAGGGGCTTTCAAGGCAAGGGAGAAGCAGAGGTGGTTGGCCATTGCCTTCTTCCGCAGAGCCTTCCTTGGTGGTCTCCCATCGAAGCACCGACCCTGCTTAGCTTAGACTTATTGTGATCCCAGCAAGGGGCTTTCAAGGCAAGGGAGAAGCAGAGGTGGTTGGCCATTGCCTTCTTCCGCAGAGCCTTCCTTGGTGGTCTCCCATCCAAGTACTAACCCCTCTTAGCTTCCAAGATCTGACGCGCTCAGGCTATACCGTGCTGCCTGCCTTCAGCTGGATAAATAGCATAGGAGAATCCACCACCCCACTAAGCCCTGCCGTCCCTGATGGTCTCCCTGCATAAAGGGCACTATTCTCCTTCTTCTTCTCCCTCCCCTTCCACTTTCTCTCCTCTCCCCCAGCATGTAACCGCAGAATCCACAGAAAGGAGTGGAGCCCGAGGACTTGGTTTCCCCGCTGCCTCCCTCATGGGTGTAGGGAGCAGATGTTTTCTCTGTGCCTGTGATTGGGAGTTCCTGCTTTGTTTGCAGGGCAGGCTTTCTTTCTCTCCCTCCGGCCACCTGCCTTCATTTTCTGTGGCACTCTATTTGCTTTGTGTCTTCTTCTTCTTCTTCTTCTTCTTCTTCTTCTTCTTCTTCTTCTTCTTCTTCTTCTTCTTCTTCTTCTTCTTCTTCTTCTTCTTCTTCTTCTTCTTCTGTGTAGTGGTTAAGTGTGTGCTCTAATCTGGGAGAACCAGGTTTGATTCCCCACTCCTTCACTTTCACCTAGCTGGATGACCTTGGGCAAGCCACAGTTCTGTCAGAGCTGTACTTGAAAAAGAGCAGTGTCTGTCAGAGCTCTCTCAGCCCCACCTACCTCACAGGGTGTCTGTTGTGGGGAGGGGAAGGGAGAGGAGTTTGTAAGCCGCTCTGAGACACCTTTGGGTAGTGAAGGGTGGGATATAAATCCAATCTCCTCCTCCTCCTCCTCCTCCTCCTCCTCCTCCTCCTCTTCTTCTTCTTCTGTATAGTGGTTAAGTGTGCAGACTCTAATCTGGGAGAACCGGGTTCGATTCCCCGCTCCTCCACTTGCACCTGGCTGGACGACCTTGGGCAAGCCGTAGTTCTGATAAGGGCTGTTCTTGAAAAAGACCAGTTTCTGTCAGAGCTGTCTCAGCCCCGCCTACCTCACAGGGTAGCTTACTACCTTTGGGTAGTGAAGGGCAGGGTATAGATTCAATCTCTTCTTCTATTCTGCAATTCGAGATCTACCAAGTTCTTGGGAATTGCAGAGGTATCTTTGCTGGAGTCTTGCTGTTCTGAGCAATGCTGGAGCCGAGCTGGTGTTATTTGCTCAATGCCCAGAACATCCAGGTGTTTCTCCACGGGCTCCAGTGACAACTGGCACAATAGATCAAGGTGGGCAGAGCCGTGTTTGTCTGCTTGTAGCAGTAGAAAGGAGCTGCGGTGGCTCAAGTGGTTAAGACGCTGAACTGCAGGCTGTGGAAGGTCAGTAGTTCAGCAGTTCAAGACCCGGGTGCCGCATGACGGAGTGAGCTCCCGTCTCTAGTTCCAGCTCCTGCCAACCTAGCAGTTTGAAAGCAAGAAATTGCAAGTAGATAAATAGGTACCACTTCGGTGGGAAGGTAACAGCGTTCCGTGCACCTTGGTGTTTAGTCATGCCGGCCACATGACCACGGAAACATCTTCGGACAGCGCTGGCTCTTCGGCTTTGAAACGGAGATGAGCACCGCAACCCTAGAGTCGGATTCGACTGGCTTTTGAGCAAGGGAACCTTTACCTTTACCTAGCAGTAGAAAAGAGCAAGAGTCCAGAAGCACCTTAAAGGCTAACAAAATATGTGGCAGAGGATGAGCTTTCGTGAGTCACAGCTCACTTCTTTCGACCCCTGAATATCTGAAGACACCTGATATCTGAAGAAGTGAGCTGTGACTCAGGAAAGCTCATCCCCCACCACAAATGTTGTTAGTCTTGAAGGTGCTCCTGGATTCTGGGTCTTTTTGACAGGCAGGATGGTCACCGTCTTCTCCCAGAGGTGCTCGAACTCTATTCACAGGTCTTGGGATTTGGTGATCTTCCCCTGTTCTTTCTTTTCTATTCTGCTGTCTCCTGGGATTGCTATGTCAATGATCCAAACCCTGTTTCTCATTCTATCTGCAATGGTGATGTCAGGGGTGTGATGCTCCAGGAGTTTATCTGTTTGTAATCGGAAGTCCCCAAGAATCCTCATTCTCCATGCTCTTGTCTGGTATGTGCTCCCATGAATTTTGGGCTGATGGTAAGCCATACTTCCTGCAAAGATCCCAGTGCAACACAGCCGCAACTCTATCCTGACGTTCTTTTGAGTCAGTTTGAGCAATTTTACTGTGTGGTTGACTGTTTCATCCTTTGTCTGGCGAAGTCGACATTTGCTGTCCTCCCTGATCTTCTGACTCTTGGCTTTCATGCTGTTGGTTTCGAGTGCCTGCTCTTGTGGAGCTAGGATGAGTCCTTCCATTTATTATTATTATATTAGTATTTAGCAAGTCTCTGGCAGCAGTTTGCAGAAGTCTTCGTCGTGTCTGCAAGAAGCTGCTGGTTTTCATTTTGATTTGTTTCAAGGTATTTCAAGTCAGGGCTTTGTCTGTTGTGGGCACCACATTTGATTTGTTTCAAGGTATTCAAGCCTTCCTTGCCACTACCTCATAGGGTTGCCAACTTCAGGATGGGAAATTCCTGGAAACTTGGGGGCAGACCCAGAGGGAGGGTGGCATTTTCCACAGTGGAACAGAGCTCTGTCATCTGGAGACCAGTTGGGATTCAAGGAGAAGGAGAAGAAGAAGGAGAAGAAGGAGAAGAAGAAGAAGAAGAAGAAGAAGAAGAAGAAGAAGAAGAAGAAGAAGAAGAAGAAGAAGAAGAAGAAGAAGAAGAGGAGGAGGAGGAG
>NW_015169178.1:868365-885163 GCF_001447785.1 Gekko japonicus | reverse complement strand
GGCACATGCAACAAGCCCCACCCCCTGCTCCCAGCAGCCCTCAGCCAGAGCAAGAAGCGGCTAGGTAAGCTGCAGAACTCCCCCCGGTCCCCCCGGCCCAAAACAGTCCAGTGGCACCTTTAAGAACAAGTTACATTCAGGTACAAGCTCTCCCTCCTCTGTGAGGGCAGATCTGCACGTCCCCCCCCCCAATAGCTAGCAATCCGAAACAGTCCAGTGGCACCTTTTAAGACCAAGTTTTATTCAGGTACAAGCTCTCCCTCCTCTGCGAGGACAGATCTGCACATTCCTCCCCCCCCCCATAGCTAGCAATCCAAAACAGTCCAGTGGAGCCTGAGTGGTGTGCCTTGCCCAAGGTCATCCAGCAGCTGCGAGTGGAGGAGTGGGGAATCAAACCCGGTTCTCCCAGATTAGAGTCCGTGCACTTAACCACTACACCGTGCACTTAACCACTACCCCGGGCCCCACCTGGAGGTTGGCAACTGTATTGACGACGTCCGGCACCGATACGATTCTGTCTGTTTCCTCAGCCCTTCTTCAGAGGGCTTCCTCCGCACAGCCGTGCCCAAGGAAATGGGACAGGGAAAGACCACAGGCAGGGCCTTGTCTGTTGTGGGCACCACATTTCTGGAACATTAGGTTGCCAGCCTCCAGCTAGGGCCTGGAGATCTCCCAGAATTACAACTGATTTCCAGACTGCAGAGATCAGTTCCCCTGGAGAAAATGGCTGCTTTGGAGGGTGGACTCTATGGCGTTATACCCCAATGAAGTCCCTCCCCTTCCCTCGCTCCACCCCCCAAATCTCTAGGAATTTCCCAGCCTGAAGTTGGGAACCCTACTGGAACGCCTTTCCCTGGCAAGCCCACCTAGCACCTTCACCGGTGGCATCCAGGAGGCCGATGAAGAGCATCACATCTTAGCCAGCATTACGCTTTAGGCTCACTGTTGGGGGGTTTTAAAACGGGTTCTCGTTTTCGCATAACGAAGCTGTGATTTCTCTTCTACTATCACTCTGCCATGTGAGCTTCTCCATCTGCTGTTCTTAAAAGTCTGTCCTTAGTTGAACTGCTTTGTGATCTTGGGGGGGGGGGAAGAAATTTAATGTGAACAACTAGGATTGGGGGAACATGGCGGGCGTAGGAGAGGCGTGGCCCCCTAGGAGTGCGCAGAGAGCTCGATACTGACTCATGCCTGTCTGTCTGCTACAGTTTTGTCTGTCGTGGCTAGGAGCGCGGACTCTAATCTGGAAGAACCGGGTCTGATTCCCCACTCCTCCACATGCCGCTGCTGGTGTGGCCCTGGGTCAGTCACAAGTTCTCTCAGAGCTGTTCTCTCAAGGGCAGTCCTCGAGAGAGCTCTCTCAGCCCCACCTAAATCTCAGGGTGTCTGTTGCGGGACGGGGAAGGGGAAGGAGATTGTAAGCCGCTCGGAGACTCCTTCAGGTAGTGAAATGCGGGGTATAAATTCAATCTCCTCCTCCTCCTCCTCCTCCTCTTCTTCTTCCTCGTCTCCTTCTTCTTGTCTGATTCTCAATGGATCTAGGAGTGGCATACAGAGCTCCCTCATTTTAAGCCTCACAACATTCTTGTAAGGCTGGTTAGGCTGAGAGCATAACGCACATGAACACATGAAGCTGCCTTATACTGAATCAAACGCTTGGTCCATCAACGCCAGTCTTGTCTACTCAGACTGGCAGCCGCTCTCAATGATCTCAGACCACTACCCCGGGTCTTCACATCATCGGCCACCTGCTCCTTTCCGCTGGAGATGCCAGGAATTGAACTCGATACCTTCGGCATGCCGAGCAGCTGCTCTACCATTGAGCCACGGCCTGAAAGTTTTAAAAAAGGCTGCTTATTGTAAACGGCAAATCAAAATGGCATTTAAGAAAGCAGAGAGCAGACCTATAAAATGGCCTCCCGGAAGATAAAATTAGGACGCTGCCAAAGATTTCTGCTCCGCCTGGTGCCAGATGTTTCTCAAGGCAGCAAGGATCAAAGCTCGCTTACGAACACCCTTCTCGGATCATGCCCTCCTCCACGTTTCCTTCCACTTCAAAGGGGGGTTCAGCCATGCTGGCTTCCTCTCTAGGGAGCACCCGGCTTTCCAAACAACCATCTCACTCACAGCTGTGCTCTTCTTTGTAACCCGCTGGGAAGCCACATTTTATGTGTTTTCAGAGGATTGAAATCCTGATTTGGATAGGCTGTTGAGCAGGTGTTGCTGTTTCGTGGAACCAATGACAAAAGGAAGCACAAACCGCTAACAAGAGACTGAGTAAAGCAGCCAATCACAGGGAGAAAGTCGGGAAGCAACCCGAACCAGTGACCGTCCCTTTGATGGGTCCAGGTGATGGGCCATTCATACCTAACAAGGACAGGGGGGAAGGATATGGTTGCCAGCTTCAGTTTGGGGACTTCCTGGAGATTTGGGGGTGGAGCTTCGGAAAGGCAGTAGGAGGGGCCTCCATGGGGTACTTTGGCAGTGTTCTAATTTTATCTTCCGGGAGGCCATTTTTAACTTTGAAAAATATAGAGAGTGTATGAGGAAGAAACAACACACAATAAATAGTTGTTGTACGAGAGAGTCTACTTCTGAGGAAGCCTGGAAACGGAACGAAGAGGAAAAAGTCGACAGCTTCGTTAAATACAATACAAAGACAACTTGTGATTCTCTGATCTGGTGTAATATTTTTGTAACCTTATGTACGTGACACTTTCAAATATTCATTCACTTGATAAAATCATATTTGCATATTACCGTCCCTCGGCTGATTCTGTAATGCTATATATTTGGCAACTGGGAGGTCTCTTTGTAATTATCTACTAGCCGTGGTGACAAAGGGGAACCTCCACATTCAGAGGCAGTCAATCTCTGAGTCCTAGACCCAGGAGACAACATCAGGGGAAGGCCTTGGCCTCTGTGGCCTGTTTTTGGCCATCCAGAGGAACTGGTTGGCCACTGTGCGAGACAGGAGGCTGGACTGGATGGACCCTCACTGGTCTGACCCAGCTGGATTCTTCATAGGTTGTTCTCAGGGGAAGGCCTCGACCTCTATGACCTGTTGTTGCCTGTCCAGCGGAACTGGTTGGCCCCTGTGTGAGACAGGAGGCTGGACTAGATGGACCCTCACTGGTCTGACCCAGCTGGATTCTTCATAGGTTGTTCTCAGGGGAAGGCCTCGACCTCTATGACCTGTTGTTGCCTGTCCAGCGGAACTGGTTGGCCCCTGTGTGAGACAGGAGGCTGGACTAGATGGACCCTCACTGGTCTGACCCAGCTGGATTCTTCATAGGTTGTTCTCAGGGGAAGGCCTCGACCTCTATGACCTGTTGTTGCCTGTCCAGCGGAACTGGTTGGCCCCTGTGTGAGACGGGATGCTGGACTGGATGGACCCTCACTGGTCTGATCCAGCAGGGCTCTTCTGAGGTTCTCCTCAGGGGAAGGCCTCGGCCTCCATGTCCTGTTGTTGGCCCTCCAGAGGAACTGGTTGAGGCCACTGTGTGAGACGGGATGCTGGACTAGATGGACCCTCAGTGGTCTGACCCAGCAAGGCTCTTCTGATGTTGTTCTCAGGGGAAGGCCTCGGCCTCCCTGCCCTGTTGTTGCCTGTCCAGCGGAACTGGTTGGCCCCTGTGTGAGACGGGATGCTGGACTAGATGGACCACTGGTCTGATCCAGCAGGGCTCTTCTGATGTTCTTCTTAAGGGAAGGCCTCGGCCTCTATGCCCTGTTGTTGTCCCTCCAGAGGGACTGGTTGGCCACTGTGTGAGACAGGATGCTGGACTAGAAAGACCATGGGTCTGATCCAGCAGAATTCTTATGTTTTTATAACTCAGCGGAGGGTTTGGGGCTTAGTGGCAGAGCCTCTGCTTGGCACGCAGAAGGTCCCAGGTTCAATCCCCAGCAGCATCTCCAGCTAAAAAGATCGGGCAGGAGGTAACATGAAAGACCTTGGTGTGGGACCCTGGAGAGCCGCGATCAGTCTGAGTAGCCAAGACTGACCTTGATGGACTGATCGTCTCATTCAGTGAAAGGCAGCTTCACGTCTCCGGAGGCAGGCGGGACTGGCAAGTTTCTGAAGGCCATGGCTTCTCAATTGAGTGAGGATTCAAACTGGGGTCTTCCCCGTCTCCAAAGCCGTTCTGTCTTCTTGCCAATCCTTACCCGCCTCCCGAGTCTTAACTTCTAAAAAAGGAACACCTCAGACATTGTCGGATTTAAGGAAAATCAATTCATAGGGGCTGGCTGCAGTGACTCGGTGGTCACGGGAAAGCACTCTGCACAAACCCAGAGGCACTCTTGCCAATGTCAACACTTTACAGACTGGAGCGCTGGCACAAACAAGGTTTTAAAAAGACAGCTTTGGGATCAAATTAAGCCCCCGATCTCTACCTTATTATCCCCCCCCCCCAAGTTGCTGTTTGTGCCAAGTCTCTGAAACCCGACACTTCCCCGGTTCCCCACCCCCCACTCCCCTGATGGAAGCAATTTTCTCTTGTTTGTTCCAGGTGAGGGAAATGTTGACATACGCTAATGAAGGCCCGGACTGGTTCTCTCCTCCCCCACCCCTTCTCCCATCCCGCATTTTAGGATGAGGGGAATTTTCCTCGCGCCCCCCCCACAAGAACTGTCCTTGATCTGTGCTGGACTGTGGAGGGGGGAGGGACTTGCATCTGTAGCCCCTCTGCCCGCCCCCACCGTCCCAACCAGACCTGGTTATCTGCAGAAGAGCTACCGCCAATGCTCCCTCTAAGCTGTGGAGTCTTGTGAGCCAAAGTTCCACTTGGTGAGCTGCCGGCATGAAAGTTGTGAGCCAGCGATTTGGCGGCTGCATAAATTAGTTTGCTCCGGAGCCCTCCTTCCTGAGCGGAGACAAAAATGAGTGAACCGGAGGCTAAAGAACTGTGAGCTAGCTCACACTAACTCAGCTTAGAGGGAACCAGGGGTCATTTCCTGCAGGAGCGCACAGGAGCGGAGCTCCGGCAGTAAAGAGCCAAGGGGGCGGGCACATGCAACAAGCCCCACCCCCTGCTCCCAGTAGCCCTCAGTCTGAGCAAGAAGCAGCCAGGTAAGTTGAAGAGCTCCCCCCGGCCCCCCGGTCCAAAAGAGTCCAGCGGCACCTTTAAGACCAAGTTTTATTCAGGTACAAGCTCTCCCTCCTCTGTGAGGACAGATCTGCACGTTTCCCCCCCCCTTGGCTAGCAATCCAAAACAGTCCAGTGGCACCTTTAAGACCAAGGTTTATTCAGGTACAAGCTCTCCCTCCTCTGCGAGGACAGATCTGCACATCCCCCCCCCCAATAGCTAGCAATCCAAAAATTTTTTTTCAGATCCGGCCATCCCCCCCCCCGATAGCTAGCAATCCAAAACAGTCCAGTGGCACCTTTAAGACCAAGTTTTATTCAGGTACAAGCTCTCCCTCCTCTGTGAGGACAGAGCTGCACGTTCCCCCCCCCCAAATAGCTAGCAATCCAAAACAGTCCACTTCCGGTGACATCAGGGGGTGTGGCATATGCAAATAATTTATGCTAATTAGTTATGCTAATGAGCCCCTACACCTCTTTTTCTACGAAATGACCCCTGATACGGATGATTCATATTATGTGTCAAGTGCCGTCATCAAGGTGCTTCTAACTTATGGTGACCCAATGATTTCATGTCCTCCAAAGCTTCCTGTCATTAACAACCTCGCTCGGGTCCTGTGGGCGAGGGCTTCCTTGAATGAGCAGAACGAAGTTTGAGAGTCCAGGGGCACCTTTAGGAACAACAAAGTTTAATTCTGAGCATCATCTTCCCCGTGCATGCACACTTCTGAAGCAGTGTGCTTGCGCACAAAAGCTTATACCTTGACTAAAACGTTGTCGCCCTTAAAGGTGCCCCCGAACTTTGTTCTGCCTAGTGCCGAGCCACGCGTGGGACTCTAGTCCACAGATGCCGGTGCTGGGGGGAAATCTGAGTAGCCGTTCAATTCCCACAAGACTTATGTGGATTTTTGCTGTGATGCATTCGCACCACTATGTTTTGGCAACTGAGATTTCTCGGCTGTTCTCGCTTAGTTTGCCAGTTTGGTGTAGTGGTTAAAGTGCACGGACTCTAATCTGGGAGAACCGGGTTTGATTCCCCACTCCTCCACTTGCACCTCGCTGGATGACCTTGGGCAAGCCATAGTTCTGGCACAGCTGTTCTTGAAAAAGAGCAGTTTTCTGTCAGAGCTCTCTCAGCCCCACTTCCCTCACAGGGTGTCTGTTGTGGGGAGGGGAAGGGAAAGGAGTTTGTAAGCCACTCTGAGAGTCCTTCGGGTAGTGAAAGGCAAGGTATAAATCCAGTCTCTTCTTCTTCTTCTTCTTCTTGAATGCTGGGTGAGAGGGCCCTCGAGGGCCCGCAGTGTTGGTTTAATTCTCTCTCATGTCTCCTCCCCGGTGTATTTTTTAACATTACCCCTCATCTCCTCTACATTTAGGTGTCCTCTGTCTCCACCTCCCGTGGCAGCCATGTTGTGTTTGGCCCCGCCTCCTGTGGCAGCCATTTTGTGGTTGCATCCCGCCACCCCGTGTCAGAATTCCAAAGGTGCCCACAGGCCCACAGAATTCCAAAGGTGCCCATAAGTTGGGGACCTCTGTTATATGTGGCCCTTTCCCTTCCAGAGAGAGAGAGCCAGTTTGGTGTAGCGGTTAGGAGCGCGGACTCTAATCTGGGAGAACTGGGTTCGTTTCCTCCCTCCTCCACATGCAGCTGCTGGTGTGACCTTGGGTCAGTTACAAGTTCTTTCGGAGCTGCTCTCTCAAGGGCAGTTCTTGAAAGAGCCCTCTCAGCCCCACCTACCTCACAGGGTGTCTGTTGTGGGGAGGGGAGGAGGAGGAGAAGATTGGATTTATACCCCGCCCTTCACTCAAAGTCTCGGAGCGGCTGACAACCTCCTTTCCCTTCCCCGTCCCACAGCAGACACCCTGTGTGGTAGGTGGGGCTGAGAGAGCTCTCTCAAGAACAGCTCTGACAGAACTGTGGCTTGCCCAAGGTCATCCAGCAGCTGCGAGTGGAGGAGTGGGGAATCAAACCCGGTCCTCCCAGATTAGAGTCCACGCACTTAACCACTGCACCAAACTTAACCACTACACCAAACTGGAAGGAGATGGTAAGCCACTCCAAGACTCCTTTGAGTAGTGAAGGGCGGGGGTATAAATCCATCTTCTTCTTCTTCTTCTTCTTCTTCTTCTTCTTCTTCTTCTTCTTCTTCTTCTTCTTCTTCTTCTTCTTCTTCTTCTTCTTCTTCCATCTCTATATCTGGAGAAAGTTAGGAGGGATCACGGGGGTGGGTAGAGGCTGGAGGAAGTGTTCGCTCGGACTGGATGGGAGCTCGAACCCCTCGTGTTGACAATAAGCAGATGTTGCTCTCCTCGTCTGTTTGCGGGCCCGGTGGCGGAGACGGCTCCGTGCCAGGCCTCCCTTGCCCCATCTGACCAATCCTGATCTTTGTTTAGTCTCTCCTGTTTCCCCAGCAGCTGTTTGCGTAGGGAGGAGACGGGGGACCCGTTACGAGGAGCAGGTGGTTTGGAACTGGAAAGAGGCCTGCTGGCTTTCCTTCTGACGCAGCCCGTGGCTGGAACAATAACTGGGTCGCCTATAAACATACCTCTTTGGCTAGGGTTTTGCGGGCCCCGATTCGGCTGGAAAATACAGATAGGGGAGGCCAAAATCCAGCCTCCCGAGAATGACAGTTTTTCGCCTTAACCATCGATATTCGAGTCCAGTAGCACCTGAGAGGCCGATAAGTTAACCGGAGTGTTAGCTTTCGTTTCACCGCACTTGGCTTTCAGTCCGTGCCCACCGAAGTGCCGTCTGGAAGGTACTCTAAGGGTGCGGTCAGACGGCGTGGTGGGAGCGGTTTAAATTGCTCCAGCCCCGATGCGGTCTTTTTTAACCTGGAGAATCGCGATCACACTCACCTCCTTGCTCCGGATCGCTGCACAGCCACATCGCTCCCCGCCGTCCACACGCAGGAGCGTGCGTCGGTGTTTGTTTTTTCCCCTCTCTCTCAGTTTGGGCATGCGCACAGACAGCCATCTGTAGAACTGAAATTTTCACGCGTGCGCAGAACAGCGATTTCCACCACAACCCGACTGCTGTAACGCTTCCCTTTAAACTTTAAAGGAACACTTCCCTTTAAACGTTTACCCCGAAAGTGGCCTCCGTGAGATCCCGAACTCGTCTAAACGCTAAAACTAGGCACCGTTTAAACATTGTTTTTAATAACGCGGTGGCGGAGCTCTGCCTATGCGCACACCACCAACGCTTTGAAAAAAATGGCGGGCGAAAAGTGGAGGCCTCCGGCAGCTTCCGAGCGGGGAGGGGGTTTAAACCAGAAATGGCTTGAGACCGGAGGAGCGATCGCACAGGAGGGAAATGCCAGGAAACACCACTTGGGGACCTGGTAACAAAATACTCTGGTTTAAAGAGGATTTGAGCCGGAAAGCGAAGGCTGGGGACGAGAGGCAAATGTTGACTGTGTGATCACGCGTATAAAATCCGTTTCTGAACTGGCACGACACCAGATCAAATGGCGCGTCTGAACGCACCCTAACTTACCACAGGAACAACGCATTTGTGTATGCGGAACCTCTGTGGAAGATTTATCTCATTATATAATGATTTGTCCTTTATACTCGGATCTCAGAAGCAGATTCCTATCTGGAATTCTAAGCCAAGTCCACAATTTACCTCACAGCGAAAAGCTGTTATTTCTCTTGTCAAAGATGAACCCTTTGGTTTCACACAGGGTAGCTCTTTGCGCTTGCTGCTAAGAAAATCAGATCCAAGGCGGCCCTTAGAAATGTTTTATAATGAGTTATAAAGTACTGACACCATAAGAACATAAGAACATAAGAGATGCCAATGTTGGATCAGGCCAAAGGCCCATCCAGTCCAACACTCTGTCACACAGTGGCCAGAAACACCAGGTGCCATCAGGAGGTCCACCAGTGGGGCCAGGGCACTAGAAGCCCTCCCACTGTTGACCCCCCTCCAAGCACCAAGATGACAGAGCATCCCTTGCCCCAGAGTCCCTATCTATACCTTGTGGCTCATAGCCACTGATGGACCTCTGCTCCATATGCTTATCTAATTCCCTTTTGAATCTGTCCATGCTTGTAGCCGCCACCACTTCCTGTGGCAGTGAGTTCCATGTGTTAATCACTCTTTGGGTGAAGAAGGACTTCCTTTTATCCGTTCTAACAATTCCAAATTGTTTTTACAATTCCAAATTGCTTTCGTTTTGACATTTTAGTTGTACAATTGGGTTTTATTCTGAATGTAATGTTTTAAATCATAAGTACTCTTTGGATGCAGTCACAAAACGCTAAATAATCCACTTTCAGTCCACTTCCCAACTGGATTTTGCCAGTTCACACAGTAAAAATCCAGTTGGGAAGTGCACTGAAAGTGGATTGAATGTGGATTATTTAGCATGTGGGACCGCAGACTTTGAATGCAATTCTGTATTGTAACGGCCAATTTGTTGTTGTTCAGTCGCACAGTCGAGTCTGACTCTTCGCGACACCATGGACCAGATCAGGCCAGGCCTTCCGTTCTTCCGCCGTCCTCTGAAGTTTGCTCAACTTCATGTTCGTTGCATCTATGACACTGTCCAACCATCTCATCCTTTGCCGTCCCTGTCTTCTTTGACCTTCAATCTTTCCCAGCATCAGGGTCTTCTCCAGTGGCCATGTACAATAAAATCTTACATACAGACATACAAGCTTTCGAGACGCGAAACTCCCTTCGTCAGATAGAAAGCATCGACCCTCGAAAGCTTATACCTCAAAACCTCGATTATCTTGTTGGTTTCTAAAGTGCTACTGGACTTGAGCCTCGATGGTTAAAGCGAAAAACTGCCATTCTCGGAAGGACTCCGATGGAGCTTCTACTGTGGATAAACGCTCTCCAAAACAAAGCTTGAGTCCAGTGGCCCCTTTAAAACCAACAAAGCTTCCGTGCGCATACCCAGAATTAAATTTCGCTGGTCTTCAAGGTGCCAACTGGACTCAAACTTTTCTTCCGTTGCTTCAGACCAACACGGCGACCCCACCTGAATCTCACCGTAGACATGTAACCCCTAAAAGAGCAAAGAAACAAAACTGAATCCATGTACGTTTCTAGCGACGATGCATCTGTAAACCTGCTGGAGTCTCACAAGCCAGAAGTGGCCGACACCAATCTCCCTAAGGGCTTCCAGTTTGGCCTAACGCAGAGGGCCTCCTCCCCTTGACGAGTGAGGCAGTTTTTTAAAAGGGCAAAATAAATGATCCCTGAGAGGGATCCGTTGCTGCCGCAACCAGTGTTCCCTCCAGGGGTCGTTTCCTGCAGGAGCGCACAGGAGCGGAGCTCCAGCAGTAAAGAGCCCAGGGGGTGGGCACATGCAACAAGCCCCACCCCCTGCTCCCAGCAGCCCTCAGTCAGAGCAAGAAGCAGCCAGGTAAGCTGCAGAGCCCACCCCCCCCGGTCCAAAACAGTCCAGTGGCACCTTTAAGACTAAGTTTTATTCAGGTACAAGCTCTCCCTCCTCTGTGAGGACAGATCTGCACATTCCCCCCCCCAATAGCTAGCAATCCAAAACAGTCCAGCAGAACCTGAGCGGTGGGTGTTGCCTTCTGACACGCTTCCGGTGACATCAGGGGGTGTGGCATATGCAAATAAGTTACGCTAATGCGTTATGCTAATGACCTCCTGCACCTCTTTTTCTACGAAATGACCCCTGGTTCCCTCTAAGATGAGTGAGTGTGAGCTAGCTCACAGTTTTTTAGCCTCCGGCTGACAAATTCTTGTCTCCGCCGAGGAAGGAGGGCTCCAGAGCAGATTAATTCATGCAGGAGCCAAATCGCCCGCTCACAACTTGAATGCCGGTAGCTCACAAAGTGGAATGTTTCCCTCACAAGACTCCACAGCCTAGAGGGAGCATTGGCCACAACAGCAAGGGGCATTGTCAAGGCGAACCCGTTTAAGGGGAATTAAGAGGAATTTATAGAGAGGTGCAACGCTTCCAGAATCCGTCCTCTCCCGGGGTGTGATTCTGGAACTCGCTCTGCACAGAACAGAAATTGGTCTCCGCCCTTGACTTTGGGGGGCCTTTCGCTCCTCTCGCCTTCCCGGCTTCCCTTTGTTCCGAAGCCTCGCCTGAAAACATCTGTTATAAATATAGTCCCTTCTGCTCCCGGTAACGCCTCACCTGGCTGCCGGGTTGCTAGGAAACCGGCACCTCAAGCAAGCGCCGTTGTTAGGTGAACATCACCCAGTGTGGCTCACAGTGGCAGTGCGGAGGGGGGGGAGGAGGGGAGGGAAGGAGGGCAGGTGTGCCAACTTGGGGGGCAGCAGAGCTAACAATGGCGGGAGGATTCGGTGGGGAGTGGTGTGCCCCAGAGGGGGGCAGGCCTCTGTCTTACACGTCTGCCTTTCACATCAGGGGAACCCACACGTGTCCCAAGGGGGTTTCACGTCTGGGATGGTTGTGAGTTTGTTTCCTCGGAAGGTGAATGTAGAGAGAACCCAGGCATCCGGGTCCGCGACTAGGCTCTCCTTCCTTTTTCGGTTGCCAAGTCTTTCACGGCTGCCGAGGAGGGAGGATTTTAGCCGGTGCGCCTTCTCTTGACTAGAGCAGCACTAAGGTATGAAAAGATGCATTGGTTTAACAGCCAGTGGGCAGTGTTCCCTCTATGCTGAGTCGGGGTGAGCTAGCTCACAGTTTTTTAGACTCTGGCTCGCACATTTTTGTCTTGGCTCAGGAAGGAGGGCTCCAGAGCAAACTAATCTATGCAGCAGCCAAATGACTCGCTCACGACTTTAATGCCAGTCGCTCACCAAGTAGAATTTTTGCTCACAAGACTCCACAGCTTAGAGGGAACATTGCCAGTGGAGTGTCGCAGATCAAGTGTCAGGCCGGGATCCGGTAGACGGAGGTTCGGATCCCACTCTGCCCTGGAAGTTTGCTGGGTGACCTGGGGCCGGTCGCATGCTCTCAGGCTTACCTAGCTCACAGGGTTGTTGTGAGGAGGAAAAAAGGAGGTGAGTGGTGGAAGCGTCTTACAGTCTCCACTGTGGGGGGGGGGGGGAATAAGAAGAAGAGTTGAATTTATACCCCGCCCTTCACTCGGAGTCTCAGAGCGGTTTACAATCTTCTTTCCCCTCCCCACAACAGACACCCTGCGAGGTAGGTGGGGCTGAGAGAGCTCTTTCAAGAACTGCTCTTTCAAGAACAGCTCTGAGAGAACTGTGACTGACCCAAGGTCACCCAGTTGTCTACATGTGGAGGAGTGGGAGAATCGAAACCGGTTCTCCCAGATTAGAGTCCGCCTCTCTTAACCAGTACACCAAACTAAGGAAATTAAATACATCAAACTATCCTGTCTGGATGTCTTTTGGCAACACGTGATAATTTGATTTGGGGGTCATTCCTTTCTCTTACTTCTTTTTTTATTCTGAATCTTAACCCTCCATCATTTCGTAGAAGTAAATAGGGACCAGTCAGAGCTGGGGGGATTCTTCTTCAATATCTGCTCCGGGTGTTAGGGGAAATGGGAAGGGGGAGGAGCAACACACAATATTTATTTATTTATTTTATTCAATTTATACCCCGCCCTTCCCGCCACGCGGGCTCAGGGCGGCTTACAGGGGGCATACGCCAATATAAAACATACATAAAACCATTTAAAATCGCTATAATCCAATAACATTATTAACAAGTTGTTAACAAAGTGCTCTAGATGTTCAACATGGTATTTCCCAAGATGGTGTATTGTGCTCTATTGCCTCTGCTCTATCTACTCGGCATCATCTGCTCCGGGAAACACTGATGTTCCCTCCACCAGGGCCAGGTTAAGATGGAACAGTAGTGGTGATAGTGGCGGCCCCTACTCATACGCCTGGTGGAAGAGCTCCGTCTTACAGGCCCTGCGGAAGTGTACAAAGTCCCGCAGGGCCCGGATCTCCTCCGGGAGCTCGTTCCACCAGGTAGGGGCCGCCACCGAGAAAGCCCTGGCACTGGTAGCGGCCAGCCTGGCCTCTTTGGAGATGTTACACCCCAGACCGAAGTGCCCGCGGGGGGTACATATGAGGAAAGGCGGTCCCTTAGGTAAGCTGGACCCAGACCATACAGGGCTTTAAAGGTAAGCACCAGCACTTTGAAGCGAATCCGGTACGCTATTGGCAGCCAGTGCAGCGCTTTCAGCGCAGGCTGGATGTGGTCCCTACTAGAAAGACCCATCACAAGTCCCAGGATTTCTGCGGCTTGTTCCCATGATGCCAAACCACGGACTGCATCCTGTAGGCCGGATCTTTTGGAGCTTCTCCTGCCAGGAGAAGGCTATCTGCACCGGACGAAGACGCCACCATTACTGGAACTGACCTGCAGAATCCAACAGCAGGCGTTGAACATCCGATCAGAGCCTGAATGTGCGGGATCCCGTAAAAGCCGGTCAGTAATTTTATTTGTCAAGGCCGTCCGTCACGAGGGTCATAAAACCGTGGCAATAAAAAGAATTTACAATTCAATAAACCGCAGCTTTGTACATCACGAAAACAATCGATCATATGTCCTGCATCAGGGTTTTTTGACCCGATATGGCTGCCACGCGCTAAGCAACTTCCTGGCCACCGTCTTTGTTTTTGTGGGCCAGCCACGGTTCCGTCTTTTCTTGAACTGACCGGCAATCCTTTATGAAAGGCTGAGAGCCCCAGTGCTTGGTTCTGATGGATCTTGGAAGAAGATCCCTTTGGGTCAGCCTTCTCTCTGTCCATGTTTTTCCCTCTTCTTGTTCTGCACAAGGGGATGGGAGGAGGAGGAGGAGGAGGAAATTGGATTTATACCACGCCCTTCACTACCCAAAGGAGCCTCAGAGTGGTTTACATTCTCCTTTCCCTTCCCCTCCCCACAACAGACACCCTGTGGGGTAGGTGGGGCGGAGAGAGGTATTTCAAGAACTCCTTGTGAGAGAACAGCTCTGAGAGAACTTGTGAGTGACCCAAGGTCATTCCAGCAGTTGCATGTGGAGGAGTGGGGAATCAAACCTGGTTCTCCTCGATTAGAGTCCATGCTTCTAGCCACTACATCAAATTGACACTCAGTTTGGAAGGGGAAGGGGTCTGTGTCCTCTACCCGGCAGGGATCCAACATAGTGGGTCTTCACACGAACAGGTCAGGGAAAATTTCTTCACTGAGGGGTGGTCCTGTTTCTGCAAGGCAGCGGGTGTGCTTTTTGGGGTTGGGAGGCTTTGGATGGAAAAACCTATTGGGTTAAATGTAAATATATATATATCAATTTCCTTGGAAGCACAGGAGCTTTATGCAGTATCACCAATCCTCCACGTTTCCGGGTTAAGGGGAAAATGCTGTTCAGACAAATTACAAAGCTGATCTGGTTCCAATGGTAACAAGAGAAAGAAATTTTACTTACAAAAATAGACACACATCTTACATGACATATTCATGTAAGGACATTTTAACTTATTGGGAACAGATTAACTTCAAAACGATTAACCTGCAGTAGCTCCAAGCCCAGGTAAGAGAGAAGAAGAACAAGAACAAGAACAAGAAGAACAGGAAGAGAAGGAGGAGGAGGAGGAGGAGATTGGATTTATACCCTGCCCTTCACTACCCAAAGGGGTCTCAGAGCGGCTTACAAACTCCTTTCCCTTACAGACACCCTGTGAGGTAGGTGGGGCCAGGGGTCGTTTCGTAGAAAAAGAGCTAGGGGAACTCATTAGCATAACTCATTAGCATATGCCACACCCCCTGACATCAGGGGCCCGGCGGTGGACCTGCAAGGCCGGCGGGAGTGCAAGGAAGCCCCGCGAAGGCCCTCCCTGACCCCAGGCAGGCAGGGGTGGGGAGAGGCGGGGAGGAAGCAACTTACCCTCCCTCTTCTCCTGCCTCCTCCTGCCTGAATAAGGGCCAGAAGCGGGGCGGCCGGAAGCAGGGGGCGGGGCTTCGTCATGTGCCCCGCCCCCCGCACCTCACCCGGGGGAACTGCGATCCCCCGCGTTCCCCCCCGAATCGACCTCTGGGTGGGGCTGAGAGAGCTCTGTCAGAAACTGCTCTTTTTTCAAGAACAGCTGTACCAGAACTATGGCTTGCCCAAGGTCATCCAGCAGGTGCAAGTGGAGGAGTGGGGAATCAAACCCGGTTCTCCCAGATCAGAGTCCACGCACTTAACCACTACACCAAACTTACATAGAGAGGTCCTATGTAAGATGAAACAGAAAGGCAAGCAACAGCCAGAGAGGGTCAACGTCTAACTGATGAGAATCATAGAATTACAGAATCATAGAGCTAGAAGGAACCTCCAGGGCCATCTAGCCCAACCCCCTGCACAATGCAGAAAATTCACAAATATACCCCAACACCAATGTTCCCTCTAAGCTATGGAGTCTTGTGAGCAGAAATTCTACTTTGTGGGCTACTGGCATTAAAGTTGTGAGTGAGCAATTTGGCTGCTGCATAAATCAGTTTGCTTTGGAGCCATCCTTCCTGAGCTAAGACAAAAATCTGTGAGCCAGAGGCTAAAAATTTGTGAGCTAGCTCACACCAACTCAGCTTAGAGGGAACTATGCCCAACACCCCCAGTAACTGCTGTTCCACCACCAAGAAGATGACAAGAAAACCTCCAGGATCTCCAGCCAAAATGACCTGGAGAAAAATTGCTTCCTGGCCCCAAAGTGGGCGATCGACATTTCCCCTGGTGTGTAAGAAAGGGCCATGAGAACTAAGCCCCGAGGCAACCCTTCCTGCTCTCCGTCTCATGATCTCCCTAAGTTCACAGAGGTGGGGACCAATTGTCAATTGCACCGGAGTGCAAGAATTCTCTTAATGCTTTCCCTCCCCATTCCTCTTACATGCAGAGTTACGATATCCAGCAAAATCAGAGGAAGAAAGTTTGAGCCCAGTGGCACCTTTAAGGCCAGCAAAATGTAATCCTGGGGATAAGCATTCGTGTGCACGCACTCTTCTTCAGATATCTAAAGAACTGTGCATGCACACAAAAGCTTATACCCAGAAAACTTTCCCAATGAAGAAAGGTTAAAACAGCTTGGAGAAACGACGGCTGAGGGGGGACATGATCCAGGTTTATAAGATCATGCATGGGATAGAGCAGGTTGAGAAAGAAGTCCTTTTCTCCCTTTCTCACAATACAAGAACTCCTTGTGGGCACTCCATGAAATTGCTGAGCAGTCAGGTTAGTCTTAGGAGCTGCGGTGGCTCAAGTGGTTAAGACGCTGAACTGCAGGCTGTGGAAGGTCAGTAGTTCAGCAGTTCAAGCCCCGGGTGCCGCATGACGGAGTGAGCTCCCGCCTCTAGTTCCAGCTCCTGCCAACCTAGCAGTTCGAAAGCAAGAAATTGCAAGTAGATAAATAGGGACCACTTCGGTGGGAAGGGAACAGCGTTCCGTGCGCCACGGAAATGTCTTCGGACAGCGCTGGCTCTTCGGCTTTGAAACGGAGATGAGCACCGTAGCCCTAGAGTCGGATTCGACTGGCTTTCGAGCAAGGGAACCTTTACCTTTACCAGGTTAGTCAGGGCTTTTTTTGTAGACAAAGCCCAGCATGAACTCATTAGCATATTAGGCGACACCCTGACAGCACAGCTCATTAGCATATTAGGCCACACCCCCGTGTTACCAGAAGTAACCTTTTGCTTCTTATTCTGTTTACCTTGTTTGTTGTCAAAACCCAGGGCTTTTTTTTGTAGCAGGAACTCCTTTGCATGTTAGGACACACATCCCTAATAGCCAATCCTAATGAGTTTCTGCTGTTG
>NW_015169178.1:864550-868332 GCF_001447785.1 Gekko japonicus | reverse complement strand
GTTCCTGCCCAAAAATAGCCCTGAGGTTAGTAATATAAATGGTAACAGCCCAAGGCAACTAGTAACGCGGAAATCAGGCTGACACTCAGCGCTTAGGATGAAATGAAATACAATTTCTCCACTGTATTTAACAATGTTATTTTATAATAGCTAATAACACATCCACACTGTTACATATTCTGTCTTTCGTATGCACACCCAAAATACAGAAAAAAGTGGGTTCAAAAGTACAGGGAAAAAGTGGGTTGACGAAACCCCCTGGAGTTGATTTTCATTTCGTTCACAACTTCATCCAAACATACCGTAGCACCGTGGTAGTCTTTCTTGAAAATCTACTATTCATAGTGTCTTCACATGATATTCCATGCCATGATTTCAAATACTAGAATGTATCCTCATCCATTTTACTGGACAATCTTATCCCGGGCATTCAAACAGATCAATTTTCGTCAACCCACTTTTTTTCTGTACTTTTGAACCCACTTTTTTCTGTATTTTGGGTGTGCATATGAAAGACAGAATATGTAACAGTGTGGATGTGTTATTAGCTATTATAAAATAACATTGTTAACTACAGTGGAGAAATTGTATTTCATTTCATCACAAGCGCTGAGTGTCAGCCTGTTTTCCGGTTTACGAGCAGTCGGGTTAGGTCAGATAAAAAGAAGTCCTTCTTCACCCAAAGAGTGATTCACACATGGAATTCACTGCCACAGGAGGAGGTGGCGGCTACAAGCATGGACGGCTTCAAGAGGGAATTAGATAAGCATATGGAGCAGAAGTCCATCAGTGGCTATTAACCACAAGGTATAGATAGGGGCTCTGGGGCAAGGGATGCTCTGTCTTCTTGGTGCTTGGGGGGGGGGGGTCAACAGTGGGAGGGCTTCTAATGTCCTGGCCCCACTGGTGGACCTCCTGATGGCCCCTGGTATTTCTGGCCACTGTGTGACACAGAGTGTTGGACTGGATGGGCCTTTGGCCTGATCCAACATTGGCATCTCTTATGTTCTTATGAGATTGGATTTATACCCCACCCTTCACTACCCGAAGGTGTCTCAGAGTGGCTTACAAACTCCTTTCCCTTCCCCTCCCCACAACAAACACCCCACAACAAAACACCTGGAGCAGAGGTCCATCAGTGGCTATTAGCCTCAAGATATAGGTCGGAACTCTCAGTCTGGGGCAAGTGATGATCTGTCTTCTTGGTGCTTGGGGGGGACAACAGTGGGAGGGCTTCTAGTGTCCTGGCCCCACTGCTGGACCTCCTGATGGCCCCTGGTATTTTTGACCACCGTGTGACAGAGAGGAATTTCATATTACCCTTTTTAACCCGTTTTGAAGCCGTTTTTTGATCCGTCGTGGAGTAAACCGGTATAGGGCTGCCATTTCACACATGACTTTCTCCTTCCGGTAAAGAGCTGGGTCTGAAGCAGTTTGCCATTTCAGACTGCACCGCTTTTTCCCCACTGTTTTTCGCCCACGCGGGCGGTCTCCGGCTTTTTTTTTTTAACGTTCACTTTAGAGCGCTATAGCACTATAGTGCTATAACACAACAATGGGGTTGATATAATGGTGTTTCATTATAGTTATAGTGCTATAGCGCTATGAAGCGAATGCTTAAAAAAAAGCCGGTGATCGCCCGCACGGGCGAAAAACGGCGGGGGAAAGCACATCGGAACTGGGAGAGGAAACTGAAGACTACTTGGAAGCGGTTGACAGGTAAAACGCTTCAGCCCCATTTCCTAAACGGGACAGAAGCATTTGTGTGTGAAATTACAAATATATTCCGGTAGGGAACCAGTTCTAAAACAGTTCTGTCTGAAATGACAGACCAGAAACCGTTTGGGAACCATTCCTCTTCCGGATTATATCTTTTGTCTGAAGAAGTGTCCGACTGGGTGGGCCATTGGCCTGATCCAACATCGGCTTCTCTTATGTTCTTATGTTCTTGACAGTGCCACTGGACTCAAACTTTGTTCTGTCGCTTCAGACCAACACGGCACCCCACCTGAATCTATCAACAGAATCAGGCCACAGTTCAGCCCTCCACAAGGGACCGCAGGCAGGATTTGGCCCTGGTTTTGGGCCGCTTCTGTCCCACATGGAGGTAGGACGAGGCCTAAGCCGTCTCCCATGAGATGGCATCTGTCAGGGTGCCTCCCGCTCTAATCTACCTTCCCCGGGGGGGCCGCCCTCCCCCCTCCGCACACCCTCTTTCGGCAGGCCTAAATCCAGGGATTATCCAATCCAATCCCCAATCTCCTTAGATCCCAGCATGCCGTGCGTGCCCCGTTGGGTTAGCGCCTGCCGTTTGTTTAGCATCCGTGACCCAGCAGGGCGATACGGCAGCGGCATCTGAGGTAAATTGCTCCAGGGAGGGTGAGAGAGGGAGAGACGGAGACGGAGAGCTGACAGGTCAATCATCTCAAAATCTCCGGGGATCAAGCGATCCCAGAGTTTAAAGCGCCGGCCAGATCTTCTCGAAGCCTGGAGTAAATCGGAGCGCATGAAGTTCCCCGTTCTTCAGGAGGGGCGAAGCAAAAGGAAAGCCGGGACTGGAATGCATCAGACCACCTGGGGTTGCCAGCCTCCAGGTGGGACCTGGAGTTCCCCCCAGAATTAGAACTGGTCTCCAGACTTCTTCTTCTTGTTCAGTCGCACAGTCGAGTCCGACTTTTTGCGACCCCATGGGCCACGTCGTGCCAGGCCCTCCTGTCCTCCGCCATCCTCCGGAGTTTGCTCAGTTTCATGTTCGTTGCATCGGTAACACTGTCTAACCATCTCATCCTTTGCCGTCCCCTTCTTCTGTTACCTTCAATCTTTCCCAGCATCAGGGTCTTCTCCAGCGAGGGCTCCCTTCTCATTGGGTGGCCAGACTACAGAAAACTTCTTCTTCTTGTTCAGTCGCACAGTCGCTGAGCAGTCGGGTTAGAACGGAGAAAAGGAAGTCCTTCTTCACCCAAAGAGTGATTAACACATGGAACTCACTGCCACAGGAAGTGGTGGCGGCTGCAAGCACGGACGGCTTCAAGAGGGAATTAGATAAGCATATGGAGCAGAGGTCCATCAGTGGCTATTAGCCACAAGGTATAGATAGGGGCTCTGGGGCAAGGGATGCTCTGTCTTCTTGGTGCTTGGGGGGGTCAACAGTGGGAGGGCTTCTAGTGTCCTGGCCCCACTGGTGGACCTCCTGATGGCACCTGGTATTTCTGGCCACTGTGTGACACGGAGTGTTGGACTGGATGGGCCACTGGCCTGATCCAACATTGGCTTCTCTCATGTTCTTATGACTCTTCGCGACCCCATGGACCAGATCGCGCCAGGCCCTCCTGTCTTCCGCCATTCTCCGGAGTTTGCTCAGTTTCATGTTCGTTGCATCGGTAACACTGTCTAACCATCTCATCCTTTGCCGTCCCCTTCTTCTGTTACCTTCAATCTTTCCCAGCATCAGGGTCTTCTCCAGCGAGGGCTCCCTTCTCATTGGGTGGCCGGACTACAGAGATGAGTTATCTTGGAGAAAACAGCTGATTTGAACAGTGGGCTCTGCTTAAAAAATATTTATGCCATCAAGTTCACTGTTCCTCAAGAGGAGCTAAGCAAAAGGAAAGCTGGAACCCACGTGGATCAGGCCATCCTGGGTTGCCAGCCTCTTGGAGAACATGGCTGCTTTGGAGAGTGGACTCTATTAATCTGTTCTACTGTCAGAGGTCATTTCGGGGGGGGGGGATCGCGGGGGATCGCAGTCCCCCCGGGGGGGGAACGGGGGGGGGGGCACAGGAAAA
>NW_015169178.1:857214-863846 GCF_001447785.1 Gekko japonicus | reverse complement strand
GCAGTGTTGTGTGAGTGGGGGTGGGCGGGGGGTGGGGGGAAAAAGAGGTGCCGGAGCTCTCGAGAGGGAAATGAAGTTTTCAATCTGTGTACTGAGAATTCATGAACTTCTAAGCGTTTTTAAATGGATGTTGTCGAAGTTCCAGAACTCCATTCCCTCAGAAAAAAAAGCCCGACTCAGGGGAATGCCAAATGAAACAAGAAAGCCTTCATCCGCTGGCAGAAGACACCGATAGAGACATTTTAGCCCACTGAGATCAATTCCACCCCAAAACTCGACTCTCCGTGCTCTGCCCCGAATCTCCAGGAATTTCCTACCCCCGATTTGGTAACCCTAGGCTGAGACTCACTAATATTCACCCCACCCACAGACAAGGTTTGCCAACTCCAGGTTGGGAGATTCCTGAGAATTTGGGTGGTGGAACTTGAGGAAGGTGGAGTTTAGGAGGGGAAGGAGGAGGAGACGGAGGAGGAGGAGGAGGAGGAGGAGGACGAGAAGATTGGATTCATACCCACCCTTCACTACCCAAAAGAGTCTCAGAGTAGCTTACAATCCCCTTCCCCTCCCCACAAACCTGTGAGCTAGGTGGGGCTGAGAGAGCTCTCTTGAGGGAACAGCTCTGAGAGAACTTGTGACTGACCCAAGGTCACCCAGCTGGCTGCACGTGGAGGAGTGGGGAATCGAACCCGGTTCTCCCCGATTAGAGTCCGCGCTCCTAACCACTGCACCAAACAAGCTCTGAGGGACCGCGGCAGGTATAACGCCGTAGTGTTCACCCGCCAAAGCCGCCATTTTCTCCCGGGGGCCTGATCTCTGTAGTCCAGAGATTGATTGGTAATCCCGGGATACCTCCAGGCCCAACCTGGAGGTTGGTAACCCAATCTTCGGCCCTCCAGAGGGAAGCGAAAGAATAAATAGCGACTCCTCCTCTTTGCTAGAAAGGGAACGTGTTAGAGGCTCGCTTGCCCTCCCCAGATGGCCGAGGGAAATTAAACCTGTGTCGGGATGTTAATAATCCCTACTTTAATCCTCCCAGCGAGATCGGAAACCGAGGGACAGGCGGGAGAAAGAGGCGGACTTTCGTTTTCTTTTTAGCTGCCAGAGCTGCTGGTTTGAGTCGCAGTTCTGGGGTCAGCGTGGCGTGCCCAGAGGAAGGGGTGCTCTTTTGCAGTGTTAGGGCCCGGCCCCCAGATGTAAGAGGAAAGGTCTGCTGTTCCTACAGAAATCTCCTTTCAGCCAGCACAATGAGTGGCCCGGACCTCTATCGGATGGTGGAAAGTGACGTCAAGTCTCAGCCAAAGCATAGCAACGCTGTAAGGTTTTCCAGGAAAGAGATGAACGGAGGTGGTTTCCCCTTGCCTGCCTCTGCATAGCAACCCTGGACTTCCTTGGTGGTCTTCCATCCAAGTCCTAACCAGAGCTGACCGTGCTTAGTTTCTAGAATCTGATAAGATCAGCCAGCCTGCGCCATCCAGGTCCAAGCAAGAGATGAACAGAGGTGGTTTGCCATTGCCTGCCTCTGCGTACCAACCCCAGATTTCCTTGGTGGTCCCCCACCAGGACTAATCGTGGTTAGTTTCTGAGATCTGACAAGATCAGGCAAGCCAACCTGTCAAGTCGCAGTCGACCTACGGGGGGACCCCGTTTTCAAGGCAAGAGACAAGGAGAGGTGGTTGGCCATTGCCTGCCTCTGCGTAGCAACCCTGGACCTCCTTGTTGGTGTCCCATCCAAGTAGTAACTGGGGCTGACCCTGCTTAGCTTCTGAGATCTGCTGGAATTGGGCTAGCCTGGACCATCCAAATCAAGGCAAGGGATGAGCACAGGTGGCTTGCCATTGCCTGCCTCTGCGTAGCAACCCTGGACTTCCTTGGTGGTCTCCCATCCAAGTACTCACCAGGGCTGACTTCGTTTCCTGGATCTGATAAGATCGGCCAGCCTGGGCCATCCAGGTCAGGGCAAGAGATGAACAGAGGTGGTTTGCCATTGCCTGCCTCTGCGTAGCAACCCTGGACTTCTTTGTTGGTCTCCCATCCAAATACTCACCAGGACCGACCCTGCTTAGCTTCTGAGATTGGGCTAGCCTGGGCCATCTGGGTCAGGGCAGGAGATGAACAGCGGTGGTTTGCCATTGCCTGCCTCTGCGTAGCAACCCTGGACTTCCTTGGTGGACTCCCATCCAAGTACTCACCAGGACCGATCCTGCTTAGCTTCTGAGAGCTGATGAGATCAGGCTAGCCTGGGCCATCCAGGTCCAAGCAAGAGATGAACGGAGGTGGTTTTGCCATTGCCTGCCTCTGCATAGCAACCTTGGACTTCCTGGGTGGTCTTCCCACCCAAGGCCTAACCAGGGCTGATCCTGCGATCTTGGGGTGTATCAACAGCAGCATAACATCCAAACTGCAAGGTGTGATAGTCCCGCTGTACGCTGCATTGGGTGAGGCCGCACTTGGAGTCTTGTGTACAGTTCTGGAGGCCTCGCTTCAAAAAGGATGTGGGCAGAATGGAGCGGGTGCAGAGGAGAGCGACAAGGACGATCCGGGGCCTGGAGACGAAGAAGCCCTACGAGGAATGGCTGAGAAATTTGGGAATATGTTGTCTATGGCTTTCATGGCCGGAGTTCATTAGCTGTTGCAGATTTTCCGGGTTGTGTGGCCGTGGTCTTGGCATGCTAGGACCTGACGTTTCGCCAGTAGCCGTGACTGGCATCCTCAGAGGTATAACACAGAAAGAGGGGTTACTCTCTGTGTCATGGTGAGAAGACACAGAGAAGACACCTGCCTGCCATTTTTCTTCTGGAAAATGAGCGCAATTATGCGCAGATCGATAAGGAGGCGCTGGCGATTGTGGCGGGGGTGAAAAAGTTCAACCACTATCTGTACGGTCCTCACAGATCGATAAGGAGGCGCTGGCGATTGTGGCGGGGGTGAAAAAGTTCAACCACTACCCTTCACGGTCCTCACAGACCACAAGCCGCTGCTGGGCCTCCTGGCCCCGACCCCCCAGATGATTTCACCCCGGGTGCTTCGCTGGTCTATTTTCCTGGCGGGGTACTCCTACGCTCTTGTCCATCGCCCAGGCAAGGCAATGGGCCATGCGGACGCCCTGAGCCACCTACCGCTGCCAGTCTGTGACCCGGCTCCGGCTCCCGCCCACCAAATCACTCTCCTGGAGTCCCTTCCGGATCGGCCGGTCCACATTGCGGAGGTGGCTCGCAGCACCTCCAAGGATGAGGTACTGTGCTGGGTTTTGGACTGGGTAGTGAGGGGGTGGCCAAAGGAGACCCCGACGTAAAGCCCTTTGCTTCTCAGAAGGACGAGCTGTCCGTCCACCAGGGCTGTGTCATGTGGGGAAGTAGGGTGGTCATTCCCAAGCCCCTACGGGAGCAGGTCCTCACCGCCCCAGGGTGGTGCGCATGAAAGCCTTGGCCTGGAGCTACGTCTGGTGGCCGGGGTTGGACCGGGACATAGAGGACGTGGTGAAGCGGTGCAACCCCTGCCAAGCGTCCTGGCCCGAGCCTCCCCGAGCCCCGGAACGGGCCTGAGAATCTTCCCACCGCCCCTTGGACTTTGCGGGACCATTCCAGGGGCAACTCTTCTTTATCCTGGTGGATTCCTTCAGCAAGTGGCTGGAGGTAGTTCCCGTGCCCTCCACCTCCTCGAAGGCGGCCATCCGGGCGATGTGACGGATCTTCAGCACCCAGGGAATCCCAGACACGCTGGTCACGGACAACGGGACGGCGTTCACGTCAGCGGAATTCCAGGAATACACGAGTTACTACGGTATCCGCCACGTCTGGGCTGCCCTGTTCCACCTTGCCACCAACGGCCAGGCCGAGCGCATGGTCAGAACCACAAAGGACGCTCTCCGCCGCTTGGACTCACCGGACTGGGATTATAAACTGGTGGCTTTCCTTTTCGGCCAGCGAACGACGCCCCACACCACGACAGGGCGCAGCCCGGCAGAGCTACTTCTGGGCCGCCGCCTGACAACCCGGTTGGATCGCCTGCACCCCAACCGGGCCTCGGCAGAGGCACCAGGCACGGAGACACACGAGGACGCCAGGGGTTTCTTCCCGGAAGATCCCGTGTATGCACGGAACTATGCCCGGGGACCCACCTGGATCCCGGCACGAGTCATACGAGTTAAGGGCCCCAGATTGTATGAGTTCTCTTGTGAAGATGGCCAAGTTCTACACCGGCACATCGACCAGCTACGCCGCCGGACGATGCCATTGGACCCCGAGGACTCGGACATGGCCGAGGCTCCGGAGACCTCACCCCAGGCCCAACTCCCGGGGGCCGACCCCCGGCCTCTACCCCTGGTAGAACCCAAGACACCTCTTCTGGAGGCGCCGGGGATGCCGCCCCGGCCAGCTCGCCTCCGAGGGCTTCAGGGGTGGAAGCCACAGCAGTCCCTGAACCTCGCCGCTCTACCCGCACCAGGAAGTTACCAGCCCACCTGAAGGACTTCATCTGTGGGTGCACTGCGGACCAAGGGGGGAGGGGTGTAATGTATCCAGTCCAGACCGCATGGCCGGCTCGGGCTCCACGCGGTCAGACATAAACGTCGAGCTTCGCTCCAAGAGACAATGGACTATGCGGATCCTAGCCCGCTCCAATCAGGGGGCTAGGTCCCCGGCCGTGAGCCTATGGGATGCTCGGCCACTGTAAATAACCTATTGGGAGGTAGGGGTGTGTTTTGGGTGGCGGTTTCGATCGAATGAAGTACGCTTTGCTGAAATCACTCTTCGTCTGCGTACTTTTCATATGCTTAGCTAGCTTCCGAGATCTGATTAGAGGTTTGCCAATCTCCATGTGGGGCCCAAACACCTCCTTGAATTCCAACCGGTCTCCGGCCAACAGCGGTGTGTTTCCCCGGAGCAAACAGCGGCTTTGGAGGGTGGACTCTGTGGCTTTACTCCCCCACCACCACTAAGGCTCCTCTGGTCCCCAAACTCCACCTTCCCTAGGTCCCACCGATAAATCTCCAGGAATTTTCCAACCTAAGAGTGGGCAGCTGTGCGCCTGGTTTCCTTCGCAAGGTGAACGCACGCCAGCTCTTTCTTACGAACAGACGTGCGCAGGTACAGGCAGGATGTGCTCAGTAACCTCACAGACATAAAGAGCGGCCCGGGCCACTTCCAGTCAAAAATGGGAAGGCTAGTATTTCTGTGTCTATCTCAGAGGTTAAGATGCCGAGCTGCAGATCGGTAGCTCGGCAGTTCGAGACCCGAGTGCCGTGTGACAGAGTGAGCTCCTGTCTCCGGCCCCAGCTCCTGCCAACCTAGCAGTTCGAAAGCAAGAACTTGCAAGTAGATAAATAGGTACCGCTTCAGTGTTCTGCGCGCCTCGGCGTCTAGTCATGCCGGCCACATGACCACGGAGAAATCTCCGGACAGCGCTGGCTCTTCAGCTTGGAAACAGAGACGAGCACGACCCCCTAGAGTCGGATTCGACTAGCTTTCGAGCAAATTGTTCCGGTTGATCACAAGCTAAACATGAGCCTGCAGTGCGATGTGACTGCGAAGAAAGCGAATGCAATCTTAGGATGCATTAACAGAAGCCTTGTGTCCAGACCACGGGAGGTGGTAGTTCCACTCTATTCTGCTATGGTCAGGCCTCACCTGGAGTCCTGTGTCCAGTTCTGGGCACCACGTTTTAGGAAGGACGTTGACAAGCTCGAGCGTGTCCAGAAGAGGGCAACCAGGATGGTGAGCGGGTTGGAATCCAAGTCTTAACGAGGAAAGGCTGAAAGAGTTGGGTCTGTTTGGCCTGGGAAAGAGAAGGCTTAGAGGGGACATGACTGCAGTCTTCAAATATCTGAAGGGCTGTCATGTAGAAGATGGAGCAGATCTATTCTCTCTTGCTCTGGATTACGAGACTAGATCTAATGGGTGGACATCTTTCGGGTATGTGGTGGGGCTATCTTTCGGCTGTGCTCCTGCAGGGTGCAGGGGGTTGGACTAGATGACCTGCAGGGTCCCTTCCAACTCTAACATTCTATGATTCTATGATTCCAAGGGAAACCTTTACTTTTACCTTGAACTATAACCAAGTTACGGAGCTGCGGTGGCTCAAGTGGTTAAGACGCTGAACTGCAGGCTGTGGAAGGTCAGTAGTTTAGCAGTTCGAGACCCGGGTGCCGCAAGACGGAGTGAGCTCCCATCTCTAGTTCTAGCTCCTGCCAACCGAGCAGTTCAAAAGCAAGAAATTGCAAGTAGATAAATAGGTACCACTTTGGTGGGAAGGTAACAGCGTTCCATGCGCCTTGGTGTTTAGTCATGCTGGCCACATGACCACGGAAACATCTTCGAACAGCGCTGGTTCTTTGGCTTTGAAACGGAGATGAGCACCGCAACCCTAGAGTCGGATTCGACTGGCTTTCGAGCAAGGGAACCTTTACCTTTACCTATAACCAAGTTAAGAGTTAACATCAAAACTGTGAATCTGAGTCCCCCTGAAAATGTGAAGCCCGGGTCAAAATGTCTTGCTGCCCCCCACCCCCTCAGGCCCTGGATGTGCTAGCGTTCACTGTCAACATGCAAACCTGTCTGGAGGCTACCCTCGCCCTCGCCAGAGCTCCACACCGTGGACGAAGTTGGCAAGGCACACCCGGAGCCTTTGGAAGAGCG
>NW_015169178.1:855009-857190 GCF_001447785.1 Gekko japonicus | reverse complement strand
CGGGGATTAGGCCCGCGGGCCCACCCTTCCGCTGCGCTGCGCTGGAAATTGTATAATCCGTGGAGGGCCGCCCAGCTCAAAATTGCGCTGTGCATTACCGTGCATGGAAACCAATTATTGGAGCGCGGGCAAGGCGCGCGGGGGGGGGGGGGACAGTATTTAAATGACTGGAGATTTCAACCCTCTTTGGAAGCCCAGCTATCTTTTGCTCGTCGCTAATCTCCGGTTTGCGACGCTATTTATACATTTACACACACACACACCGTTTATTCCGCAAATATCCCCTTTATGATCTGCGGGGGGGGGGGGGCACCCCCCCCCCCCTTCTGCCTTAGCACACACACACCTTTCCCTCCCCCTTCCCTTCCCAAAGTCTCTGGTCATTGTTAATAGAGATAAGTGATGATGTCAGCATGGTTCCTATGGCAACAGGATGGGTAAATTAGTTATGAGTGGGCGGTTGCCATGGAGTATATTCTCCCGTTGCCATAGTTACCGGGCATCTGCTCCTCTCTCCCCCCCTTCCTTCCCTCCTTTTTTTTTTCCGCTGGCAAAAGATGACGAGGGTTTCAAAAGTTAATGGCTTATTTCGTTTTGTTTGGTTTTGTTTGCTCCTCCGCTCGCGGCCTTGGCGGGAGGAGCGGGTGGCACGGATCCCGTACGGAAATCATAGGATCAAATGGAACGGCTCCGCGTCAGGTTTATAATGATAGCTGTTTGAGGAGAGGGGATTAGATCCGAACAAACAACGTGAAGTGAGATATACACCTGTTTTGTATGCCGAGTTCGAGTTCAGCCGCACCTTCGAGACCGAGGTTTTCAGGGCACGGGCGTTCGAGAGGTCAAAGCGCCCTTCGTCAGATCCAGAGCTTTGGCTCTTGAAATCTCATCGCCTGGAAATCTTCTCTAAGGTGTGAATGGACTCAAATCCAGCTGCCGAACTGCTGATGGACACAGCTCAAAGGGGGTTACACAGATTCTTAGAGGAGAGGTCTATCGTTCGGCTACGAGCCATGGTGACGGAGGGGAACCTCCACATTCAGAGGCAGTCAACCCCTAAATCTCAGTGCCACGAGGCAACATCCTTCATGCCCTGTTGTTGGCCCTCCAGAAGAACTGGTTGGCCACTTTGTGAGACAGTAGGGTTTCCAAGTCTGGACTTACCTGCCGGCGGGGGCTTTGGGTTTGCTCCCTCAAATGGCTGTGCCCCGCCCCCAGCGTGCCCGGTGTCATGATGTCACTTCCCTGTGACGTGCACGTGGGGGCGGAAATCGGGCCTCCAAAGCGGCGGGAAATCCGCCCCCCCGGGGGGATTTGGCAGCCCTATGAGACAGAAGGCTGGACTGGATGGACCCTCACTGGTCTGATCCAGCAGGGCTCTACTGAGGTTCTTATGAAGGCCTCGACCTCTATGTCCTCTTGTTGCCTGTCCAGAGGAACTGGTTGGCCACTGCGTGAGACAGGATGCTGGACTGGATGGACCCTCACTGGTCTGATCCAGCAGGGCTCTTCTGATGTTCTTATGAAGGCTTCGGCCTCTCTGCCCTGTTGTTGGCCCTCCAGAGGAAGTGGTTGGCCCCTGTGTGCGACGGGAGGCTGGACTAGATGGACCCTCACTGGTCTGATCTATCAGGGCTCTTCTAATGTTCTTATCAGGGGAAGCCCTCGGCCTCTCTGCCCTGCTGTTGGCCATCCGGAGGAACTGGTTGGCCACTGTGTGAGACAGGAGGCTGGACTAGATGGACCCTCCCTCGTCTGACCCACCAGGACTCTTCTGATGTTCTTCTTAAGGGAAGGCCTCGGTCTCTCTGCCCTGTTGTTGGACCTCCAGAGGAACTGGTTGGCCCCTGTGTGAGACGGGAGGCTGGACTAGATGGCCACTCCCTGGTCTGACCCAGCAGGGCTCTTCTGATGTTCTTGTCAGGGGAAGGCCTTGGCCTCTATGCCCTGTTGTCGGGCCACAAGAAGAACTGGTTGGCCACCGTGTGAGACAGGCCCCTAGCACACCCGGATAGGGGTAGCAGAAAACCCCCCTGGGTTCACTACCCCAGAATCGCGGAGATGGTGAACGTTGAGGCCTTTGAGGTGCGGATCTTTCAGGGACGGGAAATCTAGCAAGCCTAAAGTGAAACCTCCCCCCCCCCCAGGAATTGGCTTTCACTGGTCTGATTTGGTTCTCTC
>NW_015169178.1:850523-854934 GCF_001447785.1 Gekko japonicus | reverse complement strand
GGAGGGGGGAATAGGAATCATAAAAAAATCAGGAGTGGCGGACGGGAGGGGGGGAGGGAAACGGGTCCCTTTGCTGCGCCGGTTGCCGTGGCAACGGGAGATAACCTGGCAACGGAGGCAAAGGAGGGAGGCGGTGTGGCGAAAGGTACAGGATGCCAGGGGTCCCCGATCCCCTCATGGAGGGGTGGGGGTTACAGTGGGAAATTCCACCCTTGCTTTTGCCCTTCCTCCTAGAGCAGTGCTGGCGAACCTTTTAGAGACCGGGTGCCCAAAACCCACTTATTTATCGCAAAGTGCCAACACGGCCATTTAACTGAACTGCAGGCTGTAGAAGGTCAGTATTTCAGCAGTTCGAGACCCGAGTGTGCCGCATGACGGAGTGAGCTCCTGTCTCTAGTTCCAGCTCCTGCAGATAACCTGGCAACGGAGGCAAAGGAGGGAGGCGGTGTGGCGAAAGGTACAGGATGCCAGGGGTCCCCGATCCCCTCATGGAGGGGTGGGGGTTACAGTGGGAAATTCCACCCTTGCTTTTGCCCTTCCTCCTAGAGCAGTGCTGGCGAACCTTTTAGAGACCGGGTGCCCAAAACCCACTTATTTATCGCAAAGTGCCAACACAGCAATTTAACCTGAATACTGAAGTTTAACTTTAAAAAAACAACCCATACATTAATTTAAGATGATCCAAACAAAGTAAGGAAAGCAATCCCAAATGCTTTCATTTACTTAAAATTATTTGGCGGAGAATGCGACACTTTAATGATGGTCTGGGCCTGGCTGGGGCGAGGGCACGCGTGCCCACAGAGAGGGCTCTGAGTGCCACCTCTGGCACCCGTGCCATAGGTTCGCCACCACTGGCCTAGAGCCTTCCAAATGGAAAATCCCTTGGAGACCGTGTCACATGTCTCTAAGAAGGGTTGCCAACTCCAGTTTTGGAAATTCCTGGAAATTTGAGGACAGTGCCCGTGGAGGGTGGAGTCTGGGGAGGAGAGAGACCCCAGAGGGGCATAATGCCATGGAGTCCAGCCAATGCTCCCCCGGAGCTGTGGAGAGTCTTGTGAGCAGAAATTCTATTTTGTGAGCTACCCGGCATTCAAGTTGTGAACATAGGTTCGCCACCACTGGCCTAGAGCCTTCCAAATGGAAAATCCCTTGGAGACCGTGTCACATGTCTCTAAGAAGGGTTGCCAACTCCAGTTTTGGAAATTCCTGGAAATTTGAGGACAGTGCCCGTGGAGGGTGGAGTCTGGGGAGGAGAGAGACCCCAGAGGGGCATAATGCCATGGAGTCCAGCCAATGCTCCCCCGGAGCTGTGGAGAGTCTTGTGAGCAGAAAATCTATTTTGAGCTACCCGGCATTCAAGTTGTGAACGAGCGATTGGGCTCCTGCAGAAATCAGTTGGCTCTGGAGCCCTCCTTCCTGAGCCGAGACAAGAATGTGTGAGCCGGAGGCTAAAAAACTGTGAGCTGGCTCACGCTAACTCAAGCTTAGAGGGAACACTGGAGTCCACCCTCCAAAGCAGCCGTTTCCTCCAGGGGAACTAATCCATGGGAGACAACTGCAAACAAGCAACAGCTTCATCCAAAGCCTTCTGGAATAAAAACGTTCTCGTCTTACAACAGGAGGCGTGTAAAGATGATGCCGCATGCACCTCCTGTGGGAGGGAGTTCCGCAGTCTCTTTGCTGCATTCCAAAACGTTCTTGCTAGCAGGTATCTGGAGAATCAGCCCTCTTCTGCTCCACGCGCCTCTTTTAACTTTATTGGCTTCCTGGCCTGGGGTTGCCAACCCCCAGATGAGACCTGGGGATCTCCCAGAATTACAACCGTCGTTCCCTCTAAGCTGAGTGAGTGTGAGCTAGCTCACAGTTTTTCAGCCTCCGGCGCATACATTTTTTGTCTCCGCTCAGGAAGGAGGGCTCCGGAGCAAACTGATTGATGCAGGAGCCAAATCGCTCGCCCGCAACTTTAATGCCAGTCGCTCACAAAGTGGGATTTTTGCTCACAGGACTCCACAGCTTAGAGGGGGGCATCGGTTACAACTAATCTGCAGTCTACAGAGATCAGTTCCCATCGGTCAAAGTGGCTGCTTAGGGTTCCCGGCCTCCAGGTGAGAGCTGGAGCTCTCCCCAAATTACAACTGCTCTCCAGATGACGTGAATAACTTATTTAGTTATTATTTGTAAAAAAAAACACCCTTTATTGCATTTCTCCTAGAGAAAATGGCAACTTTAGGGGGTCAACTGCATGGCATTATACCAAGGTCCTGTTGGGTATTATACCAAGGTCCTTGGCCAGTTTGGTGTAGTGGTGAAGTGTGCGGACTCTGATCTGGGAGAACCGGGTTTGATTCCCCACTCCTCCACTTGCAGCTGCTGGATGACCTTCGGCAAGCCATAGTTCTAGCACAGCTGCTCTCTCAAGGGCAGTTCTGTCAAGAGCTCTCTCAGCCCCACCTACCTCCCAGGGTGTCTGTTGTGGGGAGGGGAAGGGGAAGGAGTTTGTAAGCCACTCTGAGACTCCTTTGGGTAGTGAAGGGCAGGGTATAAATCCAATCTCTTCTTAGAATCATAGAATGTTAGCGTTGGAAGGGACCTTGCAGGTCATCTAGTCCAATTCCCTGCACTCTGCAGGAGCATAGCTGAAAGATAGCCCTACATACCTACAACATGTCCGAAAGATGGTCGTCCAGCCTCCGCTCGAAAACGTCCAGCAAAGGAGCACCCGCCACCTCCTGAGGCAGTCTGTTCCACTGCTCAACCACTCTTACAGTTAGGAAGTTTCTCCTGATATTCAGCCGGTATTGACACCCTTGTCATTCCCACCCATTCAATCTAGTCTTGCAATCCGGAGCGAGAGAGAACAGATCCGCTCCATCTTCTACATGACAGCCCTTCAGATACTTGAAGACGGCAATCGTGTCCCCTCTAAGCCTTCTCTTTCCCAGGCTAAACAGACCCAACTCTTTCAGCCTTCCTTAGCCGTCTGTTTTTCATCTTCCATAGGACCTCTCTTCTCCTCCTCCTCTCTGACGGCTGAAGCAGCTCTTCCAGCCAAAAAACTTCGATGACGAAAAGATAAGCCCTTCTTGTCTGCTAGCATCAGCTTAAAGGCACACTTTGACATACAGGAAAAGCACATTGAACTCTAAGGCGTTTAATAATAAAAGTCTGTGAAGACATAACTGTACAGACATGTGAACTCTGAAATCAAATAATCAGATTATTGGCAATTGAATCAATCGATCCCCAACCAGTGTCACGTCTTTCTTACCCGGGGCTTGGAGCCGTAGCAAGTTAACCTTCTTGAGGTCGATCCGCTCACCGCAAGTTAAATGTCCCTACATAGATAACGTCACGTGAGACGTGCTTCTGTTTTTGTACGTAAAATTTCTATCTCTTGTGACCGTCGGAGTCAGGGCAGCTTTGTCATTTGTCTGAACAGCATTCCCCCCTTAACCTGGAAACGTGGAGAATCAGGAATACTGTGAAAAGGCTGTGCTTCCATGACAGATGATATTTTTTTACATTTAAGCCAATAGGTCCATCCCCTCGCTAAACCTCGCTCTCTCATGCTCCACCTTCAGATTCTCGGGTGTTTCTGAACCTGGAGTTAGCAACCCTCTACTGCTTTGCCAGTTTGGTGTCGTGGTGAAGTGCGCGGACTCTAATCTGGGAGAACCGGGTTTGATTCCCCACTCCTCCACTTGCAGCTGCTGGATGACCTTGGGCAAGCCGTAGTTCTGACAAGAGCTGTCCTTGAAAGGGCAGTTCTTGAAAGAGCACTCTCAGCCCCACCCACCTCACAGGGTGTCTGTTGTGACGAGGGGAAGGGGAAGGAGTCTGTAAGCCGCTCTGAGACTCCGAGTGAAGGGCGGGGTATAAATCCAATCTCTTTTCTTCTTCTCTTCTTTGCAGGGTAGGCTCTGTGGCATTATACCGTGCTACATTCCCTTCCCTCCCCAAACTTTCCCTTTTCCGGGTTCCACCCTCAACTGATCTCCAGGCAACAGAGATCAGGTCCCCTGGAGAAAATGGCTGCTTTGGGAGGTGGAGTCTATGGCATTTATACACTGCTGAGGCCCCCTCCCCTCCACAAACCCCGCCTTCCCCAGGCTCCACCTTCAGATCCCCCAGAATCTCCCAACTCAAAGTTGGCGGCTCTACAGTTCCCCTGGACCACGGGTGGCCAAACTGTGGCTCGGGAGCCACATGCGGCTCTTTCACACATATTGTGCGGCTCCCGGCAGGGCAGCTGGGGAAACGAAGGGAAGGCATGCTTTTCCTTCCTTCCTTCCTTCCTTCCTTCCTTCCTTCCTTCCTTCCTTCCTTCCTTCCTGCCTGCCTGCCTGCCTGCCTGCCTGCCTGCCTGCCTGCCTGCCTTTTCTTCCTTCCTTCCTTCCTTCCTTCCTTCCTT
>NW_015169178.1:832338-849890 GCF_001447785.1 Gekko japonicus | reverse complement strand
GTGGAACAGGCTTCCTCGGGAGGTGGTGGGCTCTCCTTCTCTGGAGGTTTTCAAGCAGAGGCTCGATGGCCATCTGACAGTGGTGCTGATTCTGTGAACTGAGGCAGATCACGAGAGGGAGGGCAGGAAGGGTCGCATGAAGTGCTTCGTTCTTGTGGCCCTTTCTGACACGCCCAGGGAAATGTTGATCGCCACTTTGGGGACTGTTATGTATTAGGGCTGGAACATTCCAGGACTGGGTACCAGAGACTGGCTGATCTTGGAGCTCTAGAACAATAGCCCACCAGGACTCAGAAAGTGACCAATGAGAAACTAATGTTATGTAAATAGCCTATCGTTGGGAGCGGGTTGTGTTTGGGTGTGGGTTTTGCATGCTATTTAAACAGGGCTGTTGCCCTGGAATTTCAGCCTTGTGTCAGTCTTGTTCCTGAAATCACTTAATGAAGTAGAGCTGTTCACTGCAATGCGTCTTGAACCCAGTCTTTAACAGGGACAAGAAGCCATTTTTCCCCAGGCCAGTTTGGCTGGAGATCCTTGAGGTTTTTTGTTATCTTCTGGGCCTGGAGCAGGGGTCACTGGGTGTGTGTGTGGGGGGGGGAGGTATTTGTGAATTTCCTGCCCTGTGCAGGGGGTTGGACTAGATGACCCTGGAGGTCCCTTCCAACTCTATGAGTCTATGATTCTAGTAGTCATTTTGGGGGGTCTCCCGGTCCCACCTGGAGGTTGGCAGCTCCTCCGTGCAGGGAACTCGATAAAGAAACGATTCCTGATTGTGTGTAGCCACGCTAGGGCAGTCCCAAAAACGTTTTAATTCCCCCCCCCTTCGCTTCCCTGGCTTCCCCCCCCCATCACCCACCACTTTCCCTCCTCCAGGCTGTCCCTGTTTGATCCGACAGAGTCCCCTGCACAGTACATTAGCCATCCTAATCGATCGGCGAGTCAATTAGCAGAGTGTTCGTTTACGCAGATCCCACCAGTAGGAGCCCTTAAAATCCCTCCGCGCGCGTGTGTGTGCGAGCACCAGCCAGAGGTCAGCGAGATGGTGCAGCGCCGAAGAACAGCTTGGCCTCCACGCCATTTCGGTGTTGCCCTGGCAATTGTCGGGAAAGAAGTTTCAAATGGGGGGAGAGAGGGAGCCCGTCTCGCTGCTGCCCCCTCTAGCTGGAGGGGGGGATAGGGTTGCCAGCTCCAGGTTGGGCAACTCCTGGAGATTTGAGGGGCGGAGCCTGGGGAGGAAAGGGACCTCGGTAGGGTACAGTGCCATAGAGTCCGCCCTCCAGTGGGATAGATCAAGATTGGTAGCCATGTTAGTCTGTCTGTAGCACTTGAGCTGCGGTGGCTCAAGTGGTTAAGACGCCGAACTACAGGCTGTGGAAGGTCGGTAGTTCAGCAGTTCGAGACCCGGGTGCCACATAACGGAGTGCGCTCCCGTCTCTAGTTCCAGCTCCTGCCAACCTAGCAGTTCGAAAGCAAGAAATTGCAAGTAGATGAATAGGTACCACTTCAGTGGGAAGGGAACAGCGTTCCGTGCGCCTTGGTGTTTAGTCATGCCGGCCATGTGACCACGGAAACGTCTTCGGACAGCGCTGGCTCTTCGGCTTTGAAACGGAGATGAGCACCGCAATCCTAGAGTTGGACTCGACTGGCTTTCGAGCAAGGGAACCTTTACCTTTACCTTTAGCAGTAGAAAAGAGCCAGAGTCCAGGTGCACCTTCAAGACTAACAAAATTCGTGGCAGGGGAGGAGCTTTCTTGTGGCAGGAGAGGAGCTTTCAGTTTGGTGTCGTGGTTAAGTGCACGGACTCTGATCTGGGAGGACCCGGGTTTGATTCCCCACTCCTCCACTCGCAGCTGCTGGATTACCTTGGGCAAGCCGTAGTTCTGTCAGAGCTGTTCTTGAAAAAGAGCCGTTTCTGTCAGAGCTCTCTCAGCCCCACCTACCTCACAGGGTGTGTCTGTTGTAGGGAGGGGAAGGGAAAGGAGTTTGTAAGCCGCTCTGAGACTCCTTTGGGTAGTGAAGGGCGGGGCATAAATCCAATCTCTTCTTCTTCTTCTTGAATCACGGCTCACTTCTTCAGATAACAGCTGGAATGTGAGTCCATCTGTTCTATATTTTTATTTATTTTATGTATTCATTCATTCGATTTATACCCCGCCCTCCCTGCCAAGGCAGGCTTAGGGTGGCTTACGTAAAAGTACATATATAAATACAGTGAAAATCATTCATAAAAACACCATAACATTGAAATATGAGTTATCCTAACATTTATAATGTTAATAAAAGGCAAATCTGCATCTTTCCCAGTAAAAACGTGTGCATAATATCTGTTCCTGTCTTGCGGCTCTCAAACATCTGATGTTTAGTCTGTGTGGCTCTTACGCTGAGCAAGTATGGCCACCCCTGTCCTAAAGTGCTGGGGAAATATTGAAGTCAAATGCGAGAGCAGAAGTTTCAAAATTAACAGTACTACTTCAGTGGCCGTCACGGTGACGTTTTCACACTAGCTCAGTTGATCCGACTATGTATGCGGTGAGCACAGGCTGTTAAGTTGTAGGCCAGGGCACAGGGTCACTTCTTGGGTGTTTGGTGCGGCTGCTCATCGAAGGCCTGGTGGAAGAGCTCCGTTTTACAGGCCCTGCGGAACTGTGGGAGGTCCCGCAGGGCCCTGATCTCCTCCAGGAGTTTATTCCGCCAGTGCGGAGCCGCCACTGAGAAGGCCCTGGCCCACTGAGTGGGAGAGTGGGGTGATTTCAGATGCCAAACGACAATCGTAGGGAACCGGTCTCTGTAGTCTGGAGATGAGCTGTAATTCTGGGGGTCTCCAGGCCCCACCTGGAGGCTGGCATCCCATTGTGGAAATCTCCCAGAATGACAGCTGATCTCCCGGTGACACAGATCCGTTCCCCTGGAGGAAATAGCTCCTTTGGAGGAGTGAAGTCTATAGCATTATCCTATAGATCCTATCAGGGATCCTTTCGTAGAAAAAGAGGTGCAGGAGCTCATTAGCATAACTCATTAGCATAACTTATTTGCATATGCCACTGAAAGAGGGATAGAAGGAAAGAAGGAGAGAAGGAAGGAAGGAAAGAGGGAGAGAGGGAGAGAAGGGAATAAGGAGGGAAAGAAAGAAGGAGAGAAGGAAAAAGGACAGAGAGAGAGAGAGACAGAGAGAGAGAGGAGGAAAGAAAAGAAGGAGAGAAAGAGGGAAAGAAAGAGGAGGAAAGAAGGAGGGAAAGAAAGAAAGAAAGAAAGAAAGAAAGAAAGAAAGAAAGAAAGAAAGAAAGAAAGAAAGAGGGCAAACAGATGGGGGGGAGGCTCTCCCAACCCCCTGATCAAGCCTCCACCCGGGGCTGTTGGAAGCAGGGGGTGGGGCTTGTTGCATGCGCCCCCCCCCCGGCTCTTTACTGCCGGAACTCTGCTCCTGTGCGCTCCTGCAGGAAATGACCCCATTACATACTGATGGCACATTGTCCCTGATAAGGCAATTCTATTTGCACTTTTAGGACCTAAACTGGAAGGTACATAATATTTCCAGTTCCCACAACAACTTCTGACATGAGGCCAGATATATTTGTGGCCCCTAATAGAAACTTTTTGGTGTGTCATTCAATTCCATATTGGAACATTCCAATTTTGGTCCTATTTTATTTATTTATTTTTATTTATGGTTTATTGCCTTACACGTGTTACAGGGACTCTGTTGCTTGTTATATTTTGCACTATTTGACCTCTGAAGAAGGCTCTTGTGAGACGAAACGCGTCAGGCCATACACTGTTCTCTTTTTTGTGTGTATTTGTAACTTTGGCCCCCGTCACATGGAGGATTTGCAACATCTGGGAAGCGTAGCGCACCCGTGGAATCCCGCAGAAGATGCGCAGTAAAAAAGTACTGCGGAAAGTGCACTAGTATCCGGAAAACGTGGGGTAGGGGCGGGCGTCTGATCGCGGGAGCGCTAGTATCCCGTGGCATCCGGCGCCCGTCCACGTCCTGTCACAGACTGGATGTTTTTCGTAAGTGCATGCGCACAAACACATAACTGAAAGCAGTGCTGCTCCGCGGAACTGCGCATGCACACAAACACGAAACACTTGCCGCGCCACTTCTTTGCCACGCTCCAGCATCGCCGTGTGATTGCCAGCTAACAGCCTTAGTGTGAAGACTTGGGGGACCGTGTGATCGGGCTACCGCACTTTATTTTGCTCTGAGGTGAACAGCCACGCCTCCCCCCCCCACGTTATCTGGCCCGTGTGACCAGGGCCTTTGTACATTTTACAGGGCTTTATTTGGGCCCCTACTAGGTATTTATATGTCTTTGTAATAAACACTCTTTTGTACACTTATTATGTTTTTAACTTTTTGCCCTCTATTAGTTTTCTAAACTTCCTTAGGAGGTTTGTGCTTGTTGGTTTAGATTCTGAACTGCAGGCTGTGGAAGGTCGGTAGTTCAGCAGTTCGAGACCTGAGTGCCGCATGACGGGGTGAGCTCCCGTCTCCAGTTCCAGCTCTTTCCAACCTAGCAGTTCGAAAGCAAGAAATTGCAAGTAGATAAATAGGTACCACTTTGTTGGGAAGGGAACAGCGTTCCGTGTGCCTCGGTGTTTAGTCATTTTGGCCACATGACCACGGAGACGTCTTTGGACTGCGCTGGCTCTTCGGCTTTGAAACGGAGATGAGCACCGCAACCCTAGAGTCGGACTCGACTGGCTTTCAAGCAAGGGAACCTTTACCTTTACCTTACCTTCATTTTAACATAATTTACAGACTAAAATCCAGATGATTCATTGTCTAATCCTTCCTTCCCTCTCATCTGTGCAAGCTTAGAAATTGTAGATCTTTGAGGGGGAGGGACAGAGAATCCTAGGCGACTTCAACAAACTCTAGTTCCCAAGGATCTTTGGGAGAGAACATAAGAGAGAAGCCAATGTTGGATCAGGCCAATGGCCCATCCAGTCCTACACTCTGTGTCACACAGTGGCCCAAAACACCAGGTGCCATCAGGAGGTCCAGCAGTGGGGCCAGGACACCAGAAGCCCTCCCACTGTTGACCCCCCCCCAAGCACCAAGAAGACAGAGCATCCCTTGACTCAGACAGAGAGTTCCTACCTATACCTTGTGACTAATCGCCACTGATGGACCTCTGCTCCGTATGTTTATCCAGTTCCCTCTTGAAGCCGTCCATGCTTGTAGCCGCCACCACCTCCTGTGGCAGTGAATTCCATGTGTTCATCACATGTAGGAAGCTCTGATTGGTTACACGGGTTTTCAAAAATGTGTTTTGTGTAATCCCACCTATGCTGATCTCCACACGACACAGGAGGAGAATCCCAGTGTTTGAGTTATCCCACAGGGTCAGAGGGCTGACTGTGTAAGAGGTACACTGGATCCCTATGGGGCTTGCTCCTGGGGAGTGCTTCAAAACTGGACTTCTGACAGGGGAGTTGAGTTTGGGATTGATGCAATTGGCAAAATAGGCAGGGGCCGCGGTGGCTCAAAGGTTAAGGAGCCGAGCTGCAGACTGGAAGGTCAGTAGTTCGGCAGTTCAAGACCCGAGTGCCGCATGACAGAGTGAGCGCCCGTCTCTGGCCCCAGCTCCTGCCAGCCTAGCAGTCCGAAAGCAAGAAATTGCAAGTAGATAAATAGGTACCACCTCGGTGGGAAGGGAACAGCGTTCCACGCGCCTCAGCGTTTAGTCATGCCGGCCACGTGACCACGAAAACGTCTTCGGACAGCGCTGGCTCTTCGGCTTGGAAACGGAGATGATCACCGCCCCCCTAGAGTTGGATTCGACTGGCTTTCGAGCAAGGGAAAGCTTTACCTAATAGGCAAAGGGGGTAAGTGTGTGTCTGTTTGCTTGAGGTGGCGTGGTTTCTGAGCTGGGCTAGCCCACTGGTCCGATCCAGCAGGGCTCTTCTTCTTATGTTCTGATGCTTTTTCCTCTGCGAAGACTATGGTAGGTGACTGATATGAGTGCCCATATTTCTTTCTGGAAGACGGAGGGATGCATCCCCATGCCTGGAATTACTGTTGGTACCTACTTTTTCAGGGGTCATTTCGTAGAAAAAGAGGTGCTGGAGCTCATTAGCATAACTCATTAGCATGACTCATTTGCATATGACACACCCCCTGACCTCACCGGAGCTGTGTCAGAAGGCAACACCCACCGCTCAGGCTCCACTGGACTGTTTTGGATTGCGAGCTATTGGGGGGGGGGAACCCTGCAGATCTGTCCTTGCAGGGGAGGGAGAGCTTGTACCTGAATAAAACTTGGCCTTAAAGGTGCCACTGGACTGTTTTGGATTGCTAGCTATGTGGGGGGGGGGGACGCAGATCTGCCCTCAAAGAGGAGGGAGAGCTTGTACCTGAATAAAACTTGGTCTTAAATTTGTCACTGGATTCTTTTGGATTGCTAGCTATGGGGGGGGGGAATGCTCAGATCTGCCTTCACAGAGGAGGGAGAGTTTGTACCTGAAGGCGGGTTGGGGGGGGCTCTGCAACTTACCTGGCTGCTTCTTGGTCCTCATGGCCCAACTGAGGGCTGCTGGGAGCAGGGGGCAGGGCTTGTTGCATGTGCCCGCCCCCCTGGGCTCCTTACTGCCGGAGCTCTGCTCCTGTGCGCTCCCGCAGGAAATGACCCCTGCTTTTACTCATTGTATTTGCCCTTATTTTATGCCATTAAAGGTTTCTGAACTGAACTGAGGGTTGCATCCTCTCTCTGCAACCGGTATTTGTTTGTTTGTTTTAAACTGTGTTGGATTCAGTCTACAGCTTATCAGTCGATTCTCATGTCTGCAAACTCCCCCCCCCCACTCTAGTTACAGTTCCGTAGTTCATAATTTCTTTACAAAAATCTGAAACGTATAAAAACAAACCGATGACTTCATCGTGAAAAGGAAGATGTGAAAATAACCGCGGTTTGACCTGCTTTTTCGAGCCAAGAAGAGAAATGATTTCACTAACCACCTAGAAATGGCAAGGGGGGCCCCCTGGAAGATTTCCCTCGGGGGGGGCTTCGATCATTCAGGTTCATCCCCCCACCCCACCCCCGCCGCAGTGGGAAGCACCCTGTTTTTAGTGGTGACAACTCCCCTGAGGATAATGCCGGTCAGGGCTTTGGAGGGGGAAGATGTGCCGAAACTCTCATGAGGGAAATGAAATTTTCGATCTGTATCCTGAAAGCTGATGAACTTTTAAACATTTTAAAAATAATGTTGTAGGAGAAGATTGGATTTATGCCCCGCCCTTCACTACCCAAAGGAGTCTCAGAGCGGCCTACAATCTCCTTTCCCTTCCCCTCCCCACAACAGACACCCTGTGAGGTAGGTGGGGCTGAGAGAGCTCTGACCGAAACTGCTCTTTCAAAGACAGCTCAGACCGGACTATGGCTTGCCCAAGGTCATCCAGCCAGGTGCAAGTGGAGGAGGATGAGGAGGAGATTGGATTTATACCCTGCCCTTCACTACCCACGGGAGTCTCAGAGCGGCTTACAAACTCCTTTTCCCTTCCCCCTCCCCACAACGAACAGCCTGTGAGGCAGGTGGGGCTGAGAGAGCTCTTTCTAGAACTGTCCTTGAGAGAACAGCTCTCAGAGAGCTTGTGACTGATCCAAGGTCACCAAGCTGGCTTCAAGTGGAGGGATGGGGAATCAAACCCGGTTCTCCCAGCTTAGAAGAAAAGAAGCAGGGTAAGAAGCAGGGTACTAAACGGCAGACTCCGGAATGACCTTGCCCGGCCGCTCCAGATTTCCTATGCACAGGACCCTGCTGACCGCTAAGGCCTTTGCAAAAGAATCCCCCCCTTGCTGCCTTCTCGCTCTCTTCCCCCCCCCCTCGTTGTCCTCCTCCGCTAAGAATTTCAAGGGCCCCGTTGGCCTCCCCCAGCGCCGCTTTCCTTTAATATGATTACAAATGCTTTTACCGAAAAAGGCCTAAAGTTCCCGCTGAGATAATCTAACCCTTTCTAATCCCGCGAGCAGCAGAGAGCCGTTTCGGGCAGGCTTTAACCTCCTCCGATTGCTGACAGGCTTCTTTGGGGGAAAGGAGGGGGTGGTGGCAGAGGAAGTGCAGAGAAAAGAGGCCGAATGTCCAAACGAACTTCTCGTACGGCTGAAACGATGTAACTCAAAAGTGCTCGAGGTGTTGCACGGGCCTCCCTCTAATGCAGAAATCCTGTCCCCTAATCCCCGAAAGGAGCTGCGGTGGCTCAAGTGGTTAAGACGCTGAACTGCAGGCTGTGGAAGGTCGGTAGTTCACCAGTTCGAGACCCGAGTTGCCACATGGCGGAGTGAGCTCCCATCTCTGGCCCCAGCTCCTGCCAACCTAGCAGTTCGAAAGCAAGAAATCGCAAGTAGATAAATAGGTACCACTTTGGTGGGAAGGGAACAGCGTTCCGTGCGCCTTGGTGTTTAGTCATGCTGGCCACATGACCACGGAAACGTCTTCGGACAGCGCCGGCTCTTCGACTTTGAAACGGAGATGAGCGCCGCAACCCTAGAGTCGGACTTGACTGGCTTTCGAGCAAGGGAACCTTTACCTTTACCTTTAATCCCCAAAAACCCTGACCTGATCTCGTCACATCTCAGAGGCTAAGCAGGGTTGGACCCTTGTTAGTACTTGGGTGGGAGACTACCAAAGAAATCCAGGGGTGCTACTAAGGGCGCGAGCCTCCGGGTGGGACCTGGGGATCCCCCTGGAATTGCAGCTCATCTTCAGACCACAGAGATCAGTTTCTCTGGTGTGGTGGTGAAGTGCGCGGACTCTAATCTGGGAGAGCCGGGTTTGATTCCCCACTCCTCCACTCGCACCTGCTGGATGACCTTGGGCAAGCCATAGTTCTGTCAGAGCTGTTCTTGAAAAAGAGCAGTTTCTGTCAAGAGCTCTCTCAGCCCCACCCACCTCACAGGGTGTCTGTTGTGGGGAGGGGGAGGGAAAGGAGTTTGCAAGCCGCTCTGAGACTCCTTTGGGTAGTGAAGGGTGGGGTATAACTCCAATCTCTTCTTCTTCTTCTTCTTCTTCTTCTTCTTCTTCTTCTTCTTCTTCTTCTTCTTCTTCTTCTTCTTCTTTTCTGTTTGGTGTAGTGCTTAAGTGCACCAGATTCTAATCTGGGAGAACCGGGTTTGATTCCCCACTCCTCCACTTGCACCTGCCCGATGATCTTGGGCAAGCCGTAGTTCTGATAAGAGCTGTCCTTGAAAAAAGAGCCATTTCTGTCAGAGCTCTCTCAGCCCCACCTACCTCACAGGGTATCTGTTGTGGGGAGGGGAAGGGAAAGGAGATTGTAAGCTGCTCTGAGACTCCTTTGGGTAGTGAAGGGCGGGGTAGAAATCCAATCTCTTTTTCTTCTTTTTCTTCTTCCCTCTACCCCCCCCCCCCAATCACAGAAGGGGCCATAGTAGATTCAGAACAGTAAGAAACCGGGAGAATTTCCAGAGTAAGAAACTGGGAGAATTCCTCTTACAGTACAAGATCTCGTCGTCATCATCGCTTTATTACAGTTCATAACCAGCGCAAAACAGTCCAAACAAACAGTACAAGATCAAGATGGGTAGAATACATAGGATAGACATCGATCAGTGGTCTAAAATATGGAATTCAGCCAAACTGATGAGAGCTATACCGTATAAAGAGAATATATATAAAATGTTTCACAGGTGGCACTGGACACCTGATAAAATAGCAAAATGCTATGTGGATAGAAATAGAAACTGCTGGAAATGTAAAAAAAATGTCGGCACATTCTACCACATGTGGTGGAGATGTGAAAAAATACAAAATTATTGGCACAAAACATATAAAATAATAAAAGACGTAACTGGACTTGAAATACCATTTGTGCCAGAAGCACGTTTATTAAACATGTTTCCAGAAACACGCAACAAGGAAAATGTATATATAATAACATATATTTTCACTGCAGCGAGAATAATGTTAGCAAAGTGCTGGAAAACAGAATACCCTCAAAGGAGGAACTGATAGAAAAATTGTTATTGATGGCCGAAATGGATAGGTTAAGTTTAATACTACAAGGGAAAGATCAGGAATGATACGAGAAAAGATGGGAAAAAACTGTATCTATGGCTGAATAACACAATGTAAATATGACTCACATAAATGTATATGTTTAACTGTCATGTAACGTATATAATGCTGTAAAATGGTAAATAAACGGGGTGGGGGGGAAGATGGGTAGCCGTGTTAGTCTGTCTGCAGCAGTAGAAAAGAGCAAGAGTCCAGGAGCACCTTAAAGAGTCCAGGAGCACCTTGCTTGAAAGCCAGTCGACTCCGACTCTAGGGTTGCAGTGCTCATCTCCATTTCCAAGCCGAAGAGCCAGCGCTGTCCGAAGACGTTTCCGTGGTCATGTGGCCGGCATGACTAAACACCAAGGCGCACAGAACGCTGTTCTCTTCCCACTGAAGTGGTCCCTATTTATCTACTTGCAATGTCTTGCTTTCGAACTGCTAGGTTGGCAGGAGCTGGAACTGGAGACGGGAGCTCACTCCGTCATGCAGCAACCCGGGTCTCGAACCGCTGAACTACCGACCTTCCACAGCCTGCAGTTCAGCGTCTTAACCACTTGAGCCACCGCAGCTCCTCTAGGAGCACCTTAAAGACTAACAAAATACGTGGCGGGGAGGAGCTTTCGTGAGTCACGGCTCACTTCATCAGATACAGCTACGATGGGAGTCCCATCTGTCCCATTAATAGATAATTCATAAATTGGACAGATGGACTCCCATTTCTAGCTGTTATCTGGAGACGTGAGCAGTGACTCATGAGAGCTCCTCGTCTGCCACATATTTTGTTAGTCTTTAAGGTGCTCCTGGGTTCTTGCTCTATTCTACTGCAACAGAACAGAAATATGTACTCGAATGCTCTCGTTGGAGGAGCATGTCTCCTTGACACTGACCCAGGAGCCGTTTTCCCACCTTCACACTTTCCGTTTCAGCTCTTCTCCGATTTGTTCACTCATCGGGGGCTTGTTTTGGTGAATAAGAGGGTTTCCCCCTTCTAATAGGCCGAAATTGGTTTGAGTCCAATCGGTAAGGGATTGTTGCTTTGTACCCATTCCAACTCACGGTATTCCTGCCAAAAAAGGACTTTGCGTCATCTATTACTGGAAGCCGGGATCTCTTGGATCATTCCTGCAGGATCGCTTGCATCTTTTCCGGCTAGCAAAAGCGTTCCTTTGATTCCTTTGAAAACCTTTCTTTTGAATAGTTCTTTCAGAGCGGGACAGCGCGAGAGATGGGACTCCCTCCTTTCGTTCCCGAGAAGGTCTACTCGCGTTTCTTAGAGTCTCTTTTCACCGCTTGTCTCCTTCTCTTTGCAGATGAACCGGCCGATCCAAGTGAAACCAGCGGACAGCGAGAGCAGAGGAGGTACGTACAACATCTGAGGGTTTCGAGGTGAGGGTGGTACAGTCCACTCCCGCGTTTACAGCCTTGATAGACTGTAAAAAGCCCAGTAGCGCCTTTCAGACTAACAAACTATTGTAGCATAAGCTGTTGTAAATTTTCCAGGTTGTCTGGCATTGTAGGACCTGACGTTTCGTCAGCAGCTGTGACTGGCATCCCCAGAGGTATAACACAGAAAGAGGGAGTCCTCTCTATGTCAAGGTGAGAAGAAAAATGGTAGGCAGGTAATTGATATCTGCTCAGGAAGGTGGAGTAGGGCTGAGTCATTATCTTGTAGGATTCCCCAGGCTGTGACATGCTAATGGAGGAGCTTTCCTCAGGAGGTTCTTTTGCATAGGGATTGGATGTTGAAATTCTAATCTTATCTGTGGTGCTATTGTAAGATGTAGAGCATTTTGTGGTTTTTTTAGGACAGGAAACCATGCCTTATTTATTTTTAAGCTCTCTTCTTTCCTGTTAAAATTGTGTTTATGTTTATGAATTTCAATGGCTTCCCTGTGTAATCTGACCTGGCAATTGGATGTGTTGTCCAGCCTATCAGTGTCTTGGTATAAGATACTGTGTCCCAGAGGTCATTTCGGGGGGAACGCAGGGGAACGCAGTTCCCCTGGGTGAGGTACGAGGGGCGGGGCACATGACGAAGCCCCGCCCCCTGCTTCCAACCGCCCCGCTTCCGGCACTCATTCAGCCAGGAGGAGGCAGGAGAAGAGGGAGGTTAAGTTGCTTCCTCCCTGCCTCTCCCCACCCCTGCCTGCCTGGGGCCAGGGAGGGCCTTCGCGGGGCTTCCTTGCACTCCCGCCAGCCTTGCAGGTCCACCGCCGGGCCCCTCATGGGGCTCGGCAGTGGAGCTGCAAGGCCGGTGGTAGTGGCCGGGACCGTTGGGGGCGGGGTGTGTGGCCTTATGACACACTTCCCGTGATGTCAGGGGGTGTGGCATATGCTAATGAGTTATGCTAATGAGTTCCCCTAGCTCTTTTTCTACGAAATGACCCCTGCTGTGTCCTGTTTGAGTTAGGCTATGTAATAGGGCATGGTTTCCTGTCCTGAAAAACACGAAATGCTCTACATCTTACAATAGCAGTACAGATAAGTTTAGAATTTCAACAGCGAATCCATATGCAAAAGAACCTCCTCGGGAAAGTTCCTCCATTAGCATGTCACAGCCTGGGGAACTCCTACAGGATAATGACTCAGCCCTACCCCACCTTCCTGAGCAGACATCAATCACCTGCCTACCATTTTTCTTCACACCTTGACACAGAGAGTACTCCATCTTTCCGTGTTATACCTCTGAGGATGCCAGTCACAGCTACTGGCAAAGCGTCAGGTCCTACAATGCCAAGACCACAGCCAGACAACCCAGAAAATCTACAACAGCGAATGAACTCTGGCTGTGAAAGCCTTCGACAACATATCGTAGCATAAGCTTTCGAGGAACACGTCTCTCTTCGTCAGATGCATGGAGGGTATGAAGAAGCTGGCCAGAGATATATAGGTGGTAAGGGGAGGGTGGGGGAGGATGCAGAAAGGGCCAGGTAAATGCAAAGCAGTTGCAGAAGTCATGGAAAAGGTAGAATGCACAATCCAGGCTGTGTGGGACCCCTTCCTTCTACTGATGAATGTGAATGGAATACCTGAAAGGCAGTTACTTCTGGTAATGAGATAACCATCCAAAGTCTCTATTCAGTCCAAGTCTGACGGAGTCAAATTTACATATTTGGATTGAATAGAGACTTTGGATGGTTATCTGATTACCAGAAGTAACTGGGGAATTCTTGGAGGTTTGGCGCTGGAGACAGGGGATGACAAAGAGGAATTTCTCTCTCTCTCCCGAAAGACTAGAACTCGAAGCCATCCAATGACACTGGTGGGCAGTAGGTACAGGACGGACAAAAGGAAATACTACTTTACACAGAGAGTGATTCAAATGTGGAATTCGCTGCCAGAGGATGTAGTGACGGCCACAGGAACAGACAGCTTTAAAAAGGGGGTTAGATAGATTCATGGAGGGGAGGTCTATCGGTGGCTACTAGCCATGGTGACTGAGGGGAACGTCCATGTTCAGAGGCACTAAGCCTCTGAATCCCAGAGCCAGTCGGTAAAATCAGGGGAAGGCCTCGGCCTCTCTGCCCTGTTGTTGGGCCTCCAGAGGAACTGGCTGGCACCTGTGTGAGACAGGAGGCTGGACTGGATGGACCCTCACTGGTCTGATCCAGCAGGGCTCTTCTGAGGTTCTTCTCAGGGGAAGGCCTCGGCCTCCCTGCCCTGTTGTTGGCCCTCCAGAGGAACTGGTTGGCCCCTGTGTGAGACAGGAGGCTGGACTGGATGGATCCTCACTGGTCTGATCCAGAAGGGCTCTTCTGAAGTTCTTATCGGGGAAGGCCTCGGCCTCTCTGCCCTGTTGTTGGCCATCCAGAGGAACTGGTTGGCCACTGTGAGACAGGAGGCTGGACTGGATGGACCCTCACTGGTCTGATCCAGCAGGGCTCTTCTGATGTTCTCCTCAGGGGAAGGCCTCGGCCTCTCTGCCCTATTGTTGGCCCTCCAGAGGAACTGGTTGGCCACTGTGTGAGACAGGAGGCTGGACTGGATGGACCCTCACTGGTCTGACCCAGCAGGGCTCTTCTGATGCTCTTCTCAGGGGAAGGCCTCGGCCTCTCTGCCCTGTTGCTGGCCCACCAGAGAAACTGGCTCGCCACTGTGTGAGACAGGAGGCTGGACTGGATGGACCCTCACTGGTCTGACCCAACAGGGCTCTTCTGATGTTCTTATGAGGAGGGGGACCTCAGTGTGGTACAACACCATAAAGTCCACCCTCCTAAGCATCCATGTTCTCCAGGGGAACTGATCTTGGCAGTCTGGAAATGAGCTGAAATCCCAGGAGATCTCCAGGCCCCAACTGGGGGCTGGCATACCCAAGATGAGTTCTCCAGAAATAGATATTTGGACGGGCCACCATTTGGAGCTGAGTAAGGGGGTTCCTGGAAATGACAGCAAAGTGGCTTGTGGGCCAGGTTTTGCCAGGGGTGCCTTTCATCTATGCGACTTCCTGTCTCCCTCTCCAGAAGACAGGAAGCTGTTTGTGGGAATGCTGGGTAAGCAGCAAACAGACGAGGATGTCCGGAAAATGTTCGAGCCCTTTGGAAGCATTGACGAATGCACGGTACTCCGTGGTCCTGACGGCACCAGCAAAGGTGAGCAGAAATGGGCGGTTTTCCTTCCCTGACCATCAACAGGGAGTTCCAGAGAGTCTGGGCAGTAGCGTAAAGCAGCTTGGAATGGGGGGGTCGGATAATGCCATTATATTAAATAGGAGGGATTGTGGCTTCTGTTTTGGAAGCAGAAGGTCGCCAGTTCAGCGGCGTCTGAAACTCCGGAGAGCTGCTACCAGTCGGACTAGATGCTACAGAGTGAGAAGGACCAATAGTCTGTGTCATGGGTCAGCCGTGGCTCAGCGACAGTGAGGACTCCTCAGGAGAAGAGGAGCCCCGTGTAGCCAGCTCTGAGTCAGCAGAACCCGGCAAGCAGGAAGATGAGCAGCGGGCTTCTCAAGGGTTCACAGCCAACAGCTGGTGCAGAACCACTGACACCCTCCAGCCCTGATTCAACAGATGAAACTCAGTTGGTCACTCCCAGCCCTCCAGTATCACCCACACCCTTAGATCGCCGCAGATGGAAGCTAAGAATAGAGCTACAGGAGAGACAACAAAGTGCACGCCTCCTGCTTGCTGATAGCAAAGATGAGTAGCTGCAGGATTATCTTCCGAGCAGCTGGCTGCAAGCATGACCCTTAAGCACATGGCTATAAAAACCAGCCAAGGGAGGCTGTCAGGTGTGGAAGCAACAAGTTGAAATCCCTCCAACCCTGTGACCACTGCATTGGATCCTGCCTTGTTCCTGTGACTGTTTGGGCTGTTCCCTGACTCTGCCTTCCATCTTGCCCTTTGAACCTGCCCGTGGATACCTCTTGGACTTCCAGACCTTGCTGTGCGGACTGACCCTCAGACCAGGCTATTGATGGCTCTTGCCTCTGTGCTTGACCTTGGACCGCACCCTGACTACGCTGCTTGAGTTGGTGCCCTTGCCTTATGTGTTCCATGCTCTGATGGCACAGCCTGTGCCGCTTCTTCTGCGGCTCCCGACAGGGTGACCGTGACTCACAGAAGGATCTTTAGGGTTAGCGTTGGTGGGGGCAGCATCCAGGACAAAAAAATCAAAAAGACAAAACAAGGCCTTGGCTACTTACCTGAAGTTCTGACCATAGAGCCCCTGACGATTCCTAGAGTTACCCATAAGTGACAAGGGTCACTCTAGCAATTGCCAGAAACTCTGTAATAAGGTTGCCATAGAGTTTCTGCTAGATCTGAGTCCAGCAGCAGAGACAGACGAGAGTTTCAGCTTTTGAGAGTCAAAGCGCCCTTCGTCAGATATCAAGGTTAGTGGATCTCCGCTCCGTGCAGCTGAATGTGGTGCCGTCCATGAAAATAGTTTCAGAGGGCAGCCATGTTGGTCTGGAGTAGAATAGCGATGTACAAGTCGAGGAGCACCTCAGAGACCAACATCTGAGGAAGGGAGCTTTGACACTTAGGCAGAAAAATCTCCCTTAAAGGAGACCAGTCTCTTGACACAGAGTTAGAGGTCACCTACTCCAACCCCCTTGCTCAGTACAGGAATTAGTCAACTACAGCACCCCACGCTGCTTAAAGAAGTGCATGCCTTTTTAAAAAGTTTTTAAATGATTGAAAAAAACATTTACAGGAGAAATTCTTGTGGGGCTGTGCCTTTAAGAAAGGGGGCGGAGCTCCCAAAAGCCCCACCATAGCTACAGGCCTGATCTGGCTTTTCTACTGCAGAGCAACATGGCTACCCTCTGAAACTATCTTCATAGAGTTTCTGGTGATTTTTAGAGCGACCCTTGTCACGTCTGGGTAGCTCTAGGAATCGTTTAGAAACTCTATGGTCAGAACTTCCTGTAAGTAGATTAGGCATTTAAAAAAAAAAAATTCTCCCCAGGACAATCACGCCCCTGGAACCTTTGGCCCGGTTTCTGCCCGCCAATCAGCTGAACATCAACAAGCAAGGGCTGGAATTGGCTGGAGGTCTCCCTATTTAGGGTTGGGATCGGGAGCTCTGTGGCTCTAGGGCTTGGCTCACACTTTGCATACAAAAGGTCCCCAGGTATGATCTCCAGACTGAAGGATGCTAGATGGCAGGCTTTGGGAAAGACCTCTCTTCACAGTCTGGAGAGCTGCCACCAGTCAGAGAAGACACTACTGAGTTAGATGGACCCCTGATGCTATTTGAGATAAGGCAGCTTCAGAAATTCAGTGTCTGTGAGGCAATCCAATGAGGGTGGGGGTGGGGTGAAGAGCTGCAGTGCATTGTCCCCAAATGGGGGGTGGGGGTGTTTTGACCCTGTCTGCCTCCCATGCAAATAACAGACTTCCTAATGCGCGCACTGAATGCTGATTCCATTTATCGACTCGCTGCTCTCGCAAGTGCTCCAGGCAGGCTGTTTTTAAAGTCTTACATGTGTATTCGCGGAGTTAAATGCCTGTTTGTCCGCTTGTTAAAACCCAAATCAATAGTTGAAAAACTGCTCCGGAGAAAGGGGAGGTGGTTCCGTGACGGCACCGGCTCCGGCCAATCAGAGCTGTGCACACCTGCCTTCTGCCACAAGCCGGGGAGAATGGGTTTCCCCTGGTCTCAATCTGGGAGAGGTGGCATATTTGCCCGAAAGGTGTGTTGCGGGGGGGGCGAATTCTCCAGCAAACTCGCCACTCCGGAATTCTGCAATTGGCGTCGGCCGTTCGATTGGGAACGCTCAGAAGATAACCCGCCTTCTTCCTCCCCTGCCAGGCTGCGCCTTCGTGAAGTTCCAGACACATGCAGAAGCGCAGGCTGCCATCAACACGTTGCACGGGAGCCGCACGTTGCCGGTGAGACCTTTAGGTGTGGGGAGGAGACAAAGGGGGTCAGAGGTCCCAGCTTTGGTGTCCAGGAAGCCCCTCCCCTTAGAACTCCACCCTTGGCAATGGGAATGTCTTCGCTGGGCTCTGCTGCCCCCGATGGACGCGGCTCGCCATTGCATCTTCTCAAAAGCCTGATCCCAAGAGATTTGCACTGAAAACCAAACAGCC
>NW_015169178.1:818402-832269 GCF_001447785.1 Gekko japonicus | reverse complement strand
CCACAGCCATTTGAGGGGAAAACTCTATGTTTTCCCCTCAAATGGCTGTGGCCCCACCCCCAGCGTGCAATGTCACATCCGGGTGACGTAGGCGCGGCGCGCGTGCGCGCTTTGCGCGCGCACACACCGGGAGATAGCCTGGGGTCCCCCGCCGAGGAGGTAAGAGACATTTGGCAACCCTATCTCTAGGCCCAAGCCTACCTCAAGTTTGATGGTCTCCTCCTATCCAGCCCGCACCAACTTAAACCTATCCACAAAATGGCGTCTCTCCACACCTCCTTTAGTGCCTGTGAGGGGCTTTCAGATGACGATCTGGGGGGGCCTTTTCTTCTCCTCTTCTGCCCCCCCCCTCCAGGGTGCCTCCTCCAGCCTCGTGGTGAAATTTGCGGACACCGAGAAGGAGCGGGGCCTCCGGCGCATGCAGCAAGTGGCCAATCAGTTGGGCATGTTCAGCCCCATCGCGCTGCAGTTCGGGGCGTACAGCGCCTACACCCAAGCAGTAAGAGGGCCGGCCGTCTCCGGCTAGGGAGCAGAGGGAGGGGACGCTGGGGAGTGGAGAAGGCATGGGGGTGGGCAGTGGGGACAACCACATGGGCGGTGTTCCGGCCACCATGAGGCCTAGTTCTCGCAGAGAGTAAACCTGTGCCTTAGCTGCCCTGAGGGGATTTTCTATGCGCCTCTATACAAAAAGCCAATTCCTCATAGAAAAAAATGGCAAGAACATACGAAGAGACCTGCTGGATCAGACCACTGGTCCATCAAGTCCAGCTTCCTGTCGCATACAGCAGCCAACCGGTTTCTTTGGAGGGCCAACAACAGGGCAGAGAGGCTGAGGCCTTCCCCTGAGAAGAACATTAGAAGAGCCCTGCTGGGTCAGACCAGCGAGGGTCCATCTAGTCCAGCATCCCGTCTCACCCAGTGGCCAACTAGTTCCTCTGGAGGGCCAACAAACAGGGCAGAGAGGCCGAGGCCTTCCCCTGAGAAGAACCTCAGAAGAGTCCTGCTGGGTCAAACCAGCGAGGGTCCACCTAGTCCAGCATCCCATCTCAACCAGTGGCCAACTAGTTCGTCTGGAGGGCCAACAAACAGGGCAGAGAGGCCGAGGCCTTCCCCTGAGAAGAACATCAGAAGAGCCCTGCTGGGTCAGACCAGTGAGGGTCCATCTAGTCCAGCATCCCGTCTCACACAGGGGCCAGCCAGTTCCTCTGGAGGGCCAACAAACATGGCAGAGAGGCCGAGGCCTTCCCCTGAGAAGAACATCAGAAGAGCCCTGCTGGGTCAGACCAGTGAGGGTCCACCTAGTCCAGCATCCCATCTCAACCAGTGGCCAACTAGTTCGTCTGGAGGGCCAACAAACAGGGCAGAGAGGCCGAGGCCTTCCCCTGAGAAGAACATCAGAAGAGCCCTGCTGGGTCAGACCAGTGAGGGTCCATCTAGTCCAGCATCCCGTCTCACACAGGGGCCAGCCAGTTCCTCTGGAGGGCCAACAAACATGGCAGAGAGGCCGAGGCCTTCCCCTGAGAAGAACATCAGAAGAGCCCTGCTGGGTCAGACCAGTGAGGGTCCATCTAGTCCAGCATCCCGTCTCACACAGGGGCCAGCCAGTTCCTCTGGAGGGCCAACAAACATGGCAGAGAGGCCGAGGCCTTCCCCTGAGAAGAACATCAGAAGAGCCCTGCTGGGTCAGACCAGTGAGGGTCCATCCAGTCCAGCATCCTGTCTTACACGGTGACCAACCAGTTCTTCTAGAGGCCCAACAACAGGGTATAGGGGCTGTTGGACATGACCGGTGTCCTTGGTAGTGTTTTTCCCAGCCCAATTTGAGGATACACACTCAAAGCAGTCCTGTAGAGTAGAAGACCAAAAAAATAATTTATTAATTAATAAAGGAAGAGTACAGCTCTCAAGGCTTTGGAACCCTGAATACCCAACAGACTCTTCGAGTGTCGCAAAGGGTGACGTAGGACGTTATACTCAGGGTGATGCACACAAATTGAACAAGGTGATTGGTTCCATCAAACATCAGCCCTCTGACCTAACAGGTCTCTGATTGGCAGAAAACCTTTTAGGCTGAGCTTTCCCAAGTAAAGTTTTTTTTCCCTTTCAGCTGAACAAGAAGTGTCTCTTTCTCTTAGACTGTAAAATGCTAAAAGTATCTATATAGCTGATATGGTTTACAAGGAGCCGTTGTTCTTCGTTTAGCCAGAGACATGCGCAGTTATAGCTGGCCTGCCGAGGCCATAAGCCTCAGCCAAAATAGTAAGTTAACATTTTGTCCTTTCAGCATTTTACCTTCCCAGCATGCATCCAAACAACAGTCACAAATGAACCAAAGGTAATACCTGAATGCATTCATGATGTTAGAATCATAAATGTGGCACTTAACATATGCACCGTGGAAGTGCTAAGTGCACCCACCAAGTCAAACCTGTTAGTCAGTGGCAGAGTATAAAGTGTTTCATAAACTGTGCGTACAACAAGGCCCTGATAAGAACATAAAAAGAGCCCTGCTGGATCAGACCAGTGAGGGTCCATCTAGTCCAGCCTCCTGTCTCACACAGGGGCCAACCACTTCCTCTGGAGGGCCAACAACAGGGCAGAGAGGCCGAGGCCTTCCCCTGAGAAGGACATCAGAAGAGAGCCCTGCTGGATCAGACCAGTGATCCATATAGTCCATCATCCTGTCTCATACAGCAGCCAACCAGTTCCTCTGGAGGGCCAACAAACAAGGCAGAGAGGCCAAGGCCTTCCCCTGTTGCCTCCTGGCACTGAGCTTGACTAAACCCTGAGGCGCTAGCTTTCTACTGCGAGATGTGCCAGCCAGTGTGATCTAGTGGTTAAGTGCCATGGACTGTAATCTGGAGAGTCTGGCTTGATTCCCCACTCCTCCGCCACCTGAAGCCTGCTGGGTGACCATGGGCCTGTCACCGTTCTCTCAAAAATCTCTCTTACCCCGCCTACCTCATAGGCTTGCCAAGTCCCCCCGGGGGGCGGGGAAACCCCCGCCCCAGAGGCCTGTTCCCCGCCGGCGGCGGATCGGGCCCCGGGGGGGACTCCACTGAACTCCTCCCCGACGTGCGCGTCACCCGGAAGTGACGCGACCATGCCGGGCACGCTGGGGGTGGGGCCACGGTCATCCAAGGGAAAACTCTACGGTTTTCCCTCGGATGGTCGTGGCCCTGCCCCCAGCGTGCCCAGCGTGCCCGTGTCACTTCCAGGCGATGTGGATGCGGCGCACGCGCTCTCTTTGGCCGCCAGCCGGGAATCCCCCGCTGCGGCTGAATTCACACTTGGCAACCCTACTACCTCACAAGATGCCTGTTGTGGGGAGAGGAAGGAAAAGGCGATTGTAAGCCGCTCTGAGACTCCTTACGGTAGAGAAAGGTAAAGGTAAAGGTTCCCCTTGCTTGAAAGCCAGTCGAATCCAACTCTAGGGTTGCGGTGCTCATCTCCGTTTCAAAGCCGAAGAGCCGGCGCTGTCCGAAGACGTTTCTGTGGTCATGTGGCCGGCAAGACTAAACACCAAGGCGCACGGAACGCTGTTACCTTCCTACCAAAGTGGTACCTATGTATCTACTTGCAATTGCTTGCTTTCGAACTGCTAGGTTGGCAGGAGCTGGGACTAGAGACAGGAGCTCACCCCGTCTTGCGGCACCCAGGTCTCGAACCGCTGACCTACTGACCTTCCACAGCCTGCAGTTCAGCATCTTAACCACTTGAGCCACCACAGCTCCATGGTAGAGAAAAGCAGGGTGCAAAAACCTGCTCTTCTTCTTCTCCCTGACACACTCTGAAGCATGTTTTCGAGCCACTCCCTCATCCACGATAACTCATAGGGTCGCCATGTGTCAGAAATAACTGTAAGGGGCAGGAAGGGTTAGCAGAAGAACAAGGTTAACTTTTTAATGGGGGAAGGGCCTCACCGTCATCTGGGCTGGAACCCGGTGCCTTACATCCCCTGCCTATGGCATGATACCCCACTGAACTCTCTCTCCTCCCATAATCCCATTGTCCCTGAGCCCCGCCCCGAAATCTCCAGGAATCTCCCAACCCAAAGTTGGCAACCCCACAAGACAGGCAGCCATGACAGGAATTGTTGGGGGAGGGGATCCCGATGGGCGTTTGGGGAGCGGGCAGACCCGGAGCGGGGGTTCCAGCCGTCCAGGAAGTGACTTGCTCTCTCTCTCTCTCTCCCCCTCCTTCCCCGCTCCCCCTAGCTAATGCAACAGCAAGCCGCTCTGGTGGCTGCCCACTCCGCCTACCTCAACCCCATGGCCACCATGGCCGCTGTCCAGATGCAGCAGATGGCCACCATCAACCCCAACGGCCTCATCGCCACCCCCATCACCCCCATCACGCCCTCCTCAGGTAAGCCGGGGCCCGGGGTGGCCAGGCAATACGGGGCCGGGTCTCCATTCCGGACTGCTTTGGCTGTTTGAGCCCCGCCGTGGCCGAGGTGAGCTCTCGGCCCAAGTCCCAGGTCCCGTCCACCCAGCGGCTCGAAAGCCCATTAAAGGGCAAGTAGACAAAATGGGTACCTGCTCTTAGAGCGGGGGGGCACCCATCCTTCGTGGTGGCGGAGCAGCGGAGTAGTGGTGGTGGAGAACATAGCGGCGACGGCGAATTGAGCGAGCGAGTGAGGCTGGGCTGACAGAGCGTGGAGGCGGGGTGACGCAGCAGGCCGGAGCCTATCGGACAGAGGCCGCAGCAGGAGCACGCGCTGACGCGCCTTCGCCCACGCCCGTGGAATCGCAGCAACTAAAGAGAAGACCCGCGCTATAAGACCTGTGCCAGGAAGATGCCGCCGCCGGATTGAAATACCTCCCGCAGAAAGATTAAGAACAACAACAAAAAAAGACTCCGTCAGAGGGTGCCTGTTAGGCCAGCCACCCCCCTTCATTGTATGTGTAGCCCTAGGCAGGATGTGTTGTATAATGTAATGTGAACCACTCAGAGCCCTCAGGGGGTGAGCGGTATACAAATGGAATGTAATAATAATAATAATAATAATAATAACTGTTCCAGACTGCGCAAGGGAGAGAATGCTGATGTTCCGCACACGCCCTTGGGCATCGGCTGCACACGGAGTGACTGATAGGGTTGCCAAGTCGACTTACCTGGAAAGCGGGGGGATTCCGGGCTCCGTTGGGAGTCTCCCCGTGCGCTTCATCGCGTCGCCTGCGTTGGGGGCGGGGCACCGTGACTCGGGGGGAAACCATAGAGTTTTCCCTCAATTTACAGAGTGTCCCCCCACAATGTGGCCTCCGGGTGACATCATCACTCTGGGGACGCCCTCCGGAAGGGGGTGGAGTTCCCCCCTGGGCCCGATCTGCCGGCGGCGGGTAACGGGCCTCCTGGGTGGGAATTTACCCGCCCACAGCGGGGGCTTGGCAAACCTAGTGACTGAGCAAGATTCGAACCCGTGGCACCTTATAGACCGACAAGTATCTGTCAAAGGGAGGGTTGACTCTCGAAAGCTTATCCCCTGGAAATCCCTAAGGTGCTCCTGGACTCGAATCTTGCTCATGTACTGCTGACCAATGCAGTTGGGTCACCAGGTCCTTACCTGCTGCCGTCGGGGGTGGGGGGATTTGGGGGATGTTCCAGGGATGGGCGGGAGACATTGTTGGTGTGATGAGATCACTTCCGGAAGCGATATCATCACGTTAAGGGTTTTTTTGGTAGAAAAAGTCCAACAGGTACTCATTAGCATAATAGGCCACACCCAGCAGCAGAAACTCATTAGCATATTAGGCCACACCCCCTGACTGCAGCCCTCATTAGCATATGAGGCCGCATTCCCATGTTACCAGAAGTGTGGTCATCCAGCCACACCCACCTTTTGCTTCTTATTCTGTTTACCTTGCTTGTTGTCAAAACCCAGGGCGTTTTTTGTAGCAGGAACCCCTTTGCATGTTAGGCCACACACCCCTAATGTAGCCAATCCTAATGAGTTCCTGCTTTTAGGTGTGGCCTATTATGCTAATGAGTTCCTGCTGGGTGTGGCCAACTTGGGAGCCAGCCGGAACTCCGTTCCTGTGCGTTCCTGCCCAAAGACATCCGGGCGATATTCAACTTTTGGGGCAAAACTCTGTAGTAAAGATGGCTACAAGCCATAGAGTTTTGCCCAAAAAGTAGAGTGGCATAATTGAAGTAAATAAATTCTGGTAAGCGAAGGTAATCGAGGCGGGAGAAGGCACGGGGGTGGGGGCAGGCCAAGGCCAGAACGTCTTTCTGCCACCCTCACCCGACGTCGTTCCCCACAGGTACCAGTACACCGCCTGCCATCGCGGCCACGCCAGTGTCTGCCATCCCAGCCACCCTCAGCGTCAACGGGTACAGCCCCGTTCCCACACAGAGCACGGGCCAGCCTGCGTCGGAGGCCATTTACACGAACGGCGTCCACCCCTATCCAGGTATCTTTTCTGCCCGAGGTCGCTTCTCCGAGCCTTGCCTCAGTCTCTTCATGTTCCTCTTCGCTTGGGATTCCATTCCTGGGCATCCCACCCACCCGTGCCACCTGGGTATCCCGAATAACACACACTTGCTACAGTTCATAATCCCATGTTGCTAGATCCAGCTGCAAATTTCTGTTTCTGTGAGCGTCCCTGGGAAGAAGCTGCTGCTCAACTTGTTCCAAGAGCCAGTTTGGTGTAGTGGTTAGGAGCACAAGACTCTAATCGGGGAGAACTGGGTTTGTTTCCCCACTTCTCCACATGCAGCTGCTAGTGTGACCTTGGGTTAGTCACAAGTTCTCTCAGAGCTGTTCTCTCAAGGGCAGTTCTCAAGAGGGTTCTCTCAGCCCCACCTACCTCACAGGGTGTCCGTTGTGGGGAGGAGGAAGGGAAAGAAGATTGTAAGTCACTCTGGGACTCCTTCAGTTAGTGATGGGCGGGGTATAAATCCAATCTCCTCCTCCTCCTACTTTTTCTTCATTGCAGTGCAGCATCCTGTTTCATGCAGTGGCCAGCCAGATACCTTCAGGATGTCCACAAGCCGGGAAGGAAGGCAATGGCCCTCCTCCATGATGGCTTTCAGCAAATGTTACTCCCAGATAGACTGCCTCTGTATATGCAGGCTCCATTTTAGCCCTTGACCACGGCTAGACTTCTACTCCTCCATTAAGCTAGCTCACACTTAACTCAGCTTAGAGGGAACACTGTGGTGGCAGCAAATTCCATATGTTAATTGCATGTTGTGGGGAATGTATTTACTCTAAATCAAATTCCATCAGCTTCATTCAGTGGCCCCGAGTTCTGGCACTCCATCATACCCCTCTTCCCCCCTATTTCTCCCCCCCCCCGCCCCATCTTTTACAAGTCTCTTCTGGGAGGTCTACGATTTACCAAATCAGGAATTTTGACTGTTAGCCATTTTAGGATTGATAATTTTATTAAGGACTGTTGTTTCCTTGTTGGTTTAATTTTTTTTTTAAACGTATATATTTATTGTATATCCCTGTTGAAAGCAGGGGACGGCGGCCTAGACAGAAGGCTTCTTCCCCTTTTCTTCACACCATGTATGTTTTATAACTCTCTCATATCTGCCCCCCCCCCAATTCCTACACTAAATGTCCCGACGTTTCTCCTTGCAGAGAAAAGGGATCCACCTAGGGTTGCCAGGTCTGGGTTGGAAAATACCTGGAGACTTTGGGGGCGGATCCGAGAGAGGGCGGGGTTTGGGGATGGGAGGGGCCCCAGCAGGGTACAGTTCCACAGAGTCCACCCTCCAAAGCAGCCGTTTCCTCCAGGGGAGCTGATCTCTGTCAGCTGGAGATCAGTTGTAAAAGCGGGAGATCCCCAGGCCCCACCTGGAGGCTGGCAACCCTAGATCCACTGTGTCGAGATGATGGTAACAATATTAAAGCAAGTCCAAAAAATGATCCAAAAAACCCCGGAAACCTGTATATGTACTGCGCTTACAAAAATAGTTTAAGTAATTACAGTGACAGTATAATAATCCAGAGTGCGAAAATACACACCAAGTAATCCTTGGAAGAAGTAATCTTCTTCCGAACAAAGATGAAATTATTCTTAGAAGGGCACTTCACAGCATTTCTGCCCTTCTAAGAATCATTTGGAATCTTATGCAATGATGTCATGACACTTCAGTGAGACTTATTGATATGTACCTGTTAAGTACGAGATTCAACACAGCTAGTGAACAGTGAATCAGCTTTATTGTCGAAGTCAGAAGAAATCATGAACGAGACAAAAACATAGAGCAACAGGCTCTCTTTTAAACAGTCCGGGCTTGGGAGGCCACACCCACATGTCAGATAACAACCAATAACTATTTACAGATAAGGTCCAATCAGAGTGCTTCCCTCCAGAACATTGCGCAGCTCTGACTGGTTTATTTACAATCCTGTTCAGAACTCAAGCATAACATAGAGGAATTTCACATTACCCTTTTTAACCCGTTTTGAAGGCGTTTTTGATCCGTCGTGGAGTAAACCGGTATAGGGCTGCCATTTCACACATGGCTTTCCCCTTCCGGTAAAAAGCTGGATCTGAAGCGGTTTTCCATTTCAGACTGCACCGCTTTTTTCCGCCTTCCCCCCACTGTTTTTCACCCACGAGGGCGATCTCTGGCTTTTTTTTTTAGGTTCACTTTAGAGCGCTATAGCGCTATAGTGCTATAACACAACACTCCAGGCGATCCAATAGGGTTGATATAGTGCCATTGTGTTATAGCATTATACTGCTATAGCGCTATAGCGCTATAAAGCGAACGTTAAAAAAAAAAAAAAAGGCCGGAGATTGCCAATGCAGGTGAAAAACGGTGGGGAAAAGCGCATCAGAACTGGGAGAGGAAACTAAAGATTACTTGGAAGCGGTTGACAGGTAAAACGCTTCAGCCCCGTTTCCTAAACGGGACAGAAACGTTTGTGTGTGAAATTACAAATATATCCCGGTAGAGAGCCAGTTCTAAAATGGTTCTGTCTGAAATGACAGACCAGAAACCGTTTGGGAACTGTTCCGGATTATATTGTCTGTCTAAAATTCCTCATTGTTTTCAATACATAACAGTACCAGTTGAGACATTGACTAGAGATGTTGCATACTCTTCATCTTTGTTCGGAAGAAGATTAGTATCGAAACGGTTGAACATTTCTGAGATCATCGTTAACATCTCATCAATTTACTTATTTCTGTATTTACCTTGTGAAATCTTAATCGTGTGTATATTCGCACTCTGAATTATTACACTGTCACTTTAATTACTTAAACTATTTTTGTAAGCGCAGTACGCATACAGGTTTCCGGGTTTTTTGGATCATTTTTTGGACTAACCCTAGATCCACCTTCTTAGTCATTTGGGTAGCCGTATTCTTCAAACTGTGGCTCCACAATATCCTCTTTGACATGCGGTGACCCGAATTGTAGATAGCGTTCCACAACAGTGCCCCTGGATAAAATGGCTGCTACGGAGGGCAGACTCTATGGCATTATACCCCACTCAAGGCCCCTTCTGTCCCCAAACCCCGCCCTACCCAGGCTCCGCCCCCAAATCTCCGGTAAAACTCCCCTAACATAATTGGAGGTTCCGTCAGGATCTGAACTCAAATCGCTGGATTCAGAGTCCAGAGTGCTAACCGTTGCCACTTGGAGTGGGCAACCTGAAGCGCTCTGCCTTTATTGGCCTCCATTTAAGGGATTCGAGGCGTACGACAGCGAGACGCTTATCCCCTGTGTTTTCTCTTTCTCCCCTCCTGCTGTGTCACAGCACAGAGCCCGGCAGCCCCCGTGGACCCCTTGCAGCAGGCGTATGCTGGGATGCAGCACTACACAGGTATGGTGTGTGTGTGTGTGTGAATGTGGGACACTGTATGGTGTCGGCCTGGGGTGTCTCTGTCCTGGCCCGAGCATCACGCCTGCAGCACGTCACCGGGCATTCGTCTCCTGCCCAGATGATTCCAGGGGGCTGGTTTTCATCGCCACACCTGGGCTTGTGGTTTGGCCTTCTCCCTATGGCCCAGGGTTTCAACGTCCCTCCTGGCAACTGGCGAGGGTGGCGAGACTTACCGGGAGCAGCTGGGAGATCCATCTGATGTACAGCAACGTGTCCATGTCATTGCCCACGTGACCTGGAAGTGACGTCATCACATCCAGGATGTCGGGGCGACTCTCTGGTACTTGGGCGAAAAACTCTATGGTAAATTTGGCTTCTACCAGACAGGTTTTGCCCAAATACCAGAGCTTCACCATGATATCCCGGATGTGGGGAGGAGGTAAGGATGCTATGCTGAAAATCTGGTGCCTCTGCCTCAAAAAACAGCCCCTCCCCCATAGCCCCAGATACCCACAAATGGATTCTCCGTTATACCCTATGGGGACTGTTCTCCATAGGGTATAATGGAGTGCCCAGCAGACATCCCCCCCGCTTCTGATAACCCTGAAGCGGGGGGAGGGTCTCCAAACCACTGGGTCCCCTGCTCCCAACTGGGGATTGGCCACCCTAGGACCCAGGCCTCATTGGTAGACAGCGGCAACTCAGAAGGTTTCCTGGTTATCTCTGGCAATGCCAGGTGCATGATATGCACTCTGTTGCCCCATTGGCTGGGCAACAGCAGAGGTTCTGCGTTCCTTCTCACCCATAGGCCCCCTTGTCTGAGGAACACCAGAGGCTTGGGGTTCATCCTCACCTATAGGCCCCGATGCCTGGGCAACACAAGAGCCTTGGTGTTCCTTCTCACCCGTGGGCTGTGTTGCCTGGGCAACACCAGAGACTTGTTCCTTCTCACCCATAGGCCCCGTTGCCTGGGCAACATCAGAGGCTTGGTGCTCATTCTTGTGGATAGGCCCTGTTGTCTTAGCAACACCAGAGGCTTGGAGTTCCTTCTCACTTGTGGTTCCCGTTGCCTGGGCAACAGCAGAGGACTGGTGTTCCTTCTCATGCATAGACCCTGTTGCCTTAGCAACACCAGAGCTTTAGTGTTCCTTCGCACTCATAGGCCTTGATGCCTGGGCAACACCAGAGGCTTGGTATTCCTTCTCACTCACAGGCCCCGTTGCCTGGGCAACAGCAGTGGACTGGTGTTCCTTCTCATGCATAGACCCTGTTGCCTTAGCAACACCAGAGACCTGCCACTCACCACCACGTAGGCCTTGTTGCCTGGACGATGCCAGTTTGCGGTTCTGTACGTTGCCTAGGCCTCATGGGGTAGTCGCCCTGTTGCCAGACCCTGTTGCTTGACGGATCCGAAACAGGAGCCTGCCCTTCACTCTTCCCTGCTTCCTCCCACAGCCGCCTACCCCGCAGCCTACGGACTGGTGAGCCCAGCCTTCCCGCAACAGCCAGCGACCATCATCACCCAGCAGCCGCCTCCACAACAGCAGCAGCAGCGGGAAGGTAGGTTAGCCCGGATCATGTCTCAAAATGGAGGAGCCCTTTTCCTGCCAGTGGCTCAGTGGTAGAGCCTCTGCTTGGCACGCAGATGGTCCCAGGTTCAATCCCCGGCATCTCCAGGTAAAAGGACCGGGCAGTAGGTGATGTGAAAGACCTTGAACCTGAGACCCCAGAGAGCCACTGCCGGTCTGAGTAGGCAATACTGACTTTCATGGACCAAGGGTCTGATTCTGTAGAAGGCAGGTTCGCGTGTTCAAAAAGAAGCTGCAATCCAGGAGGAAAGGCTACGAGGAAAGGCCCAGGGCCCTGGGAATGTTTAGTTTGGAGGAGAGGAGATTGACGGGGGGGACATGATTGTCTCTCTTTAAATATCTGAAAGGCTGGTCATTTGGAGGAGGGCAAGGAGCTGTTCCGGTTGGCAACAGAGGAGAGGACCTGAAGCAACAGGTTTAAATTACATGCCGAAAGGTATCAGCTGGATATTAGGAAAAACCTTTCCACGGTCAGAGTGGTTCAAAGGTGGAATCAGCTGCCTAGAGAGGTGGTTGGCTCCCCTTCACTGGCAGCTTTCAAGAAGTGTAATGTATTCAATAAGCTGCCATTTAGGCTTGCCAAGTCCCCCCGGGGGGCGGGGAAACCCCAGCCCCAGATGCCCGTTCCCCGCCGCCACCTGATCGGGCCCCGGGGGGAACTCCACCCCGACGTGCATGTCACCAGGAAGTGACGCGACCACGCCGGGAACGCTAGGGGCGGGGCCACGGTCATCCAAGGGAAAACTCTATGTTTTCCCCTTGGATGGTCGTGGCCCCGCCCCCAGCGTGCCTGGCATCGTCACATCACTTCCTGGTGACGTGGATGCGGGGGGGGGGCGCGCTCCTGGATCAACCCGGGAGTCCCCCACTCCGCAACGAGGACGGACTTGGTCAATAAGCTGCCATTGAATGCATAATGTGTGATGAAAACATCTAATTGAAATGTCATGTTAAGCTTCGTCCTGGGCTAGGATCCAAATCCATCCAATCGCATTGATAGCCCAGGAAGAACCAACCAATCACTTGTCAGCAAGCTCCCTGAGTGGGAACGTCCGTGATTGGTCCTTATGCATACAACCTTATTGGTTGGTAATTGTACAGTAGGCGTGGCTACATTAGCCGGGAGAGTTTAAAAGCAGGACAGCTGCAATGTAAAAGCTGTTCTGGCTATCAGATGTTGATCCGTGTTGGAGTTGTGTTCGAGTTGCTGAATAAAGCTGCTCTTTTGCTGAATCACTCTCCCTACTTGTTAAGCGAGCGACTTAACAAGAAGAGGCTGGACGAATATTTGTCAGAGATAAGAGGCTGGATGAATATTTGTCAGAGATAAGAGGCTGGACGAATATTTGTCAGAGACGCTTTAGGCTGGTCCTGCATTGGGCAGGGGGTTGGACTAGGTGGTCTGTAGGCCACCTTCTAACTCTCTGATTCTAAGATTCTATGATCTGAGCTTACAGCTCTAACTTGCCAGCTCGCTCCGTTCATTCGTGGAGGCCTGCCTTCCCCGCCAGACCAAACTGCCGACTCAGCCTCGCCAAGCTGAAGGCCAGAAAGCAGCTCCCATTTGGGAAGAGAGAGATCTGAACATGCAACTATTTAATTCCACACGCTGTCTCTCTTCCCCCTGGAGCGCTCCCCCGGAAGATTGTTCGAGAGACTCCCGTTCCCGGAACAAAATGGAATTAAAACCTGCAGAGGGTTTGCTCTTACAACAGCTGGCAGCACAACGGATTACCCCCCCCCAAGTAGTGGTCAGAAACGGCTACCAAAGGTCATTCAGCAGGCTCAGCTACCAAGAGAGAGGAATTAAATCAATCAATGCTGACTGGAACCAGAAGACGACTTCTGGACGCCTGACCGAAAGTGTCTGTCTGAGGCAGGGGTCCCCAACCTTTTCGAGTCTGAGGGCACGTTTGGAATTCAGACGTGGCATGGTAGGCGCAGCAGCAAAATGGCTGCCGTAAAAGGCGGAGCCAGCCACAAAACGATTGCCACAACTTAACTTCAGGAACACAGGATAGAGCCCCATGCTGTGGTGGCAGCTGCTGCCAAAGCAATATTTTTTGAAATCTGCACAGCCAAACAAATCTCCAGCGGCCAATCAGAAGCCTTGTTGGGTAGAAGCCCTACCTGGCCCCACCCACTTACCAGGTGCTTCTTCTAGCAGCCCTGAGATCCCAGACTATGTAGGGTTGCCTGATTGGAAGTTAGGAGTGACAAGGGGGGACCCGCGATACTCGTGGGGGGGGGAGGCAGAGGAGGAAGCAGCAGGAGGAGGGAAGTACCCCCCCATCCTGCTGGTTCCCCCCTGGCCTCCACCCCCCTCCATCTCCCCCCCAGCTCCTCTTCCCCCCTCACCCGGTACTGAAGCCAGGGGCGAGCGGACCACTTTGGTGGGGAGGGAACAGCGTTCCGTGCGCCTTGGTGTTTAGTCATGCCGGCTACATGACCACGGAAACGTCTTTGGACAGCACTGGCTCTTC
>NW_015169178.1:801619-818035 GCF_001447785.1 Gekko japonicus | reverse complement strand
CCTGCCAGCCCGCCGGCTGACTCCGAGGCGGCGTGGGCGGCGTTGCAGAGCGTCTCCTGCGCATGCGCAGGAGACGCTCTTGCACTTTCGGGGGGATTTAAACATCCCCCCGAAATTTTTAAAAACTTTTTGTATTTTTGTGCACACGTGGGGACTGGCCCACGTGTGCACAAACCTTCCCCGGCCCCCCAGCTGCCCCCTCCGTGCTGATTTAAGTATCCGCACGGAGGGGGCAAGTTGGCTATTAGATATATAGATGTTATAGTGTTTCCGACATTTGGGGTGACGCTCTAGGTTCTGGGCAAAACTCTATGGTTTTGAGGCCCAAAAAACCATAGAGCTTTGCCCAAAACCTAGAACGTCATCCCCAATGAAGAACTCCAGGAAGGATTGGGAGTCCCCCCGCAGGCAGCCAAGTAGGACCTGGCCAACCCTATTGGAAGTTTAGGAGACATCCTCCCCACCAGGACTGCCCCATAGGATTCCCCCTTTTACACACGTTGCCCATCAGCACTAATGTGGCCGGTGGAAGAAAACAAACATTAAAAACCAGCAGCGGGTGATGTCATTACATCACTTCCAGGGGACACCTGGGAGTGATGTCACGCCGCTCTAGGAATCATCAGACACACTGTGGTTTTATGACAGAGTTCACAGCAATTCCTAGAGTGGTGTGATGTCACTTCTGGTTGTCCCCCCGGAAATGATGTCATACTGTCCCCCAACAGCGCCCTCCCCCAAACTCCCTCTGGATGCCAGCCGCTGTCTGGCGACTGTACCACCTTGCCAAAAAGGGTAGGGGGGCTCTGGTTGCAGCCCACTTTGTCACGGAAGCACAATTGGGAGTCGGCCCAAGAGATTTTTCTGCACAAAGTGCGAATGGCGTCCTTTTCCTTTGAGAGCCAGTTTGGTATAGTGGTTAGTGCAGACTCTAATCTGGGAGAACTGGGTTTGACTCCCCACTCTTCCTCCACATGCAGCTGCTGGTGTGACCTTGGGTCAGTCACAAGTTCTCTCAGAGCTGTTCTCTCAAGGGCAGTCCTCGAGAGAGCTCTCTCAGCCCCACCTACCTCACCGGGTGTCTGTTGCAGGGAGAGGAAGGGAAAGGAGACTGTAAGCCGCTCTGAGACTCCTTCGGGTAGTGAAGGGCGGGGTAGACATCCAATCTCTTCTTCTTCTTCTGCTGCCTCAGTGCTTAGTTCTCATGGCCCTTTCTGACATGCCCCGGGAAATGCCGATGGCCACTTTCGGGTCCAGAAGCAATTTTTCTCCAGGCTGGCTTGGCCGGGGATCCTGGAGGGTTTTTTGGTCATCTTCTGGGCATAGAAACGGGGTCGCAGGGTGTGTGTGGAGGGGGAGGTATCTGTGAATTTCCTGCACTGTGTGGGGGGTTGGACTGGGTGACCCTGGAGGTCCCTTCCAGCTCTAGGATTCTATGAATAAGGTCTCAAACCCCCCTCCCCCCCAGCTGGCTTTTGGGGGACCGCCGAAGCAGTGGCACAGATGCCCTCCGCGCCCTAGGTCATAAATCCCTTACCATCTGGGGCCCGACGTTGGTGGTCAGGGCTTAGTTCTTCTCATCCAGCCAAGCAGAAACGAATCAAGAGGCGTGGGTGCGAATAAAATGGCGAATTATTGGGGGAGGGGAGCAGAGAAGCCCACTGTTAAGAATCGAGACAACGCCCCCCTCCCCAGCCCTCCACGTCTAAACTCCGCTCAGACCAAAGATCCATCCAGTCCAGGGTGCTGTTTCCTACGCTGCACAACGAGTAGGGGTGCCAACCTCCAGGTATGGCCTGGGGGTCTCCCGGAATTACCTCTGACCCCCCCAGACTGTGGCGGTCAGCTCCAATGTTCCCTCTAAGCTGTGGAGTCTCGTGAGCAAAAATGCTACTTTGTGAGCTACTTGGCGTTAAAGTTGTGAACGAGCGATTGGGCTACTGCATCAATTCATTTGCTCTGGAGCCGTCCTTCCTGAGCGAAGGCAAAAACGTGTGAGCTGGAGGCTAAAAAACTGTGAGCTGGCTCACACTAGCTCAGCTTAGAGGGAACACTGGTCAACTCTCCTGGAGAAAATGGCAACTCTGGATGGTGGATTCTGTGGCATTAGACCCCGCTGGGGTCCCTCCCCTCCCCAAACCCCCACCCTCCTCGGACTACACCCCCCAAAAAATCTTGTCACCCCCTCAGCTGTCTGGCCTGGCCAGGCCCTGCTCAGGGAGGGGAAATTTCTCCAGAACTGGTGGCAGCCAAGGACTGACCCAGACCCTTATCCCAGACCCACAAGCTTGTGCTCAGGTCTGGATGGGCCCAGCTTGGCAACAGAGCTGGTGGGATCAGCTGTAGAGATGTAAAATTTCCGGAAATTTTGAAGCTTGGGGAAAAAACGTTTTCCCCCCCAGTTTTTTTCGGGGGGAAACGGAAATTTTCGGAAAAATTGAAAAAAATGCTACATTAGCACTTCTTTTGTCTTTTCCAGATTGAAAGTCATTCTGTTACTTTAGGAACATAAAATATGACTATGGACATTTTAACTTGGCATGAAATTATCACAACTAGCATATTAAAAATATAGTGTATCCAAACAATTATTACAGAATACCACCCACATGCAAAAACAAAACTGACACTTTTTTATTTTCTTCAGACAATCGCATCTCCTAAAGGAAGAAATGCATCTTGTTCTTTCATTGGAGAGTTCTGTGTGTAACCTAGGACTTGCTTGTCCTCAGTGCACAGAAATTACATCAATCTGATACCATATATATATATATATATATATTAGAAACGATTTGGAAAATATTTGAACACCTTGTCTTAAAATATTTTATCCATCATGTTAAAATAAAACGTTCCGTAATCAATTTTTTTCCTTTCCTTTTCTTTTTTCAATTTTTCCAATTTTTCAGAAAAAAAGAAAAAAGGCTTCAGGAAAAAAATGGAAAAAAACCTTTTCCCCCCAAATTTTTCCAGTTTTTTTCTGGGCCTTCACATCTCTAATCAGCTGTGCCAGAGATGCCGTAACCATCTATAATGGCCCCTTTGGAAAGAAACATTCTCCGTCATGCCAAGTGTTGTGAGATCAAACCTTTGGCCGGCTTGAATTCCATTTTATTTGGGAAGTTGGAGCCTCTCTTTGAAGAAGCCTCTAGAGCAGCGGTTCTCAACCTTCCTAATGGTCCTTTAATACAGTTCCTCGTGTTGTGGTGACCCCCAAACATAAAATTATTTTTGTTGCTACTTCATAACTGTAATTTTGCTACTGTTATGAACCGTAATGTAAATATCTGATAGGCAGGATTGGGAGCCCTATCCTAAGACCATCGAAAATGTGTTTTCCGTTGGTCTTAGGCATCCCCTGTGAAAGGGTCGTTCGACCCCCAAAGGGGTCGCGACCCACAGGTTGAGAACCGCTGCTCTAGAGGGAAAAGAGGCATTGCGCCGAATTAAACCGTTGCGTGTTCAAATCCTTCTGGCTCTCAGCTTGGCATGGCTACTGTGATTTGGAGCCTCCGGGAAAAGAGGGCGGGGCAGGCCTTAGCCTGGGAAGCGGGAAGCAGCCCGAATCTACAAACCCAGATGGCCTTCTAAGTCCCGCTCAGTGGCTTCCGCTCTGTTTTTGTCAGGGGTCATTTCGTAGAAAAAGAGGTACAGGAGCTTATTAGCATAACTCATTAGCATAACTCATTTGCATATTCCACACCCCCTGGCATCACCGGAAGTGTGTCAGAAGGCAACACTCACTGCTCAGGCTCCAATGGACTGTTTTGGATTGCTAGCTATTGGGGGGGGGAAGTGCAGATCTGTCCTCACAGAGGTGGGAGAGCTTGTACCTGAATAAAACTTGGACTTAAAGGTGCCAGTGGACAGTTTTGGACCAGGGGGCCAGGGGAACTCTGCAACTTACCTGGCTGCTTCTTGCTCTGACTGAGGGCTGCTGGGAGCAAGGGGTGGGGCTTGTTGCATGTGCCCACCCCCTGGAATCTTTACTGCCGGAGCTCCGCTCCTGAGCGCTCCTGCAGGAAATGACTCCTGGTTTTTGTCCTGGCAAGGTCCCTTTGCTTGGAGATTCTAGAATGGCCTCACACCAGGTGCTCTTAGCTGTTGCTGGGATGGAAAAATGGGGGCCTTGGTGGTGGTGGTGGAGGAGGAGGAGGAGGAGGAGATTGGATTTATACCCTGCCTTTCACTACCCAAAGAAGTCTCAGATTGGCATACGATCTCCTTTCCCTTCCCCTCCCCACAACAGACACCGTATGACAGGGTTGTCAAACTCATTTGTTAGGAGGGCTGGATCTGACATAAATGAGACCTTGTTGGCCCGGGCCATGTGTGCCATAAAAGCTAATGCCAGGTAGTGGAGATATAAACTTTATAAAGGACACAAACACAAATAAAAACATGCTTAAAACATTAGCACTCTGGCAATACTTTGTTTATTTGACAGTGTCTGATAAGTGACACCTCTTGCTTCGAATTACTTCATCGAAATTTCTGTGCTGTTGCAATCTTGAGTATGCTGTTCAGGTGTGTATCTGTAAGCTGCAAACCTACGATGATGCAGCAGCAGCAGAACTGGAAGAAGAAGCAGAAGACAGCCAATTCCACTGCAGGCCTAATAGAAGCCCTCCGGGGGCCTGATCTGGCCCCCGGGCCGCATGTTTGACACCCCTGCCCTATGAGATAGGTAGAGCTGAGAGAGCTCTCTCGAGGACTGCCCTTGAGATAACAGCTCTGAAAGAACTTGTAACTGACCCAAGGTCACACCAGCAGCTCCATGTGGAGGAGTGGGGAATCAAACTCAGTTCTCCCAGATTAGAGTCCGGACTCCTAACCACTATACCAAACTGGCTCTCAAAAGCTGCAGGCAGGAATGAATGGAGGAATTGGTTGGGTGGGTTACGAATCCCAGCACCTGTAGAGCCAATTGACCAGACTTATCCCTGGGTCCTGGGGAGCCAGCTTTAGGGAAGCTACTAGCCTTGGTGACTGAGAGAAGCCTCCACATTTAGAGGCACTAAGTGGGTGGTGTACTTGTGGGAGGCGCATCCACCGAGCAGGGATTGCAGGGTAGTCCGAGTGTAGAGCTCTCTCCGGTCAGTTGGGGGGAGACGGGTCCTCGAGTGACTCATGGGGCCAGGGTTCGAACTGAGCTGCTGTCACATTTTGCCTTAAGGAACAGCTAGGGTGTACTGGGAGGCTTTTCACTGTGCCGAAACATCCAAAGAATTTTGAGGGGAGCCGAAAAAGTCTCGGCGAAATTTCGGCTCTGCTATCCTTAGGGTCCAGTGTCTTGCTAACTGGTAATTCTCTCTCTCTCTCCCTCCTTACCTGCTCCTCCATCTTCTTTCCCTGGTTTCATACTGCCACTCGCTGTCCGTTCCCAGGTCCCGAGGGCTGTAACATATTCATCTACCACCTGCCGCAGGAGTTTACGGATTCCGAGATCCTCCAGATGTTCCTCCCCTTTGGGAATGTCATCTCTGCCAAAGTCTTTGTGGACCGGGCTACCAATCAGAGCAAATGTTTCGGTATGGATGGCCAGTGGGGAGGAGAGGGTGGAGCAGGTCTCCCACTGCAATCCTTAGGCAAACCTAGGTGACCGCCTAGGGTGCCCGATTTTGAGGGGCGCTGAAAAGGCGAGAGGAGCATCCTCTGTTGGTTTGAAGAGAAGCTTGACACTCACTGGCTTGTAGAAGCTCCACATCTGTCATTTCTGGTCTTCTCTAGCTGCCGTGATGGAAACGGGTCTTTTGAAGAGCTTGTCTACTTTTATTTTTACATTTTCCTCGCAGATGATGCATGTTGAGATCTGCATTTCTTTTCTTTTGCCTCATTGGTTCCACCGTGTCTTGCATACATTTATTTGACATTGTTTATTCTGGTGTTGCAGCTGTGGGAGCAAAGGCAATGAAAATTATGCCCCTGAAATTCTTATTTAGCACTGGCACCTGAAATCTCAGCCAGGTATCTAGGGTTGCTAGGTCCGGGTTGGGAAATTCCTGGAGATTTAGGGGAAGAACCTGCAGAGGATGGGGTTTGGGGAGAGGAGGGATTCAGTGGGCTATGATGCTATAAGAGCCCCCTCTCCACCAAAGCAACCATTTTATCCAGGGAAATGTATCTCTGTAGTCTGGAGATCAGTTGTCATTTTGGGAGATCTCGAGTTCCCACCTGGAGGTTGGCAACCCTAGGCACTGCTGATCTACTTTGGGGCATACCTTTGTAGCCATGGGGGCTAAACTTTTTTTTTTAAAACGAGAGCATCATCTCAGAAAGGATAATTCCGCAACGAATGCTTCGCCAGTGCATCGCGAGAACTGCATTTTGCAACCACCCTCCGTGGTCCTCCTCTGTGTCAGGTTTGGTCTCAGCGGGTGCTCCCCCCCCCTTTGCCTCTCCCCTCAGGCTTCGTGAGTTTCGACAATCCCGCCAGCGCTCAGGCCGCCATCCAGGCCATGAACGGCTTCCAGATTGGGATGAAGCGCCTCAAGGTCCAGCTGAAGCGGCCCAAAGATGCCAACCGGCCCTACTGAACTGCCGCCCATCAGGTGAGTACCGCGGCAGCTAGGGCATCCCAGCTGGAGCCATTAAGAGCAGGGGGAGAGAGATGCCCAGAGGCATCACGACAGCTGGAGGACAGGGGTCATCACCTTCAGCTCACTTTCTTGAAGGCTCCCATCAGCTCCTCCTTTCCCCGATAATCTCTCTTCGATGATTATTTCGGAGAGCAGCCATGTCGGTCTGTAACAGAATAACTGGATTCGAGTCCACTAGCACCTTAGAGATCAACGAGATTTTCGGGGTGTGAGCTTTCCAGACTTAAAGCTCCCTTCGCCAGAGCTTTGACTCTTGAAAGCTCATACCCACAGTGACCAAATCGTGGCCACCAAGGTGCCAATGGACTCAAATCTACCTGTTCTTTTCGATGAGAGGCATTGCCCCCCGACACGAGACAGCCCAAAAGGGAAGGGCTGGAGGTTTACGGCAAAGGCCCTGCAAGGCACTAGCCAACCCAGAGTTTTCAAGGGCTCTCTCTCATTCTCTCTTTCGCTCGCTCTGCTACTCGCTGTCCTGATTTGGGACCGATGCAGAGAACCGATCTTTCCAAACTGGATGGACGAGAACGAGCAACCTTGCCCTCTTTCTCTCCCGCCTTCCAGAGCACACGGAATATTGCCTGCCAGCCTCTGCAATTGTGCCCTCCCAGAGGCAGGAGAGAAATATGATCCGAGGGACATTTATCCCCCTACTGAACTCATTCAAAAGTGATTCTTGTTATGCCAGTTCATAAGATGGGGCATATCAGGTGGTTCAGCCAGGTCATTGATTCTCAACCCATCCCAACCTCTGCATTTCCTACATTTACTCTTTAGCCCTACAAGATTTACTTGTAGAGCACATGGGAGTGTTTACCTGCTGTCAGAGCGGGCCCATCCCTTTGCATTCCCGGGCGAGACACTGTTCTGGGTGAACTTACTTAGGCAACCCAACAGCAGTGACTCCCGCAGAGATTTAACAGAAAGACTCCTTGGAAGGGGATAGTTCTACTGTGCATCTTTAGGGGGAGTGATTAAATCTTGTGCACGTATGTTGCAGAATTTGCTGCCCTCAAAAAGAGGCTGGTTGCAAGAAGAGAAAGCCAGAGCAACAAGTGAATCATGCAGAGACACAGCAGGCAACCTCCTTGGTGGATGAGTTGTCTGGGCTCACAGGAGGTTTCAGTTATTTCCATAATTTGCATAGCGTGGGGCACAAGTCTTGAAAATGACTGAGTTAGATAACTGGCACGAATCGAGGTCCCCTGACCAAGGTTCCCTGATAGTAATTTAAGGTTCCCAGCTTCTTCCCTTTCAACAAAAAAAGACAACTTTGTTCAGTGAAATTTTGAAATGAGATTGGAGTGAAACATTTCCATGTTTGTTTTGTCATTCAAGGCAAATTGGCTTTCCAAACAAACAGCAGGTATTCATCATTACGGGCTCCGTAGGTAAGCCCAAACTGTGCAGGAAGGGTGGGAGACTTGTAAAACCTTTATAAAAAGAAAAAGAGGTCGTTGTGAGCATTCAGTGCAGTCAACAGGTGGTTCAGAAAATGCATCCATTCAGAATAGAAGCTGAGCGTAAAGGCATTTCTGTGCAGGGAAATTTTTTATGCTCCTAATCAGTAGTTTCCGGGGGAAGGGGTCACTGGTGGCCAGGAGCAAGCTAAACCAAGCTGGGCCACGGAAGTGTTGTGGCACCAATGCCGACCAGTGTCTTAATCTTGCTCGGCGGGCTCAAGTCTGATTCAAACTGGTCCCTTGGCACTGCCCGTACTGCAGGGACCGCATGGCTTGGCCAGCTCCAGGGCTGTTTTGCCTGCCTTCAAGGGGGGTCTGGCGATGTCCCAGAATTACAACTGATCTCCAGACAACAGAGATCAGTTCCCCTGGAGGAAATGGCAGCTTTGGAGGGCAGACTCTATGGCCTTACACCCTGCTCGGCTTCCTCCCCAAAGCCTACCTTCCCCGGGCTCCACTCCCAAATCTCCCAAGAATTTTCCAACCCGGAATTGGCAACCCTAGCAGGGTCTAGGTATGGGAGATGGTAGGTCAATATCCCTCCAAAGCAGAGGTCATTTCGGGGGGGATCGCGGGGGATCGCAGTTCCCCCGGGTGAGGTACTGGGGGCGGGGCACATGACGAAGCCCCGCCCCCTGCTTCCAGCCGCCCCGCTTCCGGCCCTCATTCGGCCAGGAGGAGGCAGGAGAAGAGGGAGGGTAAGTTGCTTCCTCCCTGCCTCTCCCCACCCCTGCCTGCCTGGGGCCAGGGAGGGCCTTCGCGGGGCTTCCTTGCACTCCCGCCGGCCGGGACCGTTGGGGGCGGGGTGTGTGGCCTTATGACACACTTCCGGTGATGTCAGGGGGTGTGGCCTTATGACACACTTCCGGTGATGTCAGGGTGTGTGGCATATGCTAATGAGTTATGCTAATGAGTTCTCCTAGCTCTTTTTCTACAAAATGACCCCTGCTCCAAAGTGGGCTACTGAGAAAACTGCTCCCTGAATCCTGTTGTCAATCGAGGGGCCCAAGAGGTACCCAGTGGCTGATCCCTAATCTAGACTATAAACTCTCAGTCCCCCCTGCACTCCTCAACACAGATATTTCAATATTGTTCCCACACATGTGCAACTTCACCTAAATTTTAGGACCATCCCTAGGGCTTGTCAGTTTTAGGGCAGAGGTGTGCACGAAACGAGGGAGGCGGGGATTTGTAAGTGTCCATCCGTGGCGTGATGTGTCCCATGCCTTTGTTCTGATTAACCGTCTTGTTCTCTTGTGTGCGTGTTTCTCATATATATCTCTATAGTTTGAAGCGAATTTCTCTTGGCGTGACATTTATTTATTTTTAAGTTTCTTTTGTCGGTTTTGGTGGTGGTGGTGTATTGTGGGGGGTCAGCATAGACATCCCCTTGTTTAAATTCATCAAGGAAATGTTTTGCACATTAAAGAGACAGAGTTTCAATGACCCACGGGTGTTTTCCATCTGATTCTCGGGAGATCGCACTCCCGGTAACGGTGACAGCCCCAAAAAGGATATTTTCAATTGAGTGTATTGTAGGAGAACCTACTAATAGCTTTTGCCCCAGAGAACAAGGTGACAAGGAAGATTTTTAAAAGCAGGTCCCTCTAAACTGCTGGTGTATTTTTTCCCTTTTAAGTTAATAGGGTTGAGTGTCAAAGGGGTAACAGACTGGTTTGGATAGTAAAAAATTCAGTAGGCAAGTAATATGCAAGGCCTAAGCATGGCTGCTAACGAGAGGACGTTTAGGAGGACATTAATTCATAGGGTTCACATAAGTCGGTAGTGACTTAATGGCCTAAACATACACACACATACACAGAATAATATACAAAGAATGAATAAAGTTGTAGGGAGGATTTGTAACCTCAGCAACAATCCGACTTAGACTTCATTCTGTTCATTCTGTATGGAATTGTGATCCTTGCTTACTTGAAGGGTCTGCTACTCGCTATAAGTAATGTAACCAAAGATAGTCTAGAGCGACATTCGGCAATTTGCAAAGTGAGCCACCGTGGTGGAGCAGTTAGAGTATCAGACTAGGGCTGTGGAGGCTGGGTTTCAAATCTTGCTCAGCTATGGACCTGGCTAGCCGCTCCCTCTAAGCCTAATCTACCTCACAGGGCTGTTGTAAGGATAAACTGTAGGACAGGAAAGCCACGTAAGCCATCCCGAGCTCCTCCCATTACCTTAAACGGGAGCCCCTTCCCCCTGCACCCGTATGTACCTTGTATTTTGAAAGAAAGTTATTTAAAAGAAAGATATTCCCATACCACTTCCCGGGAACTAAATGAGGGCCGAAACAACGGATAGTGCAAAACGAGAGGCTGCTGTGGAAACTAGCAACCACGCCTCTGCTCCTTTAGTGCTAGAACATTCTTGTGCCACAAGAATGTTCCAGCACTTTCTCTGCCCGGCCTCCTGACCTCAGCATGGGGCTAAGACATCACCAGGCCAGCACTACTGTTTCTGGGGGGGTATTACTTATAAGTTGGTTCCATGTGATGGGCAGAGCTGGATTTAGTCTGCAAAACCACTGAGAAGTGAAATTGTTTCAAAGATGAGGTGCAAGGAGCCCTCTCCCAAATCAGAAGAAGTCTTCTCGTGTGGGGGAAAGTGTCTCCCCTTAGTGGAACAGATTCACGAGATCCAATCCAATACGAGCACAGGCATTCATTGTGATCTCGTTCAGTAAGCCCCAAGCAGTTTAAAGACACTGCAAATTCAACATATCCGAAGTTATCTATTCTTTTTAAATTTCCTGATCTGACTGCATAGGGGTTTTACAACAGTCCAATAAACAAATTCCCATCTTGTCTCTTTTAATGTGTAAGTAGTTTTTCTTTTGAATCAATGTCAAACCCCCCCACTCCTTTCTTATGTAAACATTAAAAGAGAAGAGTTTTTTTTCAAAGAAAAAGAAAACCGAAAAGAAACCAAACACCCATTTTCTTTCTTTGCCGCTTGAAACCCCACCCACCTACCCACCTCCCTCGGCAGGGTACCAAACATATCTTGAGACGACTCTGTTGCTAAGCCACCCTTCGCTGTCGCGGGAGACCTAGCTCCGCCCCCCTTGTAAGTTGCATCCAATGGAATGAACAAAAAAAAGTGGTTGTATCTTTTTTATTATTATTATTATTTGGAAAGACAAAGAAAACGTCATGTGATCCGAGTTGCACTGTTTTGCATGACGTCTGCGTGACTTAGCATTACTGGATGTGCCGTGAGTTTCTGGAACGTAGTTTTCGTTTGGTGAAGTGCCTCCCCCTTCCTCCTGCCCAACATGCTGCACACAAACTCTCGCACCCACGCCCGCACACTCGCACGCCCAAGTGCAAAAAAAGAGAATCTCGATTCGATTTCTAATTGTATGTGACATCCCTGTTGCCTCCATTTCTTTTGACCCCATCTTTCTCCTCTACTATCCCCTACGCCTGCATTTCTTCAATCACCTTTAAAACCACTGTCGTCACCATATTGCTGTGGGACTTTTATTTTTTTAAAAAAAATTCCTTGCCTGTGCCGTGTTTGCTTGTCCGTATGGTTTGATTTCTCAGACGTGTTGGCTGGTGGCACCATGTGGTTGGTTTGTGCTTCTCGTTCTGTGGGCAAACATCAGACTTCTTGCCACGGCTTCTGCGTTCCATCCCACACACACCCTCCCACCTTTGCCACACGAGTCCCCTGATGTACTTTGTTGTGGTTGTGTTACTTGCTTAGCTTATACTTTTCTGTCTCAAGATTCACATTTACGGTACATAGAATGAGGGTACCTGAAAATTAGGATAATTTCTCTTGATCGTTTCAGAGGCTAGCCTTTTTGGCCCACAGCAGAAGAGCTCGATTCAGTCCAGTAGCACCTTAGAGACCAACGAAGCTCTGTATCTGATGAAGGGAGCTTTGAGTCTCAAACGCTCATACCCTGAAAATTTTGTTAGTCTCGAAGGTGCTACTGGATGCAAATCTAGCTAGGATAATTTCTCTTGATAGTTTCAGAGGCTAGCCTTTTTGGCCCACAGCAGAAGAGCCCGATTTCAGTCCAGTAGCACCTTAGAGACCAACGAAGCTCTGTGTCTGATGAAGGGAGCTTTGAGTCTCAAACGCTTATACCCTGAAAATTTTGTTAGTCTCGAAGGTGCTACTGGATGCAAATCTAGCTAGGATAATTTCTCTTGATAGTTTCAGAGGCTAGCCTTTTTGGCCCACAGCAGAAGAGCTCGATTTCAGTCCAGTAGCACCTTAGAGACCAACGAAGCTCTGTATCTGATGAAGGGAGCTTTGACTCTCGAACGCTTATACCCTGAAAATCTTGTTAGTCTCGAAGGTGCTACTGGATGCAAATCTAGCTATTCTGTTTAGTAAACTTGATCATACATGGCCCCCTGCTCCAGCCCTGTGCATCACGAGCTATAACATCACACACCCAGATTAAAAAAGGCTTAAATTTTTCCCCATAAGATCGGGCTTTTCATGGGACTGTAGGAGAATGGAGTTTCAATCGTACAGAAGGATCACAGAGAAAATTTCTGCATGCTCTCTCAATTCAAACAGTAGGATTGTGCGAATCTGGTGAAATTATCTTTTAAAAACAGCTGCCACAGACCCTCAAATGGGTTTTCCATGGAAAATAATGGTCCTGAAACTGCGGAACTGGAAAAACCACACAGATTCGAATCCCGATCCGGTAATGTCCTACCCCAAAATCAGCAATCGTAGGGAAAATCCCCCCCCCCCCCGTATCCCAGCTCTGAAATTATAATGAATTTTTCTCAGAGCAGATCTCAAATTTTGAGACCCATCCTAAGGGCATTTTGCTCCAAGGAAGCAAAAATAATTACAATCTCCTTTGCGTGCTGAAAATCTGGCTATGAGGAAGTCTGTTGGATTAGTTCAGGTTCGTATGAGAGTGGACTTAGACTGGTCTATCCCTGGCGTGGGCTTTGTAACCCAAATTCACAGTGGATGGTTTAAAAGGAGGAGGTGTCTCCGGCTCCCCTCTCCGGACCTGTTTTTGTTTCTCAGAAAAATGGGAACGACTCGCTTCTCAAGCCAGCGCACGCCAAGAAAATGTCTCCTAAAAACCGTCATGATTCACATCATAACCACTTCCCTCCTCCCATCCTAGGGCTGTCAAAGAAAAAAAACACAGCAAAGCCAAGAATCTAGGGCAAAGTGTCCTCCTCCTCCTCCTCGTGTGGCAAAGGGGACCCCCTGACTGCTACCTGCTATCCAGATGACAGTTTTCACAACCCTCTCGGCCATCCTTCCCGCCTCCCCCTCGATCCAAATGCACGCTTGCCTGCCCCCCTCCCACCCAGCCGACCCCCTTCTCCTCCTTCCACCTCGCACAGAGGTATCCTCCCCTCTGCACCCCGCCTTCTCAGAGCCTGGGTTGTCCTCCACCACCGCCCCATTCTGGTGCTCCCCGATTGGCTGTTCCATTGCAACCATCCATGCCTCCGGAACCTCATGTGCTGCTGTGTGGTTTGCCTGGCCAAAGTGCTGTTCCGTCACTGGGAATCCAAGCTTCTTAAGGGCCTTTTTGTCCTTTGGTTGTCGTTTTCCTGTTGTCATTGTCGTCGTGGGTTTCTCCTGTGTTTTGCTTTTCTTTCTTTGATGTCGTTGTCGTCGGTGTGTGTGTGTGTATGTGTACTGAAAAGCATCGTGGGGCCACGCTGACGCTCTGTGGAGACCAGACGCCGAAGACCGCTGGCTCCACAGGGCGGTTTGCAGGGGGAAGGGGCTAATTCCCAAAGGAGGGACTAGACGATCCTCCATGCTCTCCCCCATCACTGACTTGCAGAATTATTCTCGGAGGCCTGATGGTTGATCCTAGCAACACCCGGCCCTTTACGTAAACCAGGGAGGGTAGGCTCCTACCAGCAAAGGGATGCACCCACGGTCAAAACAGAAGTCAGTGACAGAGGTAGGGATTCGCCTTCCCCACCGTGACTTAGAGAAGATTTTATGAATTAGAGATGTGATATCGCCCAAATCCTACCCCTCTGGGGTGAAATGTACACTCCAGAGACGAGCATTGTTTTTCTCCTCGCCTCGCTATGGAGGGAGAGACGGGTAAGTCCCAAAACCTGGCTGGGTTCCCCCCACTATCATCTTGGCGTTCTGTGTTGCCCTTGGAGAAATGGCGGAATGGCGGAAGGAGCTATATGGATGATCCTGTGCAGTTTGCATTGCATTTGGGGGGGCCAAGCTGTTGGAATCCTGGGAGGTCAGCCAAAAGAGGGAAGCATTGCATTCTAGGAACGGGGGGAGGGATAAGATTCCAGCCCCAAGTCCCCCCCCCCTTCCCAGATTTTTTGGCCGTTATCCAAGGTCCTCCTACTTCTTACAAAGCACACAGCTGCCCACACCTGCCAACTCCAAAACGTGCAGGGGAAGAGGAGCTCTTGCAAAGTCCGTCACTTTGAACCGTTCAGGTCGAGAGGAGCTTATTCTAAGTAATTTGTAATTAATAAAAGGTCTAGCGCCCCCTACCACCCTGGTATAAAACCTTGAGTTCCAAACAAGGCCAGCCCGAGAGCTTTGGCCACACTAGACTGGCCAAGCCAGACACCAAACCCCCTGGCCGGAAAGGGTGGGGTACTAGGGTTGCCAGGTCTGTTGGAAATGCCAGCGGGGGAATTGGGGGGGGCATTCCAGGAGCAGGAAGTGACATCACATGGCATGCCTGCATTACCTGGAAGTGATGTAGGCACATCGGTGACATCAAGGGGCGACACTCTGGTTTTCAGAGGACGGCGGAAGACAGGAGGGCCTGGCGGGAGATGATCCATGGGGTCGCGAAGAGTCGGACTCGACTGTGCGACTGAACAACAACAATGGTAAAATCAGTCTCCGACCATAGAATTTTGCCCCAAAACCAGAGCACCCTCCCCTGACGTTATTGACAAGCCTACATCACTTCCGGGTGAGGTAGGCACATTTAGTTTATTTCCTGCGATGTCGCTGTTAGGGGGGGAATTTCCTCCTTCCAGCCAGGAGCCTGCCATACCGGGCAGTCCCTGCTCCCAACTGGGGAATCTGTCTCTGCTTTAACTACACACGGAATTTTAATAAAGTTATCAAAATGCAGTCTTTAAAGTACAGAATACAAATTGTGAAGAAGGTCCAAGAGTAATCTTATTCTAACGAAGTTTCCGGTTAATGTGTTCGTTTCCCAGGTCTTCATCAGAGACGGAACGATTATAACCGCACAATTGTTTTCTTTTTTAAAGTCTGTCAAGACCAGTCAAGCAAAGTTTGGGAAATCAATTCTCCTTATTCTTCATAAAGCATGTAGGTATGGAAGGCATATCCAAGAGTGTCAGGTAAGCGTTTGTAACGTCAGCGTTTCATTGTCGCTACAATGAAACGCTGATGTTACGAACACTTGCCTGACACTTGGATATGCCTTAAAAAAGAAAACAACTGTGCAGTTATAATCGGTCCTTCTTGGATGGAGACCTCGGAAACAAACGCATTACCCGGAAACTTCGTTAGAATAAGATTACTCTTGGACTGTCTTCACAATTTGTATCCCGTACTTTAAAGATAATTGTATTAAAATTTTGTTTGTTGTTAGAGACAGATATGCCTGTGTAAATGCTTTGAGTATTATTATAGCATAATACACAGCCCTGTTTCTTTGTTGTCCCTTTAAACTGGCATCTGTGGTTCTTTCATTGTTTTCACCCAACTGGGGAATGACAACCCATTGGAGGTACCCCCCTGCAGACTGGGTACGCATCTGCCTTGAGTTGCTGGCCGGCTGGCAGGCACCCATGCACCTAGATCCACCAGCCAGCCAGCCAGCCCGGACAGAGGTAATGCTGGGGCCGGTGGCACCGTGGTGCATCTCCAGTGGCCAATCAGAAGCCTTTCTAGGCAAAGCCCCCACGTGGCCCCACCCCACTTTCTAAAAATGCTTGACAAGTACCTGGAAAGGTGTCTCTGGGTGCCACAGGACCCACAAGCACCACGTCGGAGACCCCCTGCCCTAGACCTTCCAAAAAACCCAGAACTGAGTTTGCCAGAAAGGGAGGGGGGATATATATCTGTTCACAGAGCAAGCTCTTTTGCCTCCCCCCCCCAAAAAAATGTTCGCTCTGCTTTGGTCCTCAATTTCTTTTTTGCTTCACCAGAAGTTGGCAGGTGTGAGCCGCCCATTTTGGTAGGGCGCAGATCAGTGGCTGGGATGGAATTGACTTGGGACGGGGTGGGTCTCGAACCCAGGATTCCAGGCCAGCCAGCCTCCCTTCTCTGCATGTCTTAGGCTACCAGCCAGCTCCCGGTCTCTGTTAGCCAGCAGAACCCCACCCCGGCCGAATCTGGGGAAAGAGTTCAGATTAATA
>NW_015169178.1:795115-801568 GCF_001447785.1 Gekko japonicus | reverse complement strand
AGTTCAGATGAAAATGTCCCTTTCTTTTCTTTTTTTGTCTCTGCCCTGCCCCCCTTTTCTTTCTCTCTCTCTCCCCCCCTCTTGTTCCTCTTTAGGTTTGGAGCTCAATGAAAGAGCAAAGCCCCCTCCCCGACTTGCCCCCCCTCCCATTTCCTTTCCTTCCAATAGATCTCAGAAAATCGCTCACCTCCCCAGAGCTTGAGGGACCCCGCTTCCTTCCCCGGATCTACCCGGAACGACCCTCCGCTGTACCGATCGACCCCCTCCTGGAGGTTGGAGCCGACCAAACCGGCCTGCCACATCCTTCCGTCCCGGCCCACTTAGACACCACCCACCCCTTGACACAGCCAGTCCTGTGGGCAAAAGCACGGCGCTCAAAGGAATCGGAGCAGACCGGGGTCAGGTGCCCGAGTCAGGAAAACCCGTTGCAAGGGAAAAACTGAGCTTCAAGATGGAAGGTCAAAGGGGGCGGGGAAGAGATTCTGTGTGAGATTCTTCTGGACAAACCGTTTGCCTCTGCTAGGCAGAGACTGGGTCGGCTGCCACGGATCCGTCACGCTCACGGGTACCAGGAGCCTTTCTCCGATGCTGGATCCTTACAGCCTCTTCTGTCCTGGGAAGGATCCTCATACCGGGCGTGGGGAAACCCCCTCGTTAGCAGACTGGATCCATGGGAATCCAACCCATTGGTAGAAGGGACGAGGTGCCAAGCTGAAACCCAGCGGTCTTCACGGTTTTCACCCCGAGCCTTTCTGTCATACATAGAAGGAGATTTTTTGATAAATAATCCCCTCCCCGCACCCAGTGTCTCGCAGGAGTCCAGCCGGACCCCAGGAATCAGCTGAACTGCCCCCTTGCCCACAGCAGGCAGAGAGGGAGGGAGGAAGGGAGGAGGGTCTCTCTCTTGCTTCTCTCAGTGAGAACCGAAGGCAGATCTGCGGTGTGTTTCACAACCAGAGAACACGAAGAACACAGAAGCGTAAGAACCTGCCGCCAGCAGAAGAACCCACCCCCGTGGATTCCCCAGCTCACTCAGAGACACACCGGGCAGCCTCCTTCAAGGGCAGGCCGTCGTGCCGCTTCTCAAAAGACCCAGTCACCCCTGCTGCAGAAATAAAGCAAAACGAATCCCGTCCCCCAGCTGACACTGAGGGCAGAGCCAGCACAGGGAATCATGCAGAGAGGCAGCGGGCAGGCTCCTCTTTGGACAGGCTTTTGAGGAGTCACAGGAGTACACCGACCTATGTCTTACGGCACACAAGTGGTTCTTGCAGAACACGGCCTGGGAGTGACCCTGCTCGTAAGAGGTAGGAATGCAGCAGGTAAAGCTTATCCTTCTACACGGAGGTGCCACAACAAAACAGCGGTGTGGCCGCTAAAGGCACAGGAGCGCTGCTGGGGGCAGGGGAGTTGGGACCCTTACTACGAACACACTCCCTCTCTCCATAAGCGCAGAAGAACTCTCTCGGTCCCCGTCCCCTCCCGTGTTTTAGACAAGCGCGGAGTTAAATCTCCTCCACCCAAATTCCCTCCTTCCCCTATTCCACCTGGAGGCTTCTTGTGAATGGGTTATACACAGCCTATGGGGCAGAGTGGGTGCATTGGGGTAGAAATGAGATCCCCCACATCAGAGAAAAAGCCCCCCCCCGCTTTTTGCCCCCCACTCAAGGGGAAGCAATGCAGCGAGTTACGGACAGTGGCTGGGAACAGAGCAGGCAGGCAGTTTCAGCCTCCCGCAGGGTTTCCGGGGATGCAGAATTAATATGGTGGTGCTGAGAGACGCAAGAGGACCTCCTCGGGAACCCAGAACCAGCTGAAGACACCTGTGAAGCGGGACCTGGCTAGGAAAGCGCCCGGGAACGAAGCACGGGGCCTCTTCTGAAGAAGAGCTCAGTGCAGATCCTACACTCAAAGTGTACTGACTTCCTCCCGGGATCCCTCTCGGCCTGCCACAAGAGTCGTTTGAGCCAGGAGGTAGAAGCGTGCTGAACTGACCACCACCGCAATGACCCTAGAGCTGACCTCTTCTCGGCCTACCTCCTCTGAGCGTATCTTCCTCCTTCCCCTCCAAAAAAATGATAAAGAAATGGGCTGAAGACATCTGTTGGACCGTCTGACAGAGGCCTACAGAAAGAACTTGGATCTGGTCACCTTCACACACACACACACACCCCGGCTGGCCGACTCCGTCACAACTGCTGCAGAGCTCGATGTCGACGGCGAACTTTCCCGAATCCACATGAACCCTCGGCTTTGATCCGGACGATTCCAAGAGCTTCGGTTTCTCGCTCAATCGCTCTACCACCACCACCACCACTTCAAAACTCACTCCATCTGCCTTTCCCTTTCAAAGCTTCCCGAGTGACTATTTCACCCCTCCTGGCCTCACCTGGGTGCCTGCCGGATTTTTTTAGATCCCACGTCTTTCCCCCCGCTGTACCAGACTCCGAAGACCAGGCACAAACCACTTTCTAGCTGCTCCGTTGAGGCTCACGATCCCAATCGTTCCCCACATGTCCGAGTCTTTTTTCTTTTTTTTTACAGAAAGAGAATGCTTCGCCCCAGAAACAAAATCAAAGGGGGGGGGGAAGCCCGTGCTCTTAATTCGAGGGGCAAACCGAGTTCGCCGGAACAGAACGAGGGGCCATAACCGGACGATGGTCGCACTATCGCCTGAGCAGTTTGACAACTCCTTAATATTCCTACAGTGCTGCAGTTCCATTGGACGACGAGAGAACTCAAAAGGGACTCCTACCCTCACTGAACTGGGGGACAAAAAGGGACACAGAATCGCTTCGGGGAGAGAACCAATGCTGAAAACGGCCCGCACTCTGTAGTAGACCCCCTCTGTGAGCCGGATTATTAGCCCAGCGCTACTTGGAACTCATCCTTCACTTGTCCAACTGCTGTCTCTCCCTCACCACAATGCACGCCCTTCTTGGTTATCTCGGCGCGTGTTATTATAGTCAGTCCTTTAAACCCAGAGCTCTCAGTCCAGTCCCAACGTAGGCGTGAATTTTTCTCCTGTTTCCCCCCACCCAGCCGCGAAGAAGAGTTTCATCACCCACATCCTTTCCCATTGCGGGCCTTTAAGACCGTGTTTCTGTTTCTCCGAGTCTCTCCATAAGGCAATTGTAAAAAAAAACCAAACAAAAAAAAAATCTACAAAAAAGTCCCCAGTCCTAACATGCTCTCTGTCTATGCTCAGAAACCTCTCGCGTCCACCGCAGCTCTGAAATCAAGGTTATCCCATACTGGAAAGAGAAGAAGAAGAAGAAGAAGAAGAAAATAATATGTTTACAGTCTCTTTTGCTGATTCAGTAATTGTAAATAATTCCAGGAGATTAGTTGCAATTAAATTTTAAAAAAAGGGGTTTTTGATCCATTGCCATTTTACCTTTTCTGATTTTAGAGGATTTTAACGCTTTCTTTTCTCTCTGTCTGTCTCTCTCTTTCTCTCTCCCCCTTTTTCCTTTGATTTTCCCTTCTGGGGTGGGAGGGGGGTTATTACTCGGTCATTTTATTTAGGACAAAAAAAAAGGGAAAAAAGATGAACTTTTAGCGACGGGGAATAAAAATCAAGAGTTTCGATTATATGTTTCAGATGATATCGCTTAAGTTATTGATTATTTATTGCTGTTTACTTTTAATAATTTAATTTTTTTTTTCTGTCTAAATAAAACAAAGTGGAAAAGCAAAGCCAAATTGTTGTTTTTGCCCTTCCGGATCGCATTGTTAGCCGTTGGGTATGCATTTTGGGGAATGGTTTATGACACAAGAGCAACCCTGCCTAATCAGACCCAAGTCCCAACAATTTCTAAATCTTGTTTCCCACCCCGGTCAAATAAATGCCTCCAGGGAGCCTGCAAACAGAACATAAGACTGTAAGAGAAGCCAATGTTGGATCAGGCCAGTGGCCCACCCAGTCCAACACTCTGTGTCACACAATGGCCAAAAGTCAGGTACCACCAGAAGGTCCACCAGCAGGGTCAGAACTCCAGAAGCCCTCCCACTCTTGCCCCCCCCCCAAGCACCAAGAAGACAGAGCATCCCTTCCCCAGACAGTGTTCCTATATATACCTTGTGGCTAAGAGCCACTCATGGACCTGTGCTCTTAAGAACATAAAAGCCATGTTGGATCAGGCCAATGGCCATCCAGTCCAACACTGTGTCACACAGTGGCCAAAACCCAGGGGCCATCAGGAGGTCCACCAGCAGGGCCAGGACTCAAGAAGCCCCCTCCCACTCTTGCCCCCAATAATACAGAGCATCACTGCTCCAGACATACGAACATAAGAGAAGCCATGTTGGATCAGGCCAGTGGCCCATCCAGTCCAGCACTCTGTATCACACAGTGGCCAAAACCCAGGGGCCATCAGGAGGTCCACCAGCGGGGCCAGAATTCCAGAATCCCCTCCCACTCTTGCCCCCCAAGCACCAAAAAGATGGAGCATTGCCCCAGACAGAGTGTTCCACCTATACCTTGTAGCTAAGAGCCACCCATGGACCTCTGATCTTAAGAACATAAGAGAAGTCATGTTAGCTCAGGCCAGTGGCCCATCCAGTCCAACACTCTGGGTCACACAGTGGCCAAAACCCAGGGGCCCTCAGGAGGTCCACCTGCAGGACCACAACTCCAGGAGCCCTCCCACATTTGCCCCCCCCCAAGCACCAAGAATACACAGCATCACTCTCCCAGACAGGACACACAAGAAAGAAGTACACTGCTTTTGAAGACAGAGTTTCCCACATGGTGGAGTGGTTGAAGCAGGATTCCCCAGGTTTGGGGTTTTTTTGCAGCTGGGGGTACCTTAGGCATTCTAACCCCAGATGGTGGGGGCAACCGCAAAATGGCTGCCACCGGAAGTGGAGGCAACTACAAAATGGCTGCCACAGGAAGTGGAGGCAACCACAAAATGGCTGCCACAGGAAGTGGAGGCAACCACAAAATGGCTGCCACAGGAAGTGGAGGCAACCACAAAATTGCTGCCACAGGAAGTGGAGGCAACCACAAAATTGCTGCCACAGGAAGTGGAGGCAACCACAAAATTGCTGCCACAGGAAGTGGAGGCAACCACAAAATGGCTGCCACAGGAAGTGGAGGCAACTACAAAATGGCTGCCACAGGAAGTGGAGGCAACCACAAAATGGCTGCCACAGGAAGTGGAGGCAACCACAAAATGGCTGCCACAGGAAGTGGAGGCAACCACAAAATGGCTGCCATAACAGGTGGCGCAGACCACAACATCTCAGGGAGCGAGGTTACGAATAACTGCAATAGTAAGTCTCCAACGATTCAGGCAGGCGCACTGTTCAACAGGATGCCTTTTTCAAAGAACATATTTTAAAATATTTCCCTGCGATCTATCTGTGGTTTTGTGGTGGCTGTTTGTGCCGTCAAGTCGCGGCTGACTTACGGCGACCCTGTAGGATTTTCGAGGCAAGATAGGGTTGCCACATCCAAATTGTCCGGGAGCGGGGGGCTCCTGGACGGTGTCCTCTTTGTGCGCGCGCGCCGCGTGTGCATCACCCGGAAGTGACGTCACACGCTGGGGGCGAGGCCACGCCATTTGAGGGGAAAACTCTTCGTTTTCCCCTCAAATGGCGTGGCCCCGCCCCCAGCGTGCGACGTCACTTCCGGGTGACGCACACGCGGGGGTGGGGTTTCCCCCGGGCCCCGATTCCGCGGGAGCGGGAATCGAGGCTCGAAACCGGGGGGAATTACGCCCCCCGGGGGGGGGTTGGGAACCCTAAGGCAAGAGACGTTCAGGGGTGGTTCGCCATGGCCTGCCTCCGCAGGTATTCCTCAGCGGTCTACCATCCAAACGCCGACCAGGGCAGACCTTGCTTCCGAGGTCTGACGAGATGGGGCGACCGCTGATCTTCACTCATAGGCAGCTGCTGGCAAAGCGCAGCCAATTGGATCTCCCATGGCCAATCAGAAGCCCTTACGGACCAAAGCCCCAACTAGCCCTGCCCACTTTCTAAAAAAAAACTTGGCCGGTACCAGGAAAAGTGCCTGTGGGTTTGGGTGAACCCAGGGTTAGAGTGTCAGCCTAGTATCTGGCAGACCCAGGTTCTGGCAGACCCAGGTTCAGACCAATGTCGGCCCCTCTGGATCCTCACTGGAGAGAAAGGAGGGTATAAATCAGGTAAATTGACAGATTTAGCCCCCGCGGTTAAATAGCCATCAGTGGACCTACCCTCCGTGCATTTGTCTTCGAAAGCCATCTAAGCCAACGGTTGTCACTACATCCTGTGGCAGGGAGTTCCATAAGTTAAAAAAGCACTGGTTGAAGGAGGACTTTCCTCTCGTCGGTCCCAAACAGCCTGGTTTCCTCTTGTCGGCCCATCAACTTAACCCTGAATGGGGGGGGGGCTGCCCGCTTCTAAGCACGGAGCAAGTAGATAAATAGGTACCGCTTCAGTGGGAAGGTAACAGCATTCCGTGCG
>NW_015169178.1:793660-795083 GCF_001447785.1 Gekko japonicus | reverse complement strand
GCATTCAGTCAGGCCGGCCACATGACAACAGAGAAGTCTTCAGACAGCGCTGGATCTTCAGCTTGGAAACGGAGATCAGCACCGCCCCCTAGAGTCGGATTCGACCGGCTTTCGAGCAAGGGAAATCTTTAGGGATGGAGAAGGGGTCACTGGGGGGTCTGTGGGGGAAGGTACTTGTGAGTTTCCTGCACTGTGCAGGGGGTTGGACTAGATGACCCTGGAGGTACCTTCCAACTCTGTAGAACTAAAATTTTCGTGCATGCACAGAACAGCGATTTCCACTTCAACCCGACTGCTGTAACACTTCCCTTTAAACTTTAAAGGAACACTTCCCTTTAAACATTTACCCCGAAAATGGCCTCTGTGAGATCCCGAACTCATCTAAACGCTAAAACTAGGCACTGTTTAAACATTGTTTTTAAAACCGCAGTGGCAGAGCTCCGCCTATGCGCACACCACCAACGCTTAAAAAAAAAAAGGCAGGCAAAAAGCGGAAGCCTTTGGTAGCTTTCAAGCGGGGAGGGGGTTTAAACCGGAAGTGGCTCGACACCGCAGGAGCAATCAGACGTCAGAAAAGTGCAGCTGGAAATGGAGAATCAGGAAAACACCACTTGGGGACGTGGTAACAAAATACTCCGGTTTAAAGAGGATTTGAGCCGGAAAGCGACGGCTGGGGACAGGAGGCAGATGTTGACCATGTGATCACGCAGATAAAATCCGTTTCTGAGGCGGGCCGAAAGCGGACTAAACGGCCCGTCTGAACGCACCCTATGATTTTATGATTAACTAGGAGACCCCTCCAAATTCTAGTGTTATGGGAGAGGAAGGGGGAAAAATCCTCTTCCACCTGCCTTCTTTTTCCTCCTCCCTCAGGACGTCTGGGCCTAGAAATGATTTCCTCGTATCTCCACGGTCCATTGTTCAGGTCGACTTTAAGGTGGGGCAAGCGTCGGGTGCCTCTGTGGAGACGGCCGCAGGCAGAAACACAAATGCAGCCCGCCCACCCACCCAAGTCCAGGACACATTTAACAACTCCTTGTTGTGTGTACAGAAGCAGGGACATCCGACAAACCACAGGGGCTTGGCGGGAGAGTTGATGTGCGGAGGTTAGGAGACACTGAAGAAAGCACCCTCCAAAATGTTATTATTATTTTTTTTTTCAATTCTCCACAGTAATCGCGACGACTAAATGAGCCTGCTTCGTTTGCAAAGTGCTTCAGAAACTTTATTGCATTTCTGCCCTCATGGCAGCGCCGCCGTAGCCAGTTTCACATCTCACGGACGGGAGGAGGCCGCGGCGGGCCCGGCGACCATGGCCGCGATCCACGAGGGGAAGGCGCGGGGCCTAGTCGACCTTCCTTCACTTCAATCTGCCTCCCGCCTCGTGTTTCACAACAATCTCGGGGCTCCCGGGTTTTAAGCG
>NW_015169178.1:781494-793617 GCF_001447785.1 Gekko japonicus | reverse complement strand
AGGGGGGGGAGAGTCTCGGGGTCTTTGGCCGGGTTGCCAGCCTCCAGGTGGGGCCTGGAGCTCTCCTGGCGTTCAGAACCTGGAAAGGTTAGTCAAATAGAAAGGAGGGCCAACAATAAAAGCTTCATATATATATCTATAGTATATAAAAAGATACTAAAACAAAGAATTTAAAAATAAATATATATAAAAATATTTAAGGGCCCAATCACGCCTCATGTAAAAAATACCAGAATCTAACCCACAAAAGCCAATGGACCTGACCTGACGCATTTCGGCCTGCTTAGGCCTCCTTCAGAGGTCAAACACAGTGAGGAACATATTGGCTCACTGCGTCAGGTCATGTCCATTAGCCCTTGTGTGTTCGATTCTGGTATTTTTACATGAGGTGTGATTGGGCCCTTATATATTTCTAAATTCTTTGTTAATAAATACATGTATCTTTTTATATACTATATATATATTAAGCTTTTATTGTTGGCCCTCTTTTCTATCTGACTAACCTTTTCAGGTTCTGGACCCCAGGTTTCTAGCTTCAGTTCCCCCCCCCCCCTTTTGTCCCAGGTCTCCTGGCATTACCACGGAGATCGGTTCTGTATGAGAGAGTGGCTGCTTTGGAGGATGGACTCTATGGTATTCTGCCCCGCTGAGGTCCCTCCCCTTCCTACACCCCAGCCTTCCCAGGCTCTACCCCCAAACCTCCAGGAATTTCCCATCCTGGAGCTGGCAACCCTGCCTGGCCATGGGGGCAAGAGAGCGGGCGCACTGCGGGGGAGGCGGCGGGACCCCTTTCGGCATGCCGGACAGAGGGCGGTGCTCGGCGGCTCGCCTTCAGAGGCGGGTCTCCGTCGGGTTGGTAACACCGTCGCATGCAAGGCCTACTGCCTGTAACAAAGCCGGGCATGGCCGGCAGGGGTCTCGAGCCGTGCCCGTCCCGCTGCCGGAGCAGCAGGCCAGGGTCACGTCACTTCAGGGGAGTCCACAGCCGGGGCTTCACAGGAAGTCCTTCGTGATGGCTTCGGCAAAGTTGGGGGCCGCCATGAGGATGCTGATGGAGCAGATGATGTGGATGAGGGCGAAGGTGACCAGGAAGAGGCGGTCGATGACGGCCGCGGCGAACTTCCACTGGCTGCAGGTAGCCTGGGCGGCGTCCCGCCCCCGGAAGCACTGGGCCACGTAGTGTAGTTCCTCCAGGATGCGGCCGAGCTCGGGGGCGCTTAGGAGCTCCTCCGGGGTGGAGGCCTGCAGCTCTGGCGACGGGAGAAAGGGCCGCGGCACCTTGGGAGGCTTGGCAGGCGGCGGTGCCACCGGGCTGCCCATGTAAGGGAGGTTGCCGTTGGCGATGGCCGGTGTGCCTTGTGGCTTCGGCGTGGCGCTGCCTTCACTGTTGTCGGAACTGCAGCTCAGCAGGCTGGGGGCGCAGCGGGGCCGCCCCACTGTCTCCTCCCCGGGTTGGCGCATGCGCAGCAGCCAGGCGCCCCAACGCAACACCACCACCTGCACCTGTGGGGAGAAAGTAAGATATTGAGAGGAGAGCCAGGGGTCTTCTGTGTTCTCATTTTTGCTCATTGTGTGTCCCTCACTATTGCTTCACATTTTCCCTTTTCTGCATGTTTATTTATTTATTTATTTATTTCATTTATACCCCGTCCTCCCCGCACGGGGGCTCAGGGCGGCTTACAAGACACAGAGGTGTAATACAACACAAGTTAAACACATGTGTTTTGCTCCCTCTAGTGGTCAATCCGATATTACATCTCTGTATTTCTGGCATTTCTCCCTGCAGATTAATGCAGGGAGATATGCTGGACATACAATGGTGTAATATTGAACTGACCACTAGAGGGAGCAAAATGTGTGCAGAAAAGGAAAACAACCCTGAAGCAATAGGGATGCAGAAGCGATCAAAATGAGAATGCGGAAGAGCATCCAAACCTGTGGGGCAAGGACAGACCAGCCAGTTCGGTGTCGTGGTTAGGAGCACGGACTCTAATCTGGGAGAATCGGGTTTGATTCCCCACTCCTCCACATGCAGCTGCTGGTGTGACCTTGGGTCAGTCACAAGATCTTTCAGAGCTGTTCTCTCAAGGGCAGTTCTTGAGAGAGCTCTCTCAGCCCCAACTACCTCACAGGGTGTCTGTTGTGGGGAGGGGGAAGGGAAAGGAGACCGTAAGCCACTCTGAGACTCCTTCGGGTAATAAAGGGTGGGTATAAATCCGACCTCTTCTCTTCTCTCTTCTGGGAACTTACTGGGAAATTTCCCGATGGGCCACTGCCCTAGAGAGCAACTGGTGGCGAGGAGCAAGCATTATGCCCGACCTTCAGCGGCCGTTTGCCAGTCAACAATGGCAACTCATGTCAGTTCCAACCAATTGTCTCTTTTCAGCACTGCTGCCAGTTTGGGAGAGAACGCAGTGGGTTGAGGACAACTGAGGCCCATAGGTGAACACGTGAAGCTGCCTTATACTGCATCAAACCCTCAGTCCATCAAGGTCAGACTGGCAGCAGCTCTCCAGGGTCTCAGGCAGAGAGAGGTCATTCACAGCACCTCCTGCCTGGTCCTTTTTAACTGGAGATGCCGGGGACTGAACCTGGGACCTTCTGCATGCCAAGCAGAGGCTCTGCCACTGAGCTATGGTCCCTCTCCCCACCCTTGGTCCATCAAGATTGTTTGCTCAGATGGACAGTGGCTCTCCAGGGTCTCAGGCACAGGTCTTTCACATCACCTCCTGCTCGATCCTTTTAAGAAGAAGAAGAAGAGCTTGCCCAAAGGCGTCTCAGAGCGGCTCACAATCACCTTTCTCTTCCCCTCCCCACAACAGACACCCTGTGAGGTCGGTGGGGCTGAGAGAGCTCTTTCAAGGACTGCTCCTTTTTCAAGAACAGCTCTTATCAGAACTATGGCTTGCCCAAGGTCATCCAGCCAGGTGCAAGTGGAGGAGTGGGGGAATCAACCCCGGTTCTCTCAGATTGGAGTCCGCGCACTTCACCACTGCACCAAACTGGCTCTTTAGTTGGAGACGCTGCCGGGGATTGAACCTGGGACCTTCTGCCTGCCAAGCAGATGCTCTGCCACAGAGCCATGGCCCCTCCCCTTAAAGGCCCATTCCCTAGCATGGGTCTTCCCAGGGCTATTTTTGGGCAGAAACGCACAGGAAAGGAGTTCCGGCTGGCTCCCGAGTTGACCACGCCCAGCAGGAACTCATTAGCATAATAGGCCACACCCAATAGCAGAAACTCATTAGGATTGGCTGCATTAGGGGTGTGGCCTAACATGCAAAGGAGTTCCTGCTACAAAAAAAGGCCCTGGGTTTTGACAACAAACAAGGTAAACAGAATAAGAAGCAAAAGGTAGGTGTGGTTGGATGACCACACTTCTGGTAACATGGGGGTGTGGCCTAATGTGCTAATGGGTTATGCTCTCATGGGTGTGGCTGGATATGCTAATGAGTTTCTGTTGTTGGGTGTGGCCTATTATGCTAATGAGTTCCTGCTGGGCTTTTTCTACAAAAAAGAGCCCTGGGTCCTCCATACACAAACAGGAAGGGAAGGGCCGATGAGGGAAGAGAGCGGAGGCCTAGAGGGCTGCAAAGGACTGCCGGGTGGGGAGAAGGGTCTCGAAGATGGTGCTACTCAAATCTAAAACACACATTTCAAGAATGAGAATCGGACACATGGTTTCCAGCTCCAGGTTGGGAAATTCCTGGAGATTTGGGGGTGGAGCCTGGGGAGGGCGGGGTTTGGGAAGGGGAGGGTCCACAGCATGGTATAAAGAGTCCACCCTCCAAAGCAGCCATTTTCTCCAGGGGAACTGGTCTCTGTCGTCTGGAGAGGAGATGGAATTGCAGGAGATCTCCAGGTCCCACCTGGAAGTTGGCAGCCTGGTGTCCTCCCTGCCTTCGCCCAGCAGGGCTTCACACATTCCTGCACACACATCTGTTCATTTATTTGAGGGTATATAACCTGCTTTTCAACTAAAAAAGAAAGAGTTTTCAAAAGCAGGGAAATGTTAAAAACCAACACACAGACACGACCACAGGTCGCGCTTTTCTGCTGCTAAAGGTAAAGGTAAAGGTTCCCTTGCTCGAAAGCCAGTCGAATCCGACTCTAGGGTTGCGGTGCTCATCTCCGTTTCAAAGCCGAAGAGCCAGCGCTGTCCGAAGACGTTTCTGTGGTCATGTGGCCGGCATGACTAAACACCAAGGCGCACGGAACGCTGTCACCTTCCCACCGAAGTGGTACCTCTTTATCTACTTGCAATGTCTTGCTTTCGAACTGCTAGCTTGGCAGGAGCTGGAACTAGAGATGGGAGCTCACTCCATCATGCGGCACCCGGGTCTCGAACTGCTGAACTACTGACCTTCCACAGCCTGCAGTTCAGTGTCTTAACCACTTGAGCCACCGCTGCTACAGACAGACTAATCTCGATCTACCCCGTACACAGACTCACATTAATCCAACAACCGAGGGAAAACGCAAGAGAGATCAGCTGAATAATCTGAACCGCAGGGAGAAAAAGACGAACTCACCCTGAACTCTGTCAGTGCCGAATACTCGTTTGCATCGAAACGCATTAAGGTACTTTCGCACAGAAATTTCGCACAGACGTTTTGCATAGAAAACGCATTAAGGTACTTTCACAGGTAAAAGAATCCTAAACCATCAATCTTACATGCCTTCCTTTGCAAGAGATCAAACTGGATCCTGTCCCTGTCCCTGTCCTACGGCTCCACTGAGCTCCGCTCCTTTGCGCTCCTGCAGGAAATGACCCCTGCCTTCATGTCAGATCATGACTGGGACAGAGTGCCCAATGAGAAAAACATCAAAAGAGCCCTGCTGGATCAGGCCAGGGAGGGTCCATCTAGTCCAGCATCCTGTCTCACACAGTGGCCTCAACCAGTTCCTCTGGAGGGCCAAGAACAGGGCAGAGAGGCTGAGGCCTTCCCTGAGAAGAACCTCAGAAGAGCCCTGCAGGATCAGACCAGTGAAGGACCATCTAGTCCAGCCTCCTGTCTCACACAGTGGCCAGCCAGTTCCTCTGGAGGGCCAACAACGGGGCAGAGAGGCCGAGGCCTTCCCTTGAGAAGAACATCAGAAGAGCCCTGCTGGATCAGACCAGTGGCCCATCTGGTCCAGCATCCTGTCTCACACAGTGGCCAACCAGTTCCTCTGGAGGGCCAACAACAGAGCATGGAGGCCAAGGCCTTCCCCGATGTTGCCTCCTGGCACTGGAATTCAGAGGTTGACTGCACCTGGATGTGGAGGTTCCCCCTGGCCACCATGGCCAGTAGTCACTGAGTTGGAAGCGTCACCCCCGATGTGCTGATGTCACCAGAAGTGACGTCACGCATCACCCGGAAATGACATGGGCACGTCAGGGGCGACGCTCTGGTTTTTCGGCAAAACTCTATGGTAAAACTGCCCTCAAACCATAGAGTTTTGCCCAGAAACCAGAGCATCATCTCCCCCCCCCCCCAAAACGTGCCTACATCACTTCTGGGTGACTCTGGCACGTCGCCGGACGTTGCTCTTGGGTGGGGGGACGGAATTTCCTCCCAACGGCCACCTGGCTGGCAGCGGGGAGGAGCCCGCAAAAGCTGGGGACCCCCTGCCCCCAACTGGGGAATGGTAACCCTAGGGAGATCTGCAGGCCTCTCCGGGGAGCTGGAAACGTCACGCTCAGCAGAGGAACTACGGCAAGTGAGAGGGACCCCTCCCCTGCTGTGGGAAGCAAAAGAATGGGTCATTTGAGAGGGTGAGGAGAAGGGGAGGAGAGAGCCGGGTAAGACACCTGCGGATGAGGACAGAGGAGCGGATTTCGGGAAGGGCGAGGAAGGAAGGGGAAGGGAGGCGGCAACCCATGAGGGATCAGGAAGAAGAAGAAGAAGAGATTGGATTTCTACCCCGCCCTTCACTACCCAGAGGTGTCTCGGAGCGGCTTACGATCCTCTTTCCCTCCCCTCCCCGCAACAGACACCCTGTGAGGTAGGCGGGGCTGAGAGAGCTCTTTCGAGAACAGCCCTAGATGGAACAACTCTGAGAGAACTTGGGACTGATCCAAGGTCCCACCAGCAGCTGCATGTGGCGGAGTTGGGAATCAAACCCGGTCCTCCCAGATTAGAGTCTGCGCTCCTAACCACGACACCAAACTGGCTCTCAAGGGGAGGAGCATGCAGTGGGTCGGGCGAGGATCGGCAGCGCACAGATCCTCACCGAGAGAGACGGCCACTCACCCATCTGGGCATGCAGCCGCCGTCGGGGTCGTGGTGATGGTACTGGAGCACGAAGACCGTGGCGACCACCGAGAGCCCGACCATCCCCATTGTGCTGGCAAAGTACTGCCCTGGAAAAGAAGCAGAAAGGAAGGGGGGCGGCAGAAGAGCGTGTGGATCAGGACCAGTGTTCCCTCTAAGCAGAGTCAGTGTGAGCTAGCTCACGGTTTTTCAGCCTCCGGCTCACACATTTTTGTCTTAGCTCAGGAAGGGGATGCCTCCAGAGCAAACTAATGTATGCAGCCGCCAAATCGCTGGCTCACAACTTTAATGCCAGCGGCTCACAAAGTAGAATTTCTGCTCACAGGACTCCACAGCTTAGAGGGAACATTGATTCAAAACCCTGGAAGTCTTGGCCCCCCCAGGTATCGCAAGAGGGCTCCTCGATTCCAATCCCACCTTTCTACGGGGTATTCGGGGTGACTTACAACAGTAAAGTAAGAACTTCAGTATTCCTTTCCTCTATTTATTTACTTGACTTATACCCCGCCGTCCTCCCCAGAGCAGCTTGTGTTCCTCCATTTTATCCTCGCAGGAATCCTGTGATTCAGCCGACTGTGAGGGATTGGCCCAAGGTCACCCAGCGAGCTTCAGTGGCAGAGCGGCGATTCGAAACTGGGTCTCCCACATCCTAGTCTGACCACGACTCCACTCTGGCTCTCTCTTGCCCTAAAGTATGCAGGCCACAAGACGAGGAGCCTCTTTCAAGAAGAAGCTAACCATAAGAACATCAGAGTAGCCCTACTGGATGAGACCAGTGGCCACCCAGTTCCTCTTGAGGGACAATATACAGGTCATGGAGGCCAAGGCCCTCCCCTCAGAAGAATATCAGCCCTGCTGGATCAGTGGCCAACCAGTTCCTCTTGAGGGACAACAAACAGGCCAAGGAGGCCAAGGCCTTCCCCTGATAAGGACCTCAGAAGAGCCCTGCTGGATCAGACCAGTGAGGGTCCATCTAGTCCAGCATCATGTCTCTCACAGGGGCCACCCAGTTCCTCTTGAGGGACAACATACAGGTCATCGAGGCCAAGGCCTTCCCCTCAGAAGAACATCAGAAGAGCCCCACTGATAAAATGAACGGGACTGTGGACTACATCATGGTATATTATGTACTATCTGTTTGCTGTATCTATTGTCCTGCTCTTGCTGCATTGCTTTCTGCCTTTGTGATGCCCTTTTCTGCATCGTTTGACGTATCATGTGTAATTATTTTTGCTCTGTTTCAAATTGCTGTAGTCCTAGTCATGTTGCATTGCTTATTAGATGTCTCATGTGAATTATTATATTGACTTATACTGTGTAATCTATTCTGAGCCTCAGGGGAAGGTAGACTATAAAGTAAATAAAATAAATAAATAAAGTGCAAAAAAAAAGAACAGCCCCGCTGGATCAGACCAGTGAGGGTCCATCTAGTCCAGCACCCTGTCTCACACAGTAGCCAACCAGTTCCCCTGAAAGTCCAACAACAGGGCATAGAGGCCGAGGCCTTCATAAGAACATCAGAAGAGCCCTGCTGGATCAGACCAATAGTCCATCTAGTCCAGCACCCTGTCTCACACAGGGGCCAATCAGTTCCTCTAGGTGGCCAGCAACAGGGCATAGAGGCCGAGGCCTTCCCCTGGGAAGAATCTCAGAAGAGCCCTGCTGGATCCTTTTATCCCATGATTTTTGAGCTTACTTAGGAGCCTTTAATGAGGAACTTTATCAAAAGCTTGTAGCCGCCACCACCTCCTGTGGCAGTGAATTCCATGTGTGAATCACTCTTTGGGTGAAGAAGTACTTCCTTTTATCCGTTCTAACCCGACCGTTCAGCAATTTCATGGAGTGCCCACGAGTTCTTGTCTTGTGAGAAAGTGAGAAAAGTACCTCTTTCTCTACCTGCTCTATCCCATGCATAACCTTGTAAACCTCAATCATGTCACCCCTCAGTCGTCTTTTCTCCCTTTCTCACAAACCCTAACCCCAAACCAGTCCGCATCCCGGCCTCTTTCCCGTACCGATGAGCGGGATGGAGTCCGATGTGGCCGGCATGACCTCTGCCACCAGCAGCATGAAGACGGTGAGGGACAGGAGGACGGTGATGCCTGCGGAGGGAGAAAGGAACAGGGCCGCCCTGATCAATCGTCGGCTACGTAAGAACAGAAGAGAAGCCACGTTGGATCAGGCCAGTGGCCCGTTCAGTCCAGCGCTCTGTGTCACTCAGTGGACAAAACCGCCAAGGGTTGTCAAGGCACAGTTGACTTGTGGGGAGCTCAGTGTTTTCAAGGCAAGAGACGTTCAGAGGTGCTTTGCCCCTTGCCTGCCTCTGCGTAGCAACCCAGGAATTCCTTGGCGGTCTCCCATCCAAGTCCTAACCAGGGCCGACCCTGCTTAGCTTCTGAAATCTGACAAGATCGGGCCAGCCTGGGTGATCCAGGTCAAGGCAGGAGACAAACAGAGGTGGTTTGCCATTACCTGCCTCTGCGTAGCAACCCAGGAATTCCTTGGCGGTCTCCCATCCAAGTCCTAACCAGGACCGACCCTGCTTAGCTTCCGAAATCTGACAAGATCGGGCCAGCCTGGGTGATCCAGGTCAAGGCAGGAGACAAACAGAGGTGGTTTGCCATTACCTGCCTCTGCGTAGCAACCCAGGAATTCTTTGGCGGTCTCCCATCCAAGTCCTAACCAGGACCGACCCTGCTTAGCTTCCGAAATCTGACAAGATCGGGCCAGCCTGGGTGATCCAGGTCAAGGCAGGAGACAAACAGAGGTGGTTTGCCATTACCTGCCTCTGTGTAGCAACCCAGGAATTCCTTGGCGGTCTCCCATCCAAGTCCTAACCAGGGCCGACCCTGCTTAGCTTCTGAAATCTGACTAGATCAGGCTAGCCTGGGCTACCCAGGTCAAAGCAAGAGACCAACAGAGGTGGATTGCCCCTTGCCTGCCTCTGCGTAGCAACCCAGGAATTCCTTGGTGGTCTCTAATCCAAGTACTCACCAGGACCGACCCTGCTTAGTTTCTGAAATCTGACTAGATCGGGCTAGCCTGGGCTACCCAGGTCAAGGCAAGAGACCAACAGGAGGGGGTTGCCCCTTGCCTGCCTCTGCATAGCAACCCTTGACTTCCTTGGAGGTCTCCCATCCAAGTCCTAAGAGTTGACCCTGCTTAGTTTCCAGGATGTGGCAAGAACGAGCTAGCCTGGGCTACCCAGGTCAAAGCAAGAGATGTTAAGAGGTGGTTTGCCCCTTGCCTGCCTCTGCATAACAACCTTGGACTTCCTTGGTGGTCTCTCATCCAAGGACTAACCAGGGCCGACCCTGCTTAGTTTCTGAGATCTGACGAAATCGGGCTAGCCTGGGCTACCCAGGTCAAAGCAAGAGACCAACAGAGGTGGTTCGCCATGGCCTGCCTCTGTGTAGCAACCCTGGACTTTCTTGGTTGTCTCCCATCCAAATACTGACTGGAGCTGACTGTGCTTAGCTTCCGAGATCTGACAAAATGAGGCTAGCCTGGGCCATCCCGGTCAAAGCAAGAGACCAACAGAGGCGATTTGCCACGGCCTGCCTCTGCGTAGCAACCCTGGACTTCCTCGGTGGTCGCCCATCCAAGGACCAACCAGGGCCGATCCTGCTTAGCTTCCGAGGTCTGATGAGACTGGGATCGTCTCAGCTATCCAGGCCGGGGCCTTCAAAGATTCGACTGCTTGTCTTGGGCCCTCTGCTGTTCCATATTCCCCTCTGCCCGTCCCTCCCTCCCCCAGGGGGGCATTTGACCAGAACACCTTGAACTCCCACCACCTCTTTCCTCTCCCCCACCCTTCTCCAAGTTGAGCCCGTCTACCGGTCGGCTCCCCCTCCGCTCCCCCACATCCCGGCACCCCCAGCCAGCCAGCAGCAGGTTTACCCAGAGAAATCTTCTCCCCGGAGTCGGCCGGGAGCAGGAAGACGAGGAAGGTCATGGCCGAGAGGAGCAAGCAGGGCACCAGCATGTTGAGGGCGTAGTACAGGGTCCGGCGACGCATGGTCACCGCAAAGGTGACGTCCAGGTAGGGTTCCCAGCAACACTCGTAGAAAACTTTGTTCTCGCTGCCGGGAACACCTGTGGGAGGAGGGGGAAGGGAGCTATTTGTGAGGTGTTTGTGAATTCCCTGCATTGTGCAGGGGGTTGGACTAGATGACCCGGGAGGCCCCTTCCAACTCTATGATTCTATGTTGCAGTGCACATCTATTTACATAATTCAGGATCATTTTCTGCATCTTCTGTTCTGTTTCTGCATCTTCAAGCAGCCCAGCTTTTGGGCACAAAGAAAGGAGCGGTGGCGGAGGCAGACGGAGGGAGGGGTCACGGAGGGAGGGTCACGAGGTCGAGCGATTTGAGCCGGGGCTCGCTCCGAGCGCCCCCCTTACCCACGAGGTCCCACTCCCCGTTGGCGACATAGCCCGACGTGTCCGCCTCCATCATGTGCAAGACCAGCAGCCAACCGTCGTAGGTCCAAGAGCCAAACTTGAGATCGCACTTCTGGGTGTCGAAGGGGAACCAGCGGACGTCGATTCGGCAGGTGCTCTTCAAGATGCCTGGAAGGACAGAGACGGGGGCAGGGGGGGGAGGAAGTGGCCATGAAATTATAGGGAGGGACGTGGGCCGTCAGCGCTAACACTGACTACGAAAGCCGGAAAAGAGAGAGTCCCCTCTTCCAAGCTTATCCCAAGCAAAGAGAGTCGTTTCCCTCAAACTGACACCAGGGGGCGATACAGGATTAGCTAATTCTTCATAACTTTCCTCCATAATACGTGGTATCTAGCATCGATTTTTGCGCACGCTTAATGTTAGGTTGAGGAGCTGCGGTGGCTCAAGTGGTTAAGAGGCTGAACTGCAGGCTGTGGAAGGTCAGTAGTTCACCAGTTCGAGACCCGGGTGCCGCATGACGGAGTGAGCTCCCGTCTCTAGTTCCAGCTCCTGCCAACCTAGCAGTTCGAAAGCAAGAAATGGCAAGTAGGTAAATAGGTACCGCTTCGGTGGGAAGGTAACAGCGTTCCGTGCGCCTGGGTGTTTAGTCATGCCGGCCCCATGACCACGGAAACGTCTTCGGACAGCGCTGGCTCTTTGGCTTTGAAACGGAGATGAGCACCGCAACCCTAGAGTCGGACTCGACTGGCTTTCAAGCAAGGGAAACCTTTACCTTTAATGTTAGGTTTGCGACACCCCTGTAAAGGGGGGTCACTGCGATTCTGTCCCTTCCCGCATTGCACGTTGCTGTTTGAGTGTGTAAACTGGCATCAAGTTGCAACCCGATTTCTGGAGACCCCGTAAGGCTTTCAAGGGAAGAGACGAACAGAGGCGGTTTGCCGTGGCCTGCCTCTGCGTCGCAACCCTGGACTTCCTTGGCCCACCAGGGCCAATCCTGCTGAGTTTCTGCAAGCATGCTAGCCTGAGCTATTCCAGGGTATTCAAACCCTTCCTCTCATCCAAAAGAGGGCCCTAGGGCAGCCAGCAAATTTCTATACTATGGGTGACAAAATCATAGAATCATAGAATGTTAGAGTTGGAGGGGACCTTGCAGGTCATCCGGTCCAACCCCCTGCACTCTGCAGGAGCAGAGCTGAAAGAGAGCCCTACCACATACGCGAAAGATGGTCGTGCAAGCCCCCACCCCCGGGGTCTCTCACTGAAGCCCCCAGTTCAAGATTCTGGGGAGGGTTTACAGATGGGAACCGTTACATCACACCAGGTTGGGTTTTTCACGCAATCATCTCTGGCCCCTGGCCAGTCTAAAGTCGAACGAGAGCCAGTGTGGTGTAGTGGAGAAGGAGGAGGAGGAGGAGGAGGAGAAGAAGAAGAAGAAGAAGAAGAAGAAGAAGAAGAAGAAGAAGAA
>NW_015169178.1:775164-781080 GCF_001447785.1 Gekko japonicus | reverse complement strand
TGGATTTATACCCTGCCCTTCACTACCCGAAGGATAAGAAAAGAAGAAGAGGAAGAAGAGGAGGAGGAGGAGGAAAAGAAGAAGAAGAAGAGGAGGAGGAGGAGGAGGAGGAGGAGGAGGAGGAGATTGGATTTATACACCACCCTTCACTACCCAAGGGAGTCTCAGAGCGGCCTACAAACTCCTTTCCCTTCCCCTCCCCACAACAGACACCCTGTGAGGCAGGCGGGGCTGAGAGAGCTCTGACAGAAACTGCTCTTTTTCAAGGACAGCACTGAGAGAACTACAGCTTGCCCAAGGTCATCCATCCAGGTGCAAGTGGAGGAGTGGGGAATCAAACCCGGTTCTCCCAGATTAGAGTCTGCGCATTTAACCACTACACCAAAATGCTGGACTAGCATTTATAAGTTATTATAAAAATACACACACTTATTATGATGTACATATTTGTCAAAGATAAAATAGGTTACAAGAAGTGATCCAGATGTCAGACTCTTGAAGCTTTTTACAAACAGCTGAAAGTTTTACATATACAATTGATGGGTATATCTTATGACCAGTGTTCCCTCTAAGCTGAGTTAGTATGAGCCAGCTCAGTTTTTAAGCTTCCAGCTCACACATTTTTGTCTTCGCTCCGGAAGGAGGGATCCAGAGAAAACGAATTCACGCAGCAGCCAAATCGCTCACCCACAACTTTAATGCCGGCAGCTCACAAAGTAGAATTTTTGCTCACAAGACTCCACAGCTTAGAGGGAGCATGGCTTATGACCAGTAGACCATATGCGTTTTGGCCCCTTAGGGCCTTTTTCAGTGGTCAGTATTACTATTGTAAAACAACACACACACCCAGGAATAAATCTATGAACAAAGATTTTCTTTAAAGCCAGGTGTTGCTTTCTGGAATTGTCAAAAGGGATAGAAAAACTGCACATCACATAAGGTAGCAACAGCAAAATTTTTCTGGTATTTCAAAATTTTCTATGATGTGCAATTTATTAGTAATAATCCGGCCGATCCGTTTGGGCCTCACCTGGGGGCAGCCACTGGCAGTAGCCGCTGGAGTTGACCAGGATGTTGGTGTGGAAAGTGGAGTCAAATTTTTCGTTGGCACTGTGGGGAGAGAAGGAACCAATGCACACGTCAGCTAGAGTCGGATTTCTTTCGGCCCAAAATCTCAAGTGACAGAAACCGCAGCGAATGCCGGAATACTCGACAACGGGTTCCCCGAGCTTTTTGAGCCTGTGGGCACCTTTGGTATTCTAAGAAAGCATGGTCAGCAAAGCCCAAAAACAGCTGGGCTGATCCAGCATGGCTTCTCTCACGTTCTTATGTCTGGGGAGGTGACACTCTGTCTTCTTGGTGCTTGGGGGGGCAAGAGTGGGAGGGGGCTTCTGGAGTCCTGGCCCCGCTGCTGGACCTCCTGGTGACTCCTGGGTTTTGGCCACTGTGTGACACAGAGTGTTGGACTGGATGGGCCATTGGCCTGAACCAACACGGCTTCTCTCATGTTCTTATGTCTGGGGCAGTGACGCTCTGTCTTCTTGGTGCTTGGGGGGGCAAGAGTGGGAGGGCTTCTGAAGTTCTGGCCCCACCAATGGACCTCCTGATGGCCCCTGGGCTTTGGGCCACTGTGTGGCACAGAGTATTGGACTGGATGGGCCATTGGCCTGACCCAACACGGCTTCTCTTACGTTCTTATGTCTGAGGCAGTGATGCTCTGTCTTCTTGGTGCTTGGGGGGGCAAGAGTGGGAGGGCTTCTGAAGTTCTGGCCCCACCGGTGGACCTCCTGATGGCCCCTGGGCTTTGGGCCACTGTGTGGCACAGAGTGTTGGACTGGATGGGCCATTGGCCTGACCCAACATGGCTTCTCTTACGTTCTTATGTCTGAGGCAGTGATGCTCTGTCTTCTTGGTGCTTGGGGGGGCAAGAGTGGGAGGGCTTCTGAAGTTCTGGCCCCACCGGTGGACCTCCTGATGGCCCCTGGGCTTTGGGCCACTGTGTGGCACAGAGTGTTGGACTGGATGGGCCATTGGCCTGACCCAACATGGCTTCTCTTACGTTCTTATGTCTGAGGCAGTGATGCTCTGTCTTCTTGGTGCTTGGGGGGCCACAGTGGGAGGGCTTCTGGAGTTCTAGCCCCACTGGTGGACCTCCTGGTGGCACCTGGTATTTCTGGCCACTGTGTGACCCAGAGTGTTGGACTGGATGGGCCGTTGGCCTGATCCAACATGGCTTCTCTCATGACCCAGGATGAGAATCTCCTCCCCCCCCCCTCCCGTACTCAGGATTCTTGATTCTCCCAGGTCTTCTCTTCACGTAAAACTAGGCCCTATCATAACGTTGGAGGACAAAACACATTCGCTACCCCTTGAGCCAACAGGGGGATAAGAAGGGGCTCTGGAAGACCATCCTCGGGTCATAGAGAAACAGGCCACAGTTCCGCAGCACACCGGGTTTCTCTGGTCCCCCCCCCCCAGTAAGTCCACACCCCCAGCTCCTCAGGAAGTTACCCCCAGCAGGCCAAGTCAGAGGAGTCTCTGAGCTGGAGAAAGGCCCATTTAGAAGAGGAGGAGGAGGAGGAGACTGGATTTCTACCCCGCCCTTCACTACCCAAGGGAGTCTCAGAGCGGCTTACAATCTCCTTTCCCTTCCCCTCCCAAGAGACACCCTGGGAGCAGTGTTCCCTCTAAGCTGGGTCAGTGTGAGCTAGTTCACAGGTTTTTTAGCCTCCGGCTCACGCAATGTTGTCTCCGCTCAGGAAGGAGGGCTCCAGAGCAAACTGATTTATCCAGCAGCCAAATCGCTCGCTCACAACTTTAATGCCAGTAGCTCACAAAGTAGGATTTTTGCTCACAGGACTCCACAGCTTAGAGGGAGCTGTTTGGTGTAGTGGTTAAGTGCGCGGACTCCAGCCTGGAAGAACCGTGTTTGATTCCCCACTCCTCCCCTTGCAGCTGTTAGATGACCCTGTGAGGGAGGTGGGGCTGAGAGAGCTCTTTCGAGGACTGCTCTTGAGAGAACAGCTCTGAGAGAACTTGTGGCTGACCCAAGGCCACCCCAGCAGCTGCACGTGGAGGAGCGGGGACTCAAGCCCGGTTCTCCCAGATTGGAGTCCGCGCTCTTAACCCCTACACCAAACTGGCTCTCAGGTTCATCTGTGCCAGGAAGGACTACTAAAGGGTGGAGACCCACTGCACCGAAAGCTGCAGCTGAGAACTATCCGGTGTTCCAGACCAGCTCCCAGACTGTCTCACAGTCCTAGTCCTCAGGCCCCGTCCCAGAGTTCTTCGCATCCAACCCCAATTGCCCGCAGGCCGCCTCTCTCCCGCTCTCCCGTCCCAAGAAAGTCTGGAAAAGGTTCAGCACGTCCCAGAAAGAAGCGAATTCTCACCTGTTGTACAGTAGGATATCAGGTTTCCATATCCGGTCGGCAGAGAAGCGGAGGGTCTTCACACCAGGGTATTCCGACTCGTTCCACCGCAGGTAGTGATCGTACCAGTACTGAAAGGGGAGGGGAAAAGGGGGGGTGATGGGGTTGCCAGCTCCGGGTTGGGAAATTCCTGGAGATTTGGGGGCGGAGTCTGGGGAGGGTGGGGATTTGGGAGAGGGTGGGACCTCAGCAGAGTATAATGCCACCCTCCTAAGCAGCCATTTTACCCAGGGGTCAAAACCAAATGAACACTGCGAATGCGATCAACGAGTAATACCGATGCCTTTAAATAAATATTCTGAAATACCAAACGAGTGTATATTCTTAATAAATATTCAGTTCTCGGGGTTTTCTCATGCCAACTCCAAAAGTATTTAATACAAAACCAGTTTGATGTGGTGGATAAGAGCGGCGGACTCTAATCTGGGAGAACCGGGTTTGATTCCCCACTCCTCCGCATGCAGCTGCTGGTGTGACCTTGGGTCAGTCACAAGTTCTCTCAGTGCTGTTCTCTCAAGGGCAGTTCTCGAAAGAGCTCTCTCAGCCCCACCTTCCTTACAGGCAGTGTTCCCTCTAAGCTGAGTTAGTGTAACCTAGCTCACAGTTTTTTAGCCTCCAGCTCACACATTTATGTCTTCGCTCAGGAAGGAGGGCTCCAGAGCAAGCTAGTTTATGCAGCAGCCGAATTGCTCACTCACAACTTTAATGCCCAGTAGCTCACAAAGTAGACTTTTTGCTCACAAGACTTCACAGCTTAGAGGGAACATTGCTCACAAGGTGTCTGTTGTGGGGAGGGGAAGGGAAAGGAGTTTGTCAGCCGTTCTGAGACTTCTTTGAGTAGTGAAGGGCGGGGTATAAATCCAGTCTCCTCCTCCTCCTCTTCTTCTTCTTCAAAAGCTCCAAGCTAGAGTTACAATGTAACACATAAAGTTCCCAAACTCTCAAAATGCCACAATCGTGAGCTATAAATCAAGGTTACAGTGGAACACTCCTAGTTCCGAAGTTCTCAATATGGCAAATTTATATAACAGATGAGCAATTGGAAGTTATGCAGCGACGCGTATCCTAGGCACGTAAACATGTTTCAATTATCTTTTTCAAAGCTGCATCTCCCTTCCCTTGTGGAGATCAAAATTCAAGTCGGAACCAACGTTCTAGGAAATCTCTTTCAAAACAGCAGCCTCCCGGCTCTCAGTGCAGCGTATCAAAATACTTATGTAAAGGCACTGATATTAGACTTGTTAATTGCATTTGCAGCGTTCGTTTCTTTTTGATAGCTGGCAAACTGTATTTTCCCCTTGTTTTGTGGGGGAACTGACCTTGGCCGTCTGGAGACCAGCGGTGATTCCAGATCTCCAGGAGCTGCCTGGAGGTTGGCAAGTCTAGGAATTGATGGGGCTTGGGGCAGCTTCAGGGCCTCCCCACCACCAAGCAACTGATGCAGAATGAATTCCCAGAGGGATTAATGCAGGGGTGTCGAACTCATTTGTTACGAGGGCCGGATCTGACATAAATGAGACCTTGTCGGGCCGGGCCACGTGTGTCATAAAATGTAATGCCCGGTAGCGGAGAGATAAACTTTATAAAGGGCACTTAAAATCAAAACAGTGGTACAGATGCCTCCCACCCACCCGCAGTTTGCCCACCCCCAGATCCTGACCCCTTACCATCTGGAGCCAGACGTTGGTGGTCAGGACTTGGTTCTTCTCATCCTGCCAAGGAGAAACGAATCAAGAGGTGTGGGTGCGAATAAAACGGAGACTTATTGTGGGGGAAGACCTCCCCGGCATCCCGTGCTTAAACTCAGCTCAGACAGACCAAAGATCCATCCCGTCCAGGATACAGTTTCCTACGGTGGACAACAATCAGGGGTGCCAACCTCCAGGTAAGGCCTGGGGATCTCCCAGGATTACAACCAGTGTTCCCTCTAAGCTGAGTGAGTGTGAGCTAGCTCACGGTTTTTTAGCCTCCGGCTCACACATATTTCCCCCCCCAACTCTATTTATTTGGTTTTTTAACAAGTTTTGCACTTCTTAACAATCTTCGAAATATTGTATTCAAACAATATATATCTCGCCATACGTATATTCCGTAACATCATTAATTCATTTCATTTACTTTCTGTCAATTAGTGCACACGCTTATGTCCCATCCTTATACTAATAGCCAAGTTGCCCCCTCCGTGCGGATACTTAAATCAGCACGGAGGGGGCAGCTGGGGGGCCGGGGGAGGTTTGTGCACACGTGGGCCAATTCCCACGTGTGCACAAAAATAAAAAAAGTTAAAAAAAAAATCGGGGGGATGTTTAAATCCCCCCGAAAGTGCAAGAGCGTCTCCTGCGCGTGCGCAGGAGACGCTCTGCTAACGCTGTTGCCGGGTGGGGAGGGGGGCGGCCGGGCGGGGAGGAGAGGCCTCGCTGCCGCTGCTTCCCCGGAGCCGGCAGCCCGGCCGGCCGGGCAGGTAGGTAGGTAGGTAGGTAGGGCG
>NW_015169178.1:773664-773768 GCF_001447785.1 Gekko japonicus | reverse complement strand
TTATATAATTGCTGTTAAAAACAATTTTCATCTTAAACCTTTGCTTCCTGTCTTTTTTCATTTGATGCTTAATCAAATCCTTAAAGTCTTCTATTATGATTCCT
>NW_015169178.1:767747-773540 GCF_001447785.1 Gekko japonicus | reverse complement strand
TCCCACTATGGTGGTAGACCTGGCCTCCGGAGTCCGGAGGCCAGGTCTACCACTGTAGTGGGAAGAAGTGAGTAGACCTGGCCTGCGGAGTTCGGAGGCCAGGTCTACCACTGTAGTGGGAATGGGTGGGTAGACCTGGCCTGCGGAGTTCGGAGGCCAGGTCTACCACTGTAGTGGGAAGGGGTGGGTAGACCTGGCCTCTGGAGGGGGGGCGCTCCAGGGCAGGGGGGTAATTGAGCCAGGGGGTGGATGGGGGTGGAGGAGATAGGAGAACCGGCGGGATAGGGGGGGAACTTACCTCCTCCTGCTGCTTCCTCCTCTTCCTCATAGTTGTGGAGTTCCCCCTCTCCCGCGAGTATCGCGGGTCCCCCCCTTGTCCATTATAATTCTCTTTATTCCTAACCATTTGTATACTGGTTTCCATCTATCCCAGTGCTTGTCTTCTGGTTTTTGTTTTAACTCCATGTTAACTCTATCCATCTCTACTATTTCTAGTGTTTTATTTTTCAATTCTTTTATAGAGGGTATGACGCGGGTTTTCCATCTTTTTGCAATTAATATTCTGGCCACTGTTATTATGTTATTATATGTATAACTATGTGGTCATAATTTTTACTATCCTCGGGGGTCATGTTTAATATAAATATCTCTGGTGTTAGGGGTATGTTTATTTTTAACATTTTATTTAAAATTCTTTGCAGTTTTTTCCAAAATTTTTGGATTTTTTTACAATTCCACCAAATATGCATAAATGTTCCTGTATTTTTCTTACATCTCCAGCACTTATTAGATGCATTTGGAAAGCATTTTGCAATTTTATTCGGTGTCCAGTGCCATTTATAATACATTTTATATATGTTTTCTTTAAGTGGAACTGCTCTCGTCATTTTAATTGATTTCCGTATTTTTATCCAACTGTTTTCATCTAATCTGTGACCTATTTCTTTCTCCCATCTCCGTTTGAAATCATTCATTTCTTCTTCCTGCTCCCCGTCCTTCAATATTTTCTTATACGTTCTTTGAATTAGCTTGTCACTTGTCGAGAACCAAATTTTGTCCAATTCTGATGGGGTATTATAAAAGCCTAGTTTTTTATCTATATTAAATCTTGTGTGTATTATATTTTTATCTCACCATGACAGTGTTATCTGCTCCCCGTCCTTCAATATTTTCTTATACGTTCTTTGAATTAGCTTGTCACTTGTCGAGAACCAAATTTTGTCCAATTCTGATGGGGTATTATAAAAGCCTAGTTTTTTATCTATATTAAATCTTGTGTGTATTATATTTTTATCTCACCATGACAGTGTTATCCCTTGTTCTTCTAACATATCATCTGGTTTCAGTGCCATTTCTTTTGTAAGTAATTTACTGTATGTTACCTTCTTTCCTGTAGTTACCAGTGTTGGTAATATGAAGGCTTCTAGTGGGGATACCCATAGCGGGAGTTTTGTGTAATTCTTTTTCTTTATTTCATTCCAACCAGTATTCCCTCTAAGCTGAGTGAGTGTGAGCTAGCTCACGGTTTTTTAGCCTCCAGCTCACACATTTTTGTCTTAGCTCGAGAAGGAGGGCTCCAGAGCAAACTAATTTATGCAGTAGCCAAGTTGCTCGCTCACAAATTTAATGCCAGTGGCTCACAAAGTAGAGTTTTTGCTCACAAGACTCCACAGCTTAGAGGGAACATTGATTACAACTGATCCCCAGACTGTAGCGGTCAGCTCCCCTGGAGAAAACGGCAACTCTGGATGGTGGACTCTGTGGCATTAGAACCTTGCTGAGGTCCCTCCCCACCTCAAACCCTGACCACCCCAAGCTCCACACCAATGTTCCCTCTAAGCTGAGCGAGTGTGAGCCAACTCACACTTTTTCAGCCTCCGGCTCACACATTTTTGTCTTGGCTCGGGGAGGAGGGCGCCAGAGCGAACTGATTTATGCAGCAGCCACATTGCTTGCCCGCAACTTTAATGCCAGCCGCTCACAAAGTAGAATTTTTGCTCACAGGACTCCACAGCTTAGAGGGAGCATTGCTCCACACACACACCCCAGTCTCCAGGTATTTCTCAATTAGTAGCGGGCAGCTCTATCAAAAAGGAGGCTTCCTCTGATACACAAATGCAAGAGGCTGTCTTATTGTTTTCCCGCTGTTTGATCTGAAGATTCCCCCCAAAAAAATTATGGAACCTTCTGCATGCCAGGCTGATGCTCTAACCACTGAGCGACAGTCCCTCCCTACCCTTGGTCCATCACAGACTGGCAGTGTCTACTCAGACTGGCAGTGGCTCTCCAGGGTCTCAGGCGGAGGTCTTTCCCATCACCTCCTGCCTGGTCCCTTTTTAACTGGAGATGCCGGGGACTGAACCTGGGACCTTCTGCATGCCAAGCAGAGGCTCTGCCACTGAGCCAGGGCCCCTCTTTACAGCTCTCCAGGGTCTCAGGCGGAGGTCCTTCCCATCACTTCCTGCCTGGTCTTTTTTAACTTGAGATGCCAGGGATTGAACCTCAGACCTTCTGCATGCCAAGCAGAGGCTCTGCCACTGAGCCACAGCCCCTCTTTACAGCTCTCCAGGGTCTCAGGCGGAGGTCTTTCCCATCACTTCCTGCCTGGTCCTTTTTAACTGGAGATGCTTTTGGAGATTGAACCTGGGACCTCCTGCATGCCAAGCAGAGGCTCTTCCACTGAGCTACAGCCCCTCTTTACAGCTCTCCAGGGTCGACTGGCTTTCAAGCAAGGGAATCTTTACCTTTACCTAACTCCCCTGAGGCCCGAACTGGGAGAGCACAGGCTAGCCCGATATCAGGTCTTGGAGGCTAAGCAGGGTCGGCCTTGGTTAGGACTTGGGTGGGAGACCACCAAAGGAAGTCCGGGGTTGCTACGCAGAGGCAGGCGATGGCAAAACCCACCTCTGATCGTCACTTGCCTTGGAAACCGAAATGGTGACTATAAACCTGCTGCATTAGAGAGCATTTTGCCGGCCACATTTAAAATTTAGAAGCCTTCTAACCGGTTAGAAAAGAAGGACTGGTTTGCCCCTAATATAAGCATTAATAGAGTGTCAACGGAGAGCATTGAAGCCAGCAAAATGAAGAAGGCTTTTGCATCTAGAGAAGACAAGACCGGCTTGCTCCTAATAGGAACACTTTAAACAGAACCGGAGGTAAGTTCTAAACAATGGCGGGAAACACGGGGGGGGGGGCTATTTGCGCTGTCGCATTCTGGTCCGCCATCATTCAATCAGACGCGACAGCGGTGCACCGGGGTTTCGTCCTTCGGCCCACGCTGCAAAGAGGACGGCCGGAGGGAACAGGCGCGCGCCGGCGCAATCACACCAAACGAGTCCGTCTGCAGCCCGTGGCAAGCCATTTGCTAGTAGATCTTTGCAGGTACTTTTTAACTGCGCCTCTTCGGCGGCACGCCATGGGTGCGCAACGCTTCCCAGATGTCGTGGTGTGATCGCGCCCCGAAAATCCGCCTAGCATTCGCGCCTTCCCCCCCCCCCCGGGAATGCAGTCCCGCCTTCCCCCCCCCCCCGGATAATAATTTGAAGAATGTATACCCCTGAGGCTCATACAGAGCAGTTTGCCAGCCTAATTCAGATGGCTTTCGCACCCGTGCACAGAAGGAGTGAAGGACTGGCCGGCTCCCAAAAGAACACTGAGCTGTATCAAGAAGCTGACACCCTTCGAAGATAACAGAATTACTCCTGAGAAAGATCAGGACGAAATGAGTCTATATCTGGGTGCTCACTGAGACGGATGGACTTTTCCTTGTAATATTATAAAGATTTATTGATCTACGTTGTAATACAACGTTTAACCTGCAAAGATTTACTAGACGCCTTAGCCATCACATCACAGTGTTTATTCGGTTGTATTTCCTGTAAGGGTAACTGATCGTGAGAGGGAGGGCAGGAAAGGTTGCCTCAGTGCTTAGTTCTCGTGGCCAATGCTCCCTCTAAGCTGTGGAGTCTTGTGAGCAGAAATTCTACTTTGTGAGCGACCGGCATTAAAGTTCTGAGCGGGCGATTGGGCTGCTGCATCAATCGGTTTGCTCTGGAGCCCTCCTTCCTGAGCTAAGATGAAAATGTGTGAGCTGGAGGCTAAAATACTATGAGCTAGCTCACACTAACTCAGCTTAGAGGGAACCTAGCTCATGGCCCTTCCTTACACGCCCAGGGAAATGCCGATCGCCACTTTGGGGTCAGGAAGCAACTTTTCTCCAGGCCAGTTTGGCCAGGTGGGCATGAAATGGCGGTCACTGTGTGTGTGTGTGTGTGTGTGTGTGTGTGTGTGTGTGTGGGTGGGGAGGTATTTGTGAATGTCCCGCATTGTGCAGGGGGTTGGATTACATGACCCCGCAGGTCCCTTCTGATCCAAACATTCTGGGAGTGCTCCCACGGTGAATCTGTATAAGAAGTTATATTAAGTAGAAGCATTATTAGAGGCCTCTGTGGATGGAATTAGGATGCAGTAGAATGGAATGCTATTTGGAAATTACAAGGACACCTAACACTGGAAGTGATGTGGCATACAGATGTTCGGTGTTCTTAAAACAATATATTCCCTTTGTAAGAAAGAGCATCTGGTACTGGGAAACGTGCCAAGAGCTAAGTTTAAGGTGAATCACAACCCTTATCAGCTAGCTCTCCAAATGCGAGGCGGAGGGAGGCTAGCTTCGCTGAGGCCAGAAAGAGTCCCAGCCAGTGTTCCCTCTAAGCTGAGTTCGTGTGAGCTAGCTCACAGTTTTTTAGCCTCTGGCTCACACATTTTTGTCTTACCTCAGAAAGGATGGATCCAGAACAAACTAATTGATGCAGGAGCCAAATCACTCGCTCACAACTTTAATGCCAGTGGCTCACAAAGTAGAATTTTTGCTCACAAGATTGCATAGCTTAGAGGGAACATTGGCCCAGCGGTCCCTAATGTTTCTCATTGCATCTTAGGATGCATTAACAGAAGCATTGTGTCCAGATCACGGGAGGTGGTCGTTCCACTCTATTCTGCTACGGTCAGGCCTCACCTGGAGTCCTGTGTCCAGTTTGGGGCACCACATTTGAGGAAGGATGTTGACAAGCTCGAGCGTGTCCAGAAGAGGGCAACCAGGATGGTGAGAGGGTTGGAATCCAGGTCTTACGAGGAAAGGCTGAAAGAGTTGGGTCTGTTTAGCCTGGGAAAGGGAAGGCTTAGAGGGGACACGATTGCAGTCTTCAAGTATTTGAAGGGCTGTCATGTAGAAGATGGAGCAGATCTATTCTCTCTTGCTCCGGATTGCAAGACTAGATCTAATGGGTGGAAATTACAAGGGAGTCGTTACCGGCTAAATATCAGGAGGAACTTCCTGACTGTAAGGGTGGTTGAGCAGTGGAACAGACTGCCTCGGGAGGTGGTGGGTGCTCCTTCACTAGACGTTTTCAAGCGGAGGCTGGACGACCATCTTTCGGGTATGTTGTAGGTATGTACGGCTCTCTTTCAGCTATGCTCCTGCAGAGTGCAGGGGGTTGGACTAGATGACCTGCAAGGTCCCTTCCAATGCTAACATTCTATGATTCTATGATTGTTCTAAAGTCAGAGAAGCAAATGCAATCGCTGACATACATGACCATGATGTTACCTGCTTGGTACCAACTAAGAGATTCTTTAATGTGTAAATTCTATATGATGTCACTTGGGGTATATGACCTTCTGCTTTTACTGGTTACAGCTTGGCATCGCTGGGGGCCAAAAGGTACTCAGCCCTGTATCTCCTGTTTCATTGCAATAAAACAGATTTAGCCGGGGGGGGGGGGGGGAAAA
>NW_015169178.1:759614-767599 GCF_001447785.1 Gekko japonicus | reverse complement strand
CCCTTTTTTGTAGCAGGAACTCCTTTGCATGTTAGGCCACACACCCCTACTGTAGCCAATCCAAATGAGTTTCTGCTGTTGGGTGTGGCCTATTATGCTAATGAGTTCCTGCTGGGTGTGGCCAACTCAGGAGCCAGCCGGAACTCCGTTCCTGTGCGTTCCTGCCCAAAAATAGCCCTGGATTTAGCTAACTCATTGGACTCTGCGTGTTTCCAATTCGGCCACGGGAGCACACGGGCACAGATCTGTGCATCGCTTCCAACTCTATGATTCCATGATTCTCTTCTATCCCTCGTGTGTGTTTTTTTAATAAATCTGCTGCGACAGGACAACCCCTTCACACATCCGCAAACGCGAGCGCCTTAAAGTCTTCCTGCTAAATTCACTGCTCCTTCTAACGCTCTCAAGCCATCACTGGGCGATTTGACTCCAAAAGGGAAACTGAGTTAAGGTCACTCCCCAGGCCGGATCTCTGCGAGCAAACCTAAGCCCGGAGAGATCTGCCCTGCCCTTTGAACGCTGTCCGGAAACGAGTCTCCCGTCGCCGCCGCTTACCACGTCCATGATCTGCATGAGGCTGAGCGTGAAGTGGACGGTCAGGGGCTGCGCGTCGTCGCTCACCGGCCTCTCCAAGGGGGTGTAGTCCTCCATCAGGCCCTTCAGCAGCTGCCGCTGGTAGACCCCTCCCTGGGAGCCTGGGAAGTCAGACATGCGCAGAGCCCACGGTTACGTTTCTGTCGCATCGATCGTGACATGACCCAATTTGCACTGCACTGTCCCCAGCTAGGGGGTTTCCTTGACCACCGGGTTAATTTTAGAAAGAGGAGAGAGGAAAATAAAGGGACGGGGCAAGGACAGAGAGAGAGACACACACAGGGTGGAACCAGATGACAGGGTTGCCACCAATGTTCCCTCTAAGCTGTGGAGTCTTGTGAGCAAAAATTATACTTTGTGAGCTACTGGCATTAAAGCTGTGAGCCAGCAATTTGGCTGCTGCATAAATTAGTTTGCTCTGGAGCCCCTCCTTCCTGAGCGAAGACAAAAATGTGTGAGCTGGAGGCTAAAAAACTGTGAGCTAGCTCACACTAACTCGGCTTGAGGGAACACTGGTTGCCACCCTCCAGGTCAAGCCCAGAGATCTCCCCCGGAGAAAATTGTTGCTTTGGAGGGCAGGCTCTACGGCATTACCCCCCACTGAAGAAGAAGAGTTGGGTTTATACCCTTCACTTGGCGTCTCAGGGAGGCTTACGGCTGCCTTCCCTTCCTCCCCCCCCCCCCCAAAAAAACACAGCAGTGCTCAGGGAACGGCTCCTGAGAGAACAGCTCCAAGAGAACTTGTGACTGACCCAAAGTCACCCAGCTGGCTGCATGTGGAGCAGCGGAGAATCAAACCTGGTTCTCCCAGATTAGAATCTGACACTCTTAGTAGAGGAGGAGGAGGCGGAGATTGGATTTATAGCCCACCGTTCACTACCTCAGAGCGGCTTACAATCTCCTTTCCCTTCCCCTCCCCACAACAGGAGAGGCCGGTGGGGCTGAGAGAGCTCTGAGAGAGCTGTGACTGGCTCAAAGTCACCCAGCCGGCTGCAAGTGGAGGAGTGGAGAATCAAACCCGGTTCTCCCAGATTAGAGACCTCCCGCTCTTAACCACCACACCAAACTGACTCTCACTGAGGTCCGTCCCTCCCCCAAACCCCGCCCGCCTCAGGCTCCGCCCCCAAATCTCCAGGAATCTCCCACCCAGGAGCTGGCAATTCTACCGGACAAGATGTTTCAGATTCCGCAATGGACTGTGCCACTTTCCTAGGACACGTCGCGGAGGGCCACCTTCCACCAGCTCAACTCCCAGCCTGTCTTCTGCAGATCTCAGGGGCAGAGCGTGTTTGCAGCCAAAAACAAACCCCAGGGTTGTCCTAAAACGTGTTGGCAGTTCTAGAGGAACGTCAGAGGCTACAGGGCATGACAAGAGAGGCCGTGCACCGCCAGGCATCTCCATGTTCACATGCGCAAGCGTTTGCTTCCATGCGCGCCGGAGACAGTCAGTATCCGGCCTCCCACTTCAGCCATCTGGCTGCTAGCGATGCTGAGCGTCTGCAGGCGGAACAGAAATCTTCTCGACTCCCAATCTCATCAATTTAAAAACAAGGATATCAAATTACCAGGTGCGGGAAGTGGACATCTGGGGCGATCCCTGGTAATAAAGGGAAGGCGTGGAAAGAGAACACACACACACACACCGAGTTGTGACTGTAATCCCACCCACACAGTCCTCTTGACTGAGCCAAAAATGTAACGCTCCCTCTAAGCTGTGGAGTCTTGTGAGCAGAAACTCTACTTTGTGAGCGACTGGCGTTAAAGTTGTGGGCGGGCGATTGGGCTGCTGCATCAATCGGTTTGCTCTGGAGCCCTCCTTCCTGAGCTAAGACAAGAATGTGGGAGCCGGGGACTGAAAAACTGTGAGCTAGCTCACACTAACTCTGCTTAGAGGGAACACTGGGCACGGAGAGACTCCAGAGGGGAGACAGTTGGCACTAGAGATGTGAAGGCCTGGGGAAAAACTGGAAAAATTTGGGGGGAAACCGTTCCCCCCCCCCCGTTTTTTCCCTCAAACCTTTTTTGTTTTTTTCCGAAAAATTGAAAAAAGAAAAGAAAAAAAAGATTGATTATGGAACATTTTATTTTAACATGATGAATAAAATATTTTAAGACAAGGTGTTCAAATATTTTCCAAATCATTCCTAAATAATATGTATGGTCTCAGATTGATCTAATTTCTGCATACTGAGGACAAGCAAGTCCTAGGTTACAAACTGAACTCTCCAATGCAAGAACAAGTTGCATTTCTTTTCTTAGGAGGTGCGATTGTCAGAAGAAAAGAAAAAGGCTTCAGTTTTGTTTTTGCATGTGGGTGGGTATTTTGTTTGTAATAATTGTTTGGATACACTATGTTTTTAATAGGCTAGTTGTGATAATTTCATGCCAAGTAAAAATGTCCATAGTCATATTTTATGTTCCTAAAGTAACAGAATGACTTTCAATCTGGAAAAGAAAAAAGAAGTGCTAATGTAGCATTTTTTTTTTAACTTTTCCGAAAATTTCCATTCCCCCCCCCCAAAAAAACCTGGGTTTTCCCCCGAGCTTCAAAATTTCCGGAAATTTTACATCTCTAGTTGGCACAAGAGGGAACCCCCTCCCCCGTCTCCCTAGCAAGGCTGTGCCAGCCAGAAATCCAACTGGTGCAGCTTTCCCCACCACGGCGATGGCAATGGTGGGGTGGGGTGTGACATGCAGGCCGAGAAAGATTTTGCTTAAACAAATTTGGGGGGGGGGGAATTAATAAAGTTTTGGGAGGACTGTGCCTATCCGGACCAAAAAGGAGTGTGAAAGAGGTTTGGGGAGGGGGAGTGGCAACATCTGAAAGTCACACGTATGCACAAAACAGCCTACCGCGGAACCCAAATGCACGCAGGTAGAAACCCTGACCTGCCCTCATACCTTTTACACTATTTCAGTGGGGCCAGAGAGAGAAACGTTGGTATTCTCCCACCTCTCCCTGCCTGCTTCCTGAAGTGGTACACTCCAGGAGCCAGTTTGGTGTGGTGGTTAAGTGTGTGGACTCTAATCTGAAAGAACCGGGTTTGATTCCCCACTCCTCCACTTGCACCTGCTGGATGACCTTGGGCAAGCCGTAGTTCTGATGAGAGCTGTTCTTGAAAAAGAGCTCCTCCTCCTCCTCCTCCTCCTCCTCCTCTTCTTCTTCTTCTTCTTCTTCTTCTTCTTCTTCTTCTTCTTCTTCTTCTTCTTCTTCTGGAAGGAACTCACCGCTTGACTCTGCTGTCTAGATCAGCAGTCAAGCGACAACCCCACCGTACCCTCGTCCTCAATTATTTTACGTTCACCTAGAGTATTTTTTAATTCCATCTTTTCTCCAAGGAGCTCGGGGCGGAGAACACGGTCCTCCCTTGTCCCTTTTTATCCCCACAACAACCCTGTGAGTAGGGCCAGGCTGACAGCAACTAGCCCAAGGGACATACACAGGAAGATTCACGGCAGGGTCGGGACCTGAACCTCAGTCTCCTGGATGATAGAGCACGCTGATTTTACCTGGTCCTCTCTGCTTCGACCTCTCCTGAAAATTTAGTCCCCTACCTGTACAGGCTAAACTACCATACCCACAGAGGGACAGAGTGTCCAATATTATTCCCCAGGTGTTTATTTAAAAATAGTTTTCTAGTTCTCATTGTGTGTGTGTGGAAGGAATTAAAACACACTTAAGGACATTAGAAGAACCCTGCTGGATCAGGCCAGTGGTCCCTCCAGTCCAGCATCCTGTCTCACACAGTGGCCTCAACCAGTTCCTCTGGAGGGCCAACAACAGGGCAGAGAGGCCGAGGCCTTCCCCTGAGAACACCAGAAGAGCCCTCCTGGATCAGACCAGTGAGGGTCCATCTAGTCCAGCATCCCGTCTCACACAGGGGTCAACCACTTCCTCCGGAGGGCCAACAACAGGGCAGAGAGGCCAAGGCCTTCCACTGAGAAGAACCTAAGAAGAGCCCTGCTGGGTCAGACCTGTGAGGGTCCATCTAGTCCAGCTTCCTGTCTCACACAGTGGCCAACCAGTTCCACTGGAGGGTCAACAACAGGGCAGAGAGGCTGAGGCCTTCCCCTGAGAACATCAGAAGAGTCCTGCTGGATCAGACCAGTGAGGGTCCATCTAGTCCAGCCTCCTGTCTCACACAGTGGCCAACCAGTTCCTCCGGACGGTCCACAAGAGGACATAGAGGCCAAGGCACTTCATAAGAACATCAGAAGAGTCCTGCTGGATCAGACCAGTGAGGATCCATCCAGTCCAGCCTCCTGTTTCACGCAGTGGTCAACCAGTTCCTCTGGAGGGTCAACAACAGGGCAGAGAGGCCTTCCCCTGAGAAGAACATCAGAAGAGTCCTGCTGGATCAGACCAGTGAGGGTCCATCTAGTCCAGCCTCCTGTCTCACACGGTGGCCAAGCAGTTCCTCCGGACGGTCCACAAGAGGACATAGAGGCCAAGGCCCTTCATAAGAACATCAGAAGAGTCCTGCTGGATCAGACCAGTGAGGATCCATCCAGTCCAGCCTCCTGTTTCACGCAGTGGTCAACCAGTTCCTCCAAAGGGCCAACAACAAGGCAGAGAGGTCAAGGTCTTCCCCTGATAAGAACATTAGAAGAGCCCTGCTGGATCAGACCAGTGGTCCATCCTGTCTCACACATTGGCCAACTGGTTCCCCTACAGGTCCAACAACAGGGCAGAGAGGCTGAGGTCTTCCCCCTGACGCTGTCTCCCAGCGCTGGGATTCAAAGGCTGACTGCCTCTGAATGCGGAGGTTCCACTTGCCACTGCCACATGCATACCAATACAGAAAAGCACACACATGAGTAAAAGTAGAGATTTGCCAAGTAACGAGGAACATGCATACTGGATGGGGGATACACCTCTGAACAGCAGTGTGTGTGAACAAGACCCTTGGGGTAAGGATGGACCGAAAGTTAAATATGAGCAGCCGGTGTGATGCGGCGACAAAAAAGGCTAATGCAATCTTGGGCTGTATCAACAGAGGCATAACATCCAAATCACAAGATGCCAAGTCCTGCTGTACACCGCATGGGTCAGGCTGCGCCTGAACTCTTGAGTGCTGTTCTGGAGGTCTCCCTTTAACAAGGACGTGGATCGAATGGAGCGGGTGCAGAGGAGAGCGACGAGGATGATCGGGGGCCTGGAAACCAAGAAGTCCTAGGAGGAAAGGCTGAGGGACTTGGGAAGGTTTAGTCTGGAGAAGAGGAGGTTGAGGGGGGACAGGATGGTTCTCTTGAAGTATTCGAAGGGCTGTCCCTTAGAGGAGGGCAGGGAGCGGTTCCTGTTGGCAGCAGAGGAGAGGACTTGCAAGAAGGGGTTTAAATTAAGGGCGGGAAGGTACCGGCGGGATCTTAGGGGAAACTTTTTGACAGAGTTGTGCAACAGTGGCGTCAGCTGCCTTGGGAGGTGGTGAGCTCCCCCTCCCTGGCAGTCTTGAAGCAGCAGCTGTCCAAACACTTGTCAGGGATGCTCTTGGGCGGCTGATCCTGCATTGAGCAGGGGGTCAGACTAGATGACCTGCAGGACCCCTTCCAGCTCTGTGATTCTAGGATTCTAATGTTTATGATTAAGGGTCCTTGACTGACCATTCTGGCTTAGTATATGCCAGCTTTTGAGATTGGGTCCCATTACAGCCAGTCTTGAATAAGAATTATTCGAAACGCGGCATCAGGCATCCGGATTACGCGTCGGCTTTTTATGGCTCAGAAAATGTGATGACTTACACTTCAATTTGGACTCTGATATTTGCTTCTGTTTTGGAGCAGACACATGGAAAGGCTGTAGACTGTGCGTCTATTATGCTTCATTATTGCACCTTGGCTAATTGATTCATATTATACTTGCTGTTATGCTTATATGATTATTATATACTTGCTATTTTGCTTGTGTGTTTATTTTCAGCCAGTGGTGTGTTCTTTGCTGTTCCTTGCACTGTACACTGGCTCCCCCCCCCCTTTTTTTGGCTGCTTGTAGTTCACAGGGCAGCAGGGAACACAATGCCACCCAGTCTTTAGGAATGAATAAATAGCTCTGGATTATTTTCGGGAGGGTGAGGGTGAATGATGCTCACGAGATCGTCACAAAGCTTCACGACAGCTGCACGCCATTGTTCTACAAAAACATCTGCTTACTATGCCGGTAGAATAACTCCACACGTGCCTGAACAACTGCACTGGGCCAGAGAAATTACCCAGTTCTGGGCTGCCTGCACGCTCTTCTCCGTAAGTGGATCAGGTGCATTCATTCCCGGGTTGCCTCCTGCCACCTCAAATATCCGTGCCAGGGCAACGGGAACGGGCAAAGCTGAACCCGCTGGGCAGACTCAGAGGGTGAGCACCTTCTCAGCCCGTTTACCAATCCTCAGGTCAGGGCTCAGAACCGACGCGCCCTCTAAGCTGTGGAGTCTTGGGAGCAAAAATTCTACTCTGTGAGCTGCTGGCATGAAAGTCGGGAGTGAGCCATTTGGCTGCTGCATAAATCAGTTGGCTCTGGAGCCCTCCTTCCTGAGCGGAGACAAAAAGGTGTGAGCCCGAGGCTAAAACACTGTGAGCTAGCTCACATTAACTCGGCTTAGAGGGAACACTGCAGTCAGAACACAGACGTTTCCCTTGTCTACATTCACTGGACGTAGAAGGCCGATAAACAGAAAGTTCCGGAGAGACCAGGTCCCTTCCTGCCACCATCGTAAGACTCAGACTCCGCAGGGAGCGACGACACCAGTCAGCTGTACCCAGTCAAGACCAAAACATGCTCCATCGCAAAGCCTGGCAGCTAACCTGTGGAACTCACAGCCACAAGATCAGGTATGGCCACTGGCTTATGTGGCTTTAACAGGGGAGAAGGGAACCTCAGAAGAGCCCTGCTGGATCAGACCAGTGGCCCATCCAGTCCAGACTCCTGTCTCACACAGTGGCCAGCCAGTTCCTCTGGAGGGCCAAGAACAGGGCAGAGAGGCCGAGGACTTCCCCTGAGAAGAACATCGAAAGAGCCCTGCTGGGTCAGACCAGGGAGGGTCCATCCAGTCCAGCATCCCGTCTCACACAGGGGCCAACCGGTTCCTCTGGAGGGCCAACAACAGGGCAGAGAGGCCGAGGCCTTCCCCTGATAAGAACTTCAGAAGAGCCCTGCTGGATCTGACCAGTGAGGGTCCATCTAGTTCAGCATCCCATTTCACACAGTGGCCAACCAGTTCCCTTGAAAGGGCCCACAACAGGGCAGAGAGGCGCAGGCCTTTGGAGGTCCAACAGACTGGGGGGGGGAGGAAGAAGAAGAAGAGACTGGATTTATTACCCGGCCCTTCACTACCCAAAGGAGTCTCAGAGCGGCTTACAAACTCCTTTCCCTTCCCCTCCCCACAACAGACACCCTGTGAGGT
>NW_015169178.1:752639-759581 GCF_001447785.1 Gekko japonicus | reverse complement strand
GCTCTGAGAGAACTACGGCTTGCCCAAGGTCATCCAGCCAGGTGCAAGTGGAGGAGTGGGGGAATCAAACCCGGTTCTCCCAGTTTAGAGTCCACGCACTTAACCACGACACCAAACAAAAAAGAAAAAGAAGAAGAGGAGGAGGAGGAGTGGTTTCCTACAGAAGCCAAGGCCTTCCCCTGATGTTGCCTCCCGGCGTTGGGATTCAAAGGTTGACTGCCTCTGAACATGGAGGTTCCATTCAGTCACCGTGGCTAGTAGCCACCGATAGACCTGTCCTCTAACGATTTCTCTAATTCCCTTCTAAAGCTGTTAAAAAGTGCCTTTGCCCCCGATCTCAACGGCACAGGCTAACCTCATCATGTCGGATTTCAGAAGCTATATTTGTTGCTGTCCTATTTTTGTTTCTACTTTATGTATCTCCCACTTATAAAGGAACCTGAAAAATAATAATAAAAAGATCTGGAAAGCTAAGCAGGGTCGGCCCTGTTTAGCACTTGGATGGGAGACCACCAAGGAAGTCCCAGGGTTGCTCTGCAGAGGCAGGCAAAGGCAAACCCACCTCTGCTCATCTCTTGTCTTGACCTGGATGGGCCAGGCTAGCTCGAGCTCATCAGATCTTAGAAGCTGAGGACTTCCGGTTGATGGCGGCACGCTCACGGACTCACCTCCCGGACCTCCCGGGGGTGTCTCCGTGCTCCGGCGGAGGGAGGGGTGAGCAGGCTCGTTAACCCCCCCAGGGGCCCGGTGAAGGGTCCCTGGCCAAGGAGCTTTGAGGGGGTAGCCTCTTTGATGGCTAAATGCCAGAGAATCGAGGCTCCCCCTTGCTCCAGTGGTTCGTCCAGCCGAGAGACCGAATGGTACAAGTGAAGCTAACCGAGTCAAGCGCAGGAGATCGGGCGTGAGAAATGATGAATGAAGCGGGGTCGGAAGACCAATTATGAACGTGAGTCAACTGAGAAACGATTTTTAAAAGAAAAGACGCTCCCTACCCTACGCGGCGGAACGGCAGAAGCGAGCGGGGAGGGACGCCTCCCATGCACATAAATCGCTGAGCGAAAGGGGGGGCGGAAGAATAAACGTGCAATTGCCCAGAAGTACTCACCCAATCGAGCTATACAGTCAAGCGCATATTCAGAGACTTAAAAAAAAATTTGCGAAAGTAAACAAACAGGGAAAAGATGGCGGGGAAGAGGGACAGAGACAAAGAGAAACTTTTAAAAGCGAAACCAGAGTCCCCGAGACCGGAAACGATCAGTGAGACAACCAAGGCGATGTCCGAGGTCATGCGCCCTCTACTGGAACAGCTCAATGCCTTTAAAGAGCAGATGTTGGTGGTAACAGCAAATATAACAGCGCAGCAAAATCAGCTTTCAGTTGTAACAACAAGCATCACTACTCAACAAACGCAAATAACGGACTTGATCTAAGTAATGAAGAAAGTGCAAAAACTGGAAAAGAAAACTGTTTCTTTGGAAGATCAGATGCTGCAAGTGCAAATGGATAAGGCCAACATGGTCCTGCGCTTCCAAGGGGTGCCAGAGAATAGAGGAGAGAATCTTAAAGAACGTATGAGTGAGCTACTCGCCCCAGTAACAGATATAAAGGTGGAATTATTACTTAACGACATGGATGTGGCCTACAGGTCATATTCAAGATTTATAAAGAAAAATAATCTTTAAGATCAAAGAGAAGAAGGTTAAGATTGACTCTGTTCTTAAAGCTCAAGAATTTCTAAAGGAGCAGCTGGGAAGGTCAGAGGACGAGAAAAAAGAAGAAGACAGCAGGTCCAGCGGCGAGCTGGAAACTGGTTCTTCTGGCGAGGACTCTTCGTCTGAGCAGGGGACAGCAGCCCCGAAAAGTCCCTACAAACTGCGGAAAAGAGAGAAGAAGTAGTAAAGGCTGAAGGACTCTGAATTGCGCCTTTGAGAACTTTGGTTCTAGGGGATGATGGGGGGCACTGTTATTGGGCAACTAAATGTAAATGGGGAGGGTTAAAAGTTCTAAAAGTTTGACACAGTTCATAAGTACAAAGATGAAAAGTTTGGATGCAAAAAAAATTAGTTAGAGGATCTCCTCTCTTGGGTTTTTAGTCAGTAGTCGGTTCTTTACTTTCTCCCTTATATGTAGTTTTTCGTAGTGTTAAAAACTCAATAAAAAATCCCCTCCGGGGGCTCAAAAAAAAAAAGATCTCAGAAGCTAAGCAGGGTCGGCCCTGCTTGGTACTTGGATGGGAGACCACCAATGAGGTCCAGGGTTGCCACGCAGAGGCAGGCAAAGGCAAAACCACCTCTGCTCCTCCCTTGCCTTGAAAACCCTACGGGGCTGCCATAAAGTCAGCTGCGACTTGACAGCACCTCTCCGCATCGAAGAGACCTTCCCAAGAAGAGGAGGGAGAGACAGACCTTTGTATGCAGCTATTTAGCGACAAGGGCAAAACAGAACTCCCATATGCAGAGGGAGTCTACCTTCGAATACCAGCTTTCAGGGACAGAGGGCGGCTGTTGCCTGCCCTGTTCTCTGCTTCAGAGGCGGAATCTGGCTGTTCAGGGTTGAGGCACGATGCCGGAATAGCCGGACTCTCAGTCGGCTGTCGGTCACTCCGATCCCGGCCAATGCTCCCTCTCAGCTGTGGAGTCTTGTGAGCAAAAATTCTACTTTGTGAGCTTGGTGTAGCGCTTAAGTGCGCGGAGAACCAGGTTTGATTCCCACTCCTCCACCTGGCTGGATGACCTTGGGCAAGCCGTAGTTCTGATAAGAGCTTGTGACGACCCCTTATCTGGGGAGGTCTGGTTTCCCTTCAAAAGGGTTCTTTATGTTTTGTTCTACTGGGTATATCTGGCTGCCACCAGGAAATTTTAAAAGGATTTCCAAACCTTTCTGCTTTTACTCTTTCTATTACTGGGTAGGTAGGTCGAGTTTAAGGCTTTTCAAGGTACTAAGTGTTCCTGAGGAAGGATTCCTTTCAGCTGGTATGTTTAAATAAAAGTAGATTTATTGAAATACTCATAAATAAAAGTGTAGAACAATGTAACCAGTAATGTGAATAATTTTAGCAATTGCGTTGTGTCTCACAAAAGATCTGCTCCCTTTCTGACAGGGATCTTTCAAGTAACTCATTAACTCAGGGTCATATACATTTCTTGTTTCACTCCAGTCTGTCACTCAGACTTTCATATAACTTTTGTTTCCTTAAACTTTACTTTACTGTTTCCTTATACATTCAACTTTTCTTCATACACAGAACTTAACTCTTGTATCACACACAAGACTGTCTCTCTCCCAGACCTCAGAACTCACTAACATATCGACTGTCTTTTTCAACTGTCAAACCTGTAACCGTCACTCTTGACAGACATACATATTCATCCACTCAGAACCACTTCCAAAACCCCTCCCCCTCTCTGTCAATCACCAATCACACCACTCTTGTGTCTTCAACCACTCTAATATATCTCAGCCATGCAACCAAACTTTTAAAGAGACACACATACATACAAAACAAGGAATCATTACAGAGCTGTTCTTGAAAAAGAGCAGTTTCAGTCGGAGCTCTCTCAGCCCCACCTCCCTCACAAGGTGCCTGTTGTGGGGGGGGAAGGGGTTTGTAAGCCACTCTGAGACTCCTTTGGGTAGTGAAGGGTGGGGTATAAATCCAATCTCTTCTTCTTCTTCTTTTCTGTTTGGTGTAGTGGTTAAGTGCACCGGATTCCAATCTGAGAGAACCAGGTTTGATTCCCCACTCCTCCACTTGCACCTGCTGGATGAGCTTGGGCAAGCCGTAGTTCTGATAAGAGCTGTTCTTGAAAAAGAGCAGTTTCAGTCGGAGCTCTCTCAGCCCCACCTCCCTCACAAGGTGCCTGTTGTGGGGAGGGGAAGGGGTTTGTAAGCCGCTCTGAGACTCCTTTGGGTAGTGAAGGGTGGGGCATAAATCCAATCTCCTCTTCTTCTTAAAGCTGTGAACGAGCACTTCGGCTACTGCATAAATCAGCTTGCTCTGGAGCCATCTTTCTTGAGCTAAGACAGAAACGTGTGAGCCGGAAGCTAAAAAACTGTGAGCTAGCTCACACTCACTCGGCTTAGAGGGAACGCTGAGATTCCTGGCAAACAGGCCTCACAGTCTGAAACGTGCTTTGAGCAAAACTTCCCGGAGGATTTTCAACAGACGTTCCGAGAAGGATGTTGCAGCCTTTCCTCATGCAAATATGGGGGGGGGGTCTGCTCTCTTCTTGGCCGGCTCTGTTCCTGAAGGTCCCGGAGGGAGCGGGGGGGGGCTTAAAGCAGCCCCCTTTTCGCTCCAACCTGCCCTCCCCGCCTTCCCCAGAAGCAGGGGGCTAGGCATCAAACCCAGATCCAGCATGCACGCAATTGCAGAGTTACGGGGGCGGGGTGGGGGGGCAAAGGCAGAATTTGCTTGTTTGTCTTCAAAGCACGGGGAACCGGCGCACAGTGCTAAAGCCTGAGTTATCTGTGCTGCAAATGCTCCCATGCAAAACTAGGTCACCCCCCCTCGTATGCAATGAAAGGGGAGTAAAGATGACGGAGGCCGGGACCCTGGGGCTCCCCCGGAACTACTGCTCCTCTCCAGATGTTCCCTCTAAGCTGTAGAGTCTTCTGAGCAAAAATTCTCCTTTGTGAGCTGCTGGCATTAAAGTTCTGAGCGAGTGATTTGGCTCCTGCATGAATGAGTTTGCTCTGGAGCCCTCCCTTCCTGAGCTAAGGCAAAAATGTGTGAGCCGGAGGCTAAAAAACGGTGAGCTAGCTCACACTGACTCAGCTGAGAGGGAACAGTGCTCCAGACTACAGAGCTCAGTTCCCCCGGAGGGTGGACTCTAGGGACTTCGCGCCCCACTGAGGTCCCTGCCCTCCCCGTGTTCCAATCCTCAACCCTCCAGGAGTTTCCCGACCTGGATCTGGCAACTCTACCCCCCATCCCCCTATGGATGCCAGCCTCCAGGTGGGACCTGGGGGATCCCCCGGAATTACAGACTGCAGAGATCAGCTCCCCTGGAGAAAAGGGAACGCTCCGGAGGGCGGACTCTCTGGCGTCTGTCCCTATCCTCCCCAAACCTCCAGGGGTTTCCCGACCTGGATCTCGCAACTCTACCCCCCATCCCCCTATGGATGCCAGCCTCCAGGTGGGACCTGGGGGATCCCCCGGAATTACATGCTCGTCTCCAGCAATGCTCCCTCTAAGCTGTGGAGTCTTGTGAGCAAAAATCCTACTTTGTGAGCTCCTGGCATTGAAGTTGCGAGCGGGCGATTTGGCTGCTGCATCAATCAGTGTGCTCTGGAGCCCCATCCTTCCTGAGCGAAGGCAAAAATGTGTGCGCTGGAGGCTAAAAAAACGGTGAGCTAGCTCACACTCACTCGGCTTAGAGGGAACACTGGTCTCCAAGGCTGCAGAGATCCGCTCCCCTGGAGAAAAGGGAACGCTCCGGAGGGGGGCGGACTCTCTGGCGCCTGTCTCTGTCCTCCCCAAACCTCCAGGAGTTTCCCGACCTGGATCTGGCAACTCTACATCCCTTAACCCCTGCCAGGGGTTAGAGGGGACCGGGCGACCCTAAAGGGTGGGTGGGTCGTTTGGCATCCCGCGTTGTTTTTTTTGTAAAAAAATTTTTTTATCTCCAATAACATTTTATTGGTATAATACAATAGTATTAAGAAAACATAACAATCACATTTTTATAACATTAGCCAAGTCCATAATGAACTAAAGAACAGTTAAACATATTAACCAGTACAATATGAATAAAAAATGTAAGCATTGAAAAATGATGTATAATTCAATAAACTTTGGAACAAAATACCTTGTTTTTACAATGTATTCTAATTAAAGCCTGTTCTGTTCGCTACTATTAACTCAATAAAGTGCCTTCTGCCCTCTAAACTATCAATAGGCATTCAGTAGCATATCTAACAATGTGAAAAACACAGTGAACCTATAAACCATAAACAATTTACCCTGAGGATATCAGTATTTTGCTATCTCGATGTAGTTTCAATAAACAATATTCATTTGAACCATATACAAGTCATTATATCCATTTCATATAGTTATTCCAGGATGCTGAAATGAATTTTTCTTCTGTTAAGGCTTCTAGAATAGGAAACCATTTAACTTCGAACCCAAAAATGTGCAATGTCCCCGCGTTTTTAAAAATGATGCCATTTAAAAATGATGCAAGATCTGTTTTTTTGGGGGGGGGGGGTTTCCCTCTTCCTTTCGCTATGGTGGTGGTGGGTGGGGGGCATCCCCCCGGATTCGGGGCTTGTGGGGGGCCAGCTCTGTGCCATCCCCCCCGCGTGCCCTTGGCAGGGCGCTTTCGGTGCGCTTTCGGCGGCTTACCTGGGCAGAGGAGGAGGAGGCCGGCGCCCAGGGCCAGGAGGAGGCCGGCGGCCGTCCCCATCCCCGTCCGGCTAGTCCGCCGCCCGCTTCGCCTTCTCCTCCTCCATCGCGCTCCGGCAGCTCGCGTCGTTGCAGGCAGGCCGGGAACGGAGGAGCCGCGCCAAGCCAAGCCAAGCCGAGCCCGGCCAAATGCAGGACAAAGTGAAAGGCATGCGGCTCTTCAGTTTTGCAATGCCTGGAGATGCTGCTGTGGTTTGTACAAGATAACAAAGTAATTCCAGGCACTGCCAGACCAAAACATGCAATCCCCACACATGTGGATTGACTTCCTCAGACTCCTATCTTGCTTAGCACCTTGCCATGCAGCCATCTCTGTGTCAAGTTCATAAAGTTAATTACCACAGCCTGCTTCATTCATTGTTCTAAATATTTGTTCTAAATATCCCTTCCCTATGATAGATGTTCGAGACCCGAGAGTGCCGCATGACGGAGTGAGCTCCCGTCTCTAGTTCCAGCTCCTGCCAACCTAGCAGTTCGAAAGCAAGAAATTGCAAGTAGATAAATAGGTACCACTTCAGTGGGAAGGTAACAGC
>NW_015169178.1:740317-750391 GCF_001447785.1 Gekko japonicus | reverse complement strand
AATGTGCAGATCTGTCCTTGCAGAGGAGGGAGAACTTGTACCTGAATAAAACTTGGTCTTAGAGGTGCCATTGGACTGTTTTGAATTGCTAGCTATGGGGGGGGGGAATGTGCAGATCTGTCCTCGCAGAGGAGGGAGAGCTTGTACCTGAATAAAACTTGGTCTTAGAGGTGCCATTGGACTGTTTTGAATTGCTAGCTATGGGGGGGGGGAATGTGCAGATCTGTCCTCGCAGAGGAGGGAGAGCTTGTACCTGAATAAAACTTGGTCTTAAAGGTGCCACTGGACTGTTTTGGAGGGGGGGGGCTCTGCAACTTACCTGGCTGCTTCTTGCTCTGACTGAGGGCTGCTGGGAGCAGGGGGTGGGGCTTGTTGCATGTGCCCGCCCCCTGGGCTCTTTACTGCCGGAGCTCTGCTCCTGTGCGCTCCTGCAGGAAATGATCCCTGGTTGGAACACTTTCCCTGTGTGAGGAAAGGTTAAGGCGCTTGGGGGCTTGGAGAAAGGACAGCTGAGGGGCAATGCTCCCTCTAAGCTGTGGAGCCTTGTGAGCAAAAATCCAACTTTGTGAGCTACTGGCATGGAAGTTGTGAGCGAATGATCTGGCTGCTGCACAAATCAGTGTGCTCCGGACTGGAGCCCTCCTCCCTGAGCGAAGATAAAAATGTGTGAGCCGGAGGCTAAAATACTCTGAGCTAGCTCACACTCACTCAGCTTAGAGGGAACACTGCTGAGGGGTGACATGGTCCGAGGTTTATAAGATGATGCGTGGGATAGGGCAGGTCGAGAAAGAGGTCCTTTTCTCCCTTTCTCACAAGACAAGAACTCCTTGTGGGCACTCCATGAAATTGCTGAGCGGTCGGGTTAGAAGGGATAAAAAGGAAGTACTTTATAATGTACGGGGTTCAGGACGCATAGTCGAGTGATTTCCGCTCATAATTTATTAGTAGGCAAAACTGAGACAAAAAAACAGCAGGACCCCGGGGGTCTGCTTGTATGTCGGTCCGTCCCACACCCAGCAAACACACCCCACACCCCTGATAGGTTTATTTACAGTGCACCAATAACCTTAGGCAGGGGTCATTTCGTAGAAAAAGAGGTGCAGGAGCTCATAAACATAACTCATTAGCATAACTCATTAGCATAATTTATTTGTATATGCCACACCCCCTGACATCACCGGAAGTGTCAGAAGGCAACACCCACCGTTCCGGCTCCACTGGACTGTTTTGGATTGCTGGCTACTGGGGGGGGGAACGTGCAGATCTGTTCTCGCAGAGGAGGGAGAGCTTGTACCTGAATAAAACTTGGTCTTAAAGGTGCCACTGGACTGTTTTGGATTGCTAGCTATTGGGGGGGGGTGCAGATCTGTCCTCGCAGAGGAGGGAGAGCTTGTACCTGGATAAAACTTGGTCTTAAAGGTGCCACGGGACTGTTTTGGATTTGCTAGCTATTGGGAGGGGGACGTGCAGCTCTGTCTTCACAGAAGAGGGAGAGCTTGTACCTGGATAAAACTTGGTCTTAAAGGTGCCACTGGACTGTTTTGGATTGCTAGCTATTGGGGGGGGGAGTGCAGATCTGTCTTCACAGAGGAGGGAGAGCTTGTATCTGGATAAAACTTGGTCTTAAAGGTGCCACTGGACTGTTTTGGATTGCTAGCTATTGGGGGGGGGGTGCAGGATCTGTCTTCACAGAGGAGGGAGAGCTTGTATCTGGATAAAACTTGGTCTTAAAGGTGCCACTGGACTGTTTTGGATTGCAACTTACCTGGCTGCTTCTTGCTCCTCGTGGCCTGATTGAGCAGGGGGCGGGGCTTGTTGCATGGGCCCGCCCCCTGGGCTCCTTACTGCCGGAGCTCCGTTCCTGTGTGCTCCCGCAGGAAATGACCCCTGTCCAAACCCCACCTGGAGGTTGGGAACAGGGACTAGAGTGCCTCCCCCTCGCTCGTATAAACTGAAGAGCAGGAATAGTTTGCTGGCAAACTTGGGTCACACGCAGCCCTTCTACATTTTTGGAATTCAGGCCCAGGAGAAAAGAGATTTTTGTGGCCACGTGATGGGCTTCCTCAATGAGATCCAAAGGCCTCTGGGGTTGTCCTGTGGGGGCCTTCCTGGCTTTCGACCTCTTTCCCCTCCACAAACCCCACCCTTCCCAAGCTCCGCCCCCCAAAATCTCCTGGGATTTCCCCAAACTGGAGGTGGCGACCCTACAAAGCCCCTCCTCTCCGCAAACCCCACTCTTCTCTTTCCGGACTCCACCCCCGAATCACCCCCGAATCTCCTATCCAGTGTTCCCTCTAAGCTGAGTGAGTGTGAGCCAGCTCACAGATTTTTAGCCTCCAGCTCACACATTTCTGCCTTAGGAAGGAGGGCTCCAGAGCAAACTAATTTATACAGCAGCCAAATCGCTCACTCACAACTTTAATGCCAGTAGCTCACAAGATAGAATTCAGCTCACAAGACTCCACAGCTTAGAGGGAACATTGGGACTCCTATCCCAGAGTGGCAACCCTGCCCCCACCCGTGGGGAACTAACTGGGCTCCAAACCCCCCACACACACCTGCTTCCTGCACCCACTGCAAGGAACATTTCTGCCCGGAATCCCTTCTTTTGCTCTTTGTTCCGCAGCAGCGGCTCGGTGACGCAGGCAAACGCCGTAAATCGTACCTGCTACACAAACCAACCGGGACTCCCCGCAGGGCCTGGAACTCTAATTGAAATAACATTCTTGGCACAGGAGGTGGCCATGCATTCCAGAAGGCCAAAGTCTCTCCCCCTGGCTGGGAATTAAAGAGAGAAGGAAGAGGTTTTATTTCTCCATCAAAAAGATATTATGCTGCGGCAACCCAGAGGCTAGAGTTCCCCAGCCGGAAGATCGAGCAGGAGGAGGTTCTGCCGGCAGGTTGGGGGCTGGGTTCTCGTCTCATGGGATGGGGGAGAAGGCACAAAAGTGTAAGATTTGATCCTTGCAGGATACACCCAGAGGTCCATCTTGTCCAGTATCTTGCTAGCAACAGTGGCCAGCCGGACACCCCACCCCACCCCACCCAGCCCACAAACAAAGAAGGAGAAGAGGTTGGATTTATACTCCACCCTTCACTTGTAGTCTCAGAGCGGCTTACAATCTCCTTCCCTTCCCCTCCCCACAACAGACACCCTGTGAGGTAGGTGGGGCTGAGAGAGCTTTGCGAGAACTGTTCTCGAGAGAACAGCTCTGAGAGAACTGTGGCTTGCCCAAGTTCTCTCACAAGCTGGCTGCGTGTGAGTGGGGAATCAAACCCGGTTCTCGCGGATTAGAGTCTGCATTCCTGACCACTACACCAAACTGGCTTGTTCCTCTGTTTGCACCCAGGATAGACTGGGCCTGATTCACCACATAAAGCTACCTCATATAGACCAAGACCCTTCCTTGGTCCATCTAACTCAATATTCTGTCTAACTCAATATTCCTACCATCTAACTCAATATTCCTGCCATCTAACTCAATATTCCTGCCATCTAACTCAATGTTCCATGTAACACAGTATTCCTGCTGGGACTGGCAGGAAGTCTTAGATCTCAAGCCTGGCCCGTGGGTGGATGTGAAGGAGGTGGCAGCGTGAACTGCACCGCTTCAGACTCCTGGGGAAAGGCCACGTGTGGGACAACTCCCTCATGTTAAAAACTCTTTGGAAAGACAAGAGTGGCACAGTCAGCAAAGGAGAGGCGCAGCTTCCTCCCTGTGGTACTAGCTTTCCAGCTTTCCAGTCTTTTTCATTCAGAGCTGGAAGCTGTCACCTGCAGTCTGGTGTCGACCGTTCAACCAGCTCAGCATTCTGACACCTCTTTCTCCTGCACGTGTGAAGCAGGACAAGCGTCTTTTGGGGAGACCTTTTAAACTGGAAATGCCGCCAGGGACGGAACATCAGGGCTTCGGCGTGTGAGGGAGAGACTCTGCCTGCCCTGGAACACACGGCACTGCCTTCTTGTGAGTCAGACCCTCGATCCCTTGTATCTTCTCCTCTGCCCAGCAAAGAGGCAGAGTTGGAAACCAATGGGCTGAAAGTAAATCAAAAGGCTGGACAACACTTCCAATCACCATGTCAGATGACACAGGGAAGCCATTGAAATTCATAAACATAAACACAATTTCAACGGGAAAGAAGAGAGTTTAAAAATAAATAGGGCGTGGTTTCCTGTCCTGAAAAACACAAAAAGCTCTACATCTGACAATAGCACTACAGATAAGATTAGAATTTCAACAGCCAATCCGCATGCAAAAGAACCTCCTCAGGAAACAGGAAACCTCCTCAGGAAACAATCCATATGCAAAAGAACCTCCTCAGGAAACAGGAAACCTCCTCAGGAAACAATCCATATGCAAAAGAACCTCCTCAGGAAACAGGAAACCTCCTCAGGAAACAATCCATATGCAAAAGAACCTCCTCAGGAAACAGGAAACCTCCTCAGGAAACAATCCATATGCAAAAGAACCTCCTCAGGAAACAGGAAACCTCCTCAGGAAACAATCCATATGCAAAAGAACCTCCTCAGGAAACAGGAAACCTCCTCAGGAAACAATCCATATGCAAAAGAACCTCCTCAGGAAACAGGAAACCTCCTCAGGAAACAATCCATAAGCAAAAGAACCTCCTCAGGAAAGCTCCTCCATTAGCATGTTCACAGCCCGGGGAACTCCTACAAGATAATCTCAGCCCTACCCCACCTTCTGGAGTAGATATAAATTACCCGCCTACCATTTTCCTGCTCACCGTGACACAGAGCGTATTCCATCTTTCTGTGTTATACCTCTGAGGATGCCAGTCACAGCTGCTGGTGAAACGTCAGGCCCTACAGTGCCAAGACTACGGCCACACAGCCCGGAAAATCTAAAACATCTAATGAACTCCGGCCGTGAAACCCTTCGACAACATATTAAACCGAAAGAGTTTTCGACTAAACGTTAGGAAGAACTTCCTGACAGAGTGCTTCCTTCATGGAACAGTCTTCATGGGTGGCCAAGGGCTCTCCTTCAGGGACTTGCATACTTTTGGGACCGCCTCTATAACTATCTGCTCATGGTCCTGGCCGCCGCCTGGTGGAACTCTCTGTCAGAAAACACCCGGGCCCTACGGGACTTACTACCTTTCTGTAGGGCTTGCAAGGTTCTGCCAGGCTTTTGGTTATGATAGTAAAAAGGTAAAGGTTCCCTTGCTTGAAAGCCAGTCGAGTCCGACTCTAGGGTTGCGGCGCTCATCTCCGTTTCAAAGCCGAAGAGCCAGCGCTGTCTGAAGACATTTCCGTGGTCATGTGGCCGGCATGACTAAACACCAAGGCGCACGGAACGCTGTTCCCTTCCCGCTGAAGTGGTACCTATTTATCTACTTGCAATTTTTCGCTTTCGAACTGCTAGGTTGGCAGGAGTGAGATAGTACAAAGCACAAGAAACCGCTGGCTGAAATCACTAAAGGTGTATTGTAATACCATAGTCCAACTTGACACAGAGTGGACTTGTATGGTTCTTGGAAAATCCATATAGTCTTGAAATCCATAAACCATAGAAGAAGAGATTGGATTTATACCTCGCCCTTCACTCGGAGTCTCAGAGCGGCTTACAAACTGCTTTCCCTTCCCCTCCCCGCAACAGACACTCTGTGAGGTAGGTAGGGCTGAGAGAGCCTGCAGTGCGATGTGGCTGCGAAGAAAGCTAATGCAGTCTTAGGATGCCTTAACAGAAGCACTGTGTCCAGATCACAGGAGGTGGTCGTTCCGCTCTGTTCTGCTATGGTCAGGCCTCACCTGGAGTCCTTTGTCCAGTTTTGGGCACCACATTTTAGGAAGGACGTTGACAAACTCGAACGTGTCCAGAAGAGGGCAACTAGGACGGTGAGAGGATTGGAATCCAAGTCTTAGGAGAAAAGGCTGAAAGAGTTGGGTCTGTTTAGCCTGGGAAAGAGAAGGCTTAGAGGGGACATGATTGCAGTCTTCAAGTATCTGAAGGGCTGTCATGTAGAAGATGGAGCAGATCTATTCTCTCTTACTCCGGATTGCAAGACTAGATCTAATGGGTGGAAATTACAAGGGTGTCGTTACTGGCTAAATATCAGGAGAAACTTCCTAACTGTAAGGGTGGTTGAGCAGTGGCACAGTCTGTCTCGGGAGATGGTGGATGCTCCTTCGCTGGACGTTTTCAAGCGGAGGCTGGATGACCATCTTTGGGGGATGTTGTAGGGCTCTCTTTCAGCTATGCCTCCTGCAGAGTGCAGGGGGTTGGACTAGATGACCTGCAAGTTCCCTTCCAGCTCTAACATTCCATGATTCTATGAGCTCTGAGAGAACAGCTCTCACAGAACTATGACTTGCCCAAGATCATCCATAGAGACGCGTAGTCCGGATGCAAGCGGCTGCGTTTCGAATCATTCTTTTTCAAGACCAATAGGCTACAGTGGGACCCAATCTCAGTAGTCAGACATGCAGAAGCCAGTTTATTCAGTCACAAAGGATCACGGGACAACAGGAGTGAGACACACTGAATACTTTTGGGACTTTCTCTGCACTACTGTTGTTTCTTGTAAGAACACCTTGGCTTTATCTAGCTATACGGTTATTGTGTTATTGAGCTTGGTATTAAAAGATTATTTTTATACATCTTTTGTTCGCCTTCAGTGATTTCAGCCAGCGGTTTCGTGTGCTTTGTGCCATTTCATGTACGCTGGTTCCCCTTCTTCTCCCCCCCCCTTAGGCTTTTGGTTGAGGACAACGACAGTTGTCACCAGGCCCGTAGCTAACATGGGGCCCACGGGGCCCGGCCTCCTAACATTTCTTCCAGGGCCCCCAAACTGAGCCTTGGCTTCTCCTCCCCCTGAGCTCCACAGTAGCTACATGCCTGTCAGTGAAATGGGGGCTGCATGGGATTGCAAGGAAGTCATTGTGCGAGACAAGGCACAGGATTCCAGCTGTGCGCTCCACAACTCTGAAGTACACTGATTTGCAGTTAGTCAATCAGCCCCATCTGAACCAGCACAGTCGGGGGCTCATAGAATGCTCATAGCTCCATACAGACATATAATAGCTGGCCCCCCAGCAAAAAATTGGGCCCCCCCAGCAAAACGTTGCTAGCTACGGGGCTGGTTGTCACTCTCATACCCTTCTATCCGGCCCCCACACTTGTTCAGTTTGGTGTAGTGGTTAAGTGCGCGGACTCTAATCTGGGAGAACCGGGTTTGATTCCCCACTCCTCCACTTGCACCTGCTGATGTGACCTTGGGTCAGTCACAAGCTCTGGCACAGCTGTCCTTGAAAAAGAGCAGTTTGTGTCAGAGTTCTCTCAGCCCCACTCACCTCACAGGGTGTCTGTTGTGGGGAGGGGAAGGGAGAGGAGTTTGTAAGCCGCTCTGAGACTCCAAGTGAAGGGCGGGGTATAAATCCAATCTCTTCTTCTTCTTCTTCTTCTTCTTCACCCAGGGGGCTGGTGGAAGAAGAGGAGGAGGAGGAGGAGGAGGAGATTGGATTTATACCCCGCCTTTCACTACCCGAAGGAGTCTCAGAGCAGCTTACAATCTCCTTTCCCTTCCCCTCCCCACAACAGACACTGTTAAGTCGTTCGCTTAACAAAGAAGTCGGAGAGTGATTCAGCAAAGAGACAGCTTTATTCATCAACTCGAACACAACTCCAACACGGATCAACATTAGATAGCCAGAAATGCTTTTGCATTAAAGCTGTTCCCTTTCTAAACTCTCTCGGCTAACATGCCCATGCCTTTACTGTACATTATCAACCAATGAGATTGTCCTCATAAGGACCAGTCATCGACGTTCCGGCTCAGGGAGCTTGCTGATTGCGATTGGTTGGTTCTTCCTGGGCTAGCCATGTGATTGGGTGCATTCGGATCCTAGCCCAGGACGAAGCTTAACATTGCTTTTCTATGAGGTGATTCGCATACATGTTTAGAAATTAAATGACAGCTAATGAATATACTACAAACACCCTGCAAGGTAGGTGGACTGAGAGAGTTCTTTCGAGAACTGCTCCGGAGAGAACAGCTTGGAGAGAACTTGTAAATGACCCAAGGTCACACCAACAGCTGCAGGTGGAGGCGTGGAGAGTCAAACCCGATTCTCCCAGATTCCCCTGGAGAAAACGGCTACTTTGGAGGGTGGACTCTCCGGCTCCACTCTAAAATCTCCAGAAATTTCACAACTGCAGACTGGGAGGCCAAACAGAGCACTCCTCTAGCCTTAGCTGAACTCCTGGGCAATGCTCCCTCGAAGCTGTGGAGTCTTGTGAGCAAAAATTCTACTTTGTGAACAGCTGGCATTAAAGGTGTGAGCGAACAATTTGGCTACTGCATGATTTAGTTTGCTCCGGAGCCCTCCTCCCTGAGCCAAGACAAAAATGTGTGAGCCGGAGGCTAAAAAAACTGTGAGCTAGCTCACACTCACTCAGCTTAGAGGGAGCACTGCTCCTGGGCTGTCTGTTCATATCCGTGCCTCAAATCCAACCGCCTTCGTCAGGAATTTGGGGCATTTTGTTGGGGAAATCCCTGCATTTTTTTTTTTTAGGATGCAGAAAGCCGATATCTTTGCACAAGTCTGAGCCGCCCTCCCCATGGGAGGGGGCTCAACGCTTCGCCTCTGTTTCTTTGCGCTTATTCTAAACCGCTTTCCCACTCCAGGCTAAATGCATCTTCCCCACACACACACCGCCTGCCTGCCTGCCCGCCCCCCCTCCCGCCAGGCATCCAGATTGATTTGAGCTACATAGTAATAGTTTTGGGCTTGAGCTTTCTGAGTTGTCAGCCGCAGAGGAGCTAGAGAGAGAGAGATATATATGAAATCTATTTCTGTGCAGTCCTGAGCAAACAACCCCCCCCCAGCCCGTTTTTTCAATCCTAAATCCTCTTTCATCTCCTCTCTACCTTCCAATCGAGACAGGGCATCACAATTTCTAAGGCCCTGGGGAGCCCCAGCCGAGTTTGACGCTCGTGTGCGTATCCCTCCCCCCGGCCTGTGTTTATTGCAACTGCCGGATTTGGTTTGGGTTTTCATCTTTTTCCCCCTTGGCAGCACTGCTGACGTCATGCGGGCCGGCTGGCATTTTGCAATTCCCCGGAAGCACCGAATAGGATGGAGAAAATAGAATGCAGATGCCCCAAAACTGCTTCGTTTCTAGCCCTGTTGATCAGAGACCAGTTCCAAAGCTGTCCAAAAGACCAGGTCCAGAAAATGGTATCGCTTTACTCTGCTCTGGTTAGACCTCACCTAGAGTATTGTGTTCAGTTTTGGACACCACAATTTAAGAAGGATATAGTGTTCCCTCTAAGCTGAGTTAGTGTGAGCTAGCAGAGAGGCCGAGGCCTTCCCCTGAGGAGAACATCAGAAGATCCCTGCTGGGTCAGACCACTGAGGGTCCATCCAGGCCAGCCTCCTGTCTCACACAATGGCCAAGAGTGTTCCCTCTAAGCTGAGTGAGTGTGAGCCTGCTCACAGTTTTTTAGCCTCTGGCTCACACATTTTTGCCTTAGCTCAGGAAGGATGGCCCCAGAGCCAACTAATTTATGCAGTAGCCAGATCACTTGCTCACAACTTTAATACCAGTAGCTCATAAAGTAGAATTTTTGTTTACAAGACTCCACAGCTTAGAGGGAACATTGGTGGCCAACCAGTTCCAACAACAGGGCAGAGGCTGAGGCCTTCCCCTGATAAGAACATCAGAAGAGTCCTGTTGGATCAGACCAGTGAGGGTCCATCTAGTCTGGCATCTTGTCTCACACAGTGGCCAACCAGTTCCTCTGGAAGGGCCAACAACAGGACATAGATGCTGAAACCTTCCCCTGATATTGCCTTCTGACTCTGGGATTCAGAGGATTAGTGCCTCTGAACGTGGAAGGTTCCCCTCAGTCTCCATGGCTAGTAGCCATTGATAGATTCATGGAAGATAGGTCTATCTGTAAGAACATCAGAAGAGCCTTGCTGGACCAGACCAGTGGTCCATCCAGGTCAGCATCCTGTCTCACACGGTGGCCAACCAGTTCCTCTGGAGGGCCAACAACAGGGCAGAGAGGCCGAGGCCTTCCCCTGAGGAGAACATCAGAAGA
>NW_015169178.1:734080-740251 GCF_001447785.1 Gekko japonicus | reverse complement strand
TCAGCCCCACCCACCTCACAGGGTGTCTGCTGTGGGGAGGGGAAGGGAAAGGAGTTTGTAAGCCACTCTGAGAGTCCTTTAGGTAGTGAAGGGCCGGGTATAAATCCAAACTCTTCTTTTTAGTAATCCAGTCTTGTGTAGTGGTTAAGTGCGCGGACTCTAATCTGGGAGAACCGGGTTTGATTCCCCACTCCTCCACTTGCACCTGGCTGGATAATCTTGGGCAAGCCATAGTTCTGATAAGAGCTGTCCTTGAAAAAGAGCAGTTTCTGTCAGAGTTCTCTCAGCCCCACCCACCTCACAGGGTGTCTGTTGTGGGGAGGGGAAGGGAAAGGAGTTTGTAAGCCGCTCTGAGACACCTTTGGGTAGTGAAGGGCGGGGTATAAATCCAATCTTTTCTTCTTCTTGTTCTTGGTGCAGAATCCCATTTCTCTAGCACTGAGCACACCCCTCTCAGCATTTCTTGCTTTTCTTACTTGGGATGGTCTTAATTCCTACAGCACGGGGGATTTCGGGAGAGGACCCGGCCCTCTGTTCAAGACCTTTGTTGGTTTTTTCCCAGCTTCTGCTTCACTGGTGTTATGCAGTAAACTCGTTTTTCCAAAGCCATCGTGCTGCTTTTAACTCATCACGGCTGATAAAATTTTTATACTGCCTTTACACCGGCTTTAGATCATTAATGAGCTGTAAAACTTTTATGTGGCCGGTTGATTAGGCACCTGCCCCGAAATTTGCCTGTCTGTCCACAAGGAAAGAGGGATTCTCCCCCACCCCAACCCCCTCTCCTATGCAACAAACAGCATTTCCTGGCAGGGCTCCCAGCTCAGTGGCAGAGCGCCTGCTCGGCATGCGGAAGGTCCCAGGTTCAATGCCCGCAATCTCCAATTAAAAAGGACCAGGCAGAAGGTGATGGGAAAGACCTCCGCCTGAGACCCTGGAGAGCTGTAAAGAGGGCCTGTGGCTAGGGAAGAGCCTCTGCTTGGCATGCAGAAGGTCCCAGGTTCAATCCCCGGCATCTCCAATTAAAAGGACCAGGCAGGAGGTGATGGGAAAGATAGCCTGAGACCCTGGAGAGCTGTAAAGAGGGGCTGTGGCTCAGTGGAAGAGCCTCTGCTTGGCATGCAGGAGGTCCCAGGTTCAATCCCCGGCATCTCCAGTTAAAAGGACCAGGCAGGAGGTGATGGGAAAGACCTCCACCTGAGACCCTGGAGAGCTGTAAAGAAGGGCCCTGGCTCAGTGGAAGAGCCTCTGCTTGGCATGCAGAAGGTCCCAGGTTCAATCTCCGGCATCTCCAGTTAAAAAGGACCAGGCAGGAGGTGATGGGAAAGACCTCTGCCTGAGACCCTGGAGAGCTGTAAAGAGGGGTTGTGGCTCAGTGGCAGAGCCTCTGCTTGGCATGCAGAAGGTCCCAGGTTCAATCCCCAGCATCTCCAGTCAAAAGGACCAGGCAGGAGGTGATGGGAAAGGCCTCCGCCTGAGACCCTGGAGAGCTGTAAAGAGGGGTTGTGGCTCAGTGGCAGAGCCTCTGCTTGGCATGCAGGAGGTCCCAGGTTCAATCCCCAGCATCTCCAGTTAAAAAGGACCAGGCAGGAGGTGATGGGAAAGACAGGGCATAGAGATCAACATCCCCTGATGTTGCCTCCTGGCACTGGGATTCAGAGGTTGACTGTTCCTGAACGTGGAGGTTCCCTTCAGTCACCATGGCCACTAGCCATTGATAAATCACTCCTCAATGAATCTGTCTCATTCCATTTTAAAGCCATCCATGCCTGTCGCCATCACAACGTCTTCTGGCAGCCAATTCCACATTTTCATCACTCCCTGTGCAAAAGGTTTCCCTTTTATTAGCTGCTGTGGATGTTCCGAGTTGTGTGGCCGTTGTCTTGGCATTGTAGGACCTGACGTTTCGCCAGCAGCTGTGACTGGCATACTCAGAGGTATAACACAGAAAGATGGAGTACTCTCTGTGTTAAGGTGAGACGAAAATGGTAGGCAGGTCATTTATATCAACTCAGGAAGGTGGGGTAGGGCTGAGTCATTCTCTTGTAGGAGTTCCCCAGGCTGTGAAACATGCTACCGGAGGGAGCTTTCCTGAGGAGGTTCTTTTGCATATGGATTGTTTCCTGTGGAGGTTTCCTGCTTCCTGAGGAGGTTCTTTTGCACGTGGATTGGCTGTTGAAATTCTAATCTTATCTGTAGTGCTATTGTCAGATGTAGAGTTCCTACAAGAGAATGACTCAGCCCTACCCCGCCTTCCTGAGTAGATCTAAATTACCTGCCTACCATTTTCGTCTTCCCTCTAAATTGGGTTAGTGTGAGCTAGGTCACAGTTTTTTAGCCTCTGGCTCACACATTTTTGTCTTAGCTCAGGAAGGACAGCTCCAGAACAAACTAATTTATGCAGCAGCCAAATATCTTGCTCACAACTTTAATGTCCGTAGCTCACAAAGTAGAGTTTTTGCTCACGCAACTCTACAGCTTAGAGTGGGGTGTCAAACATGCGGCCCAGGGGCCAGATCAGGCCCCCGGAGGGCTTCTATCAGGCCCGCAGTGGAACTGGCTGTCTTCTGCTTCTTCTTCCAGTTCTGCTGCTGCTGCGTCATCGTAGGCTTGCAGCTTACAGATACACCCCTGAACAGCATACTCAAGATTGCAACGGCACAGACATTTTGATGCAACAATTCAGATCAAGAGGTGTCAGTTATCAAACACTGTTCAATAAACAAAACATTACAAGAGTGCTGATGTTTTAAGCATGATTTTAAGTAAAAAAAACCCAACCCTTTGTGTTTCTGTCCTTTATAAAATTGATATCTCCGCTACCTGGCATTACATTTTATGACGCACATGGCCCGGCCCGACAAGGTCTCCTTTATGTCAAATCCGGCCCTCATGACAAATGAGTTCGACACCCCAAGCTTAGAGGGAGCATAAAACCGGCCACTTTCTTTTCAATCCCTTCTCTCATAATCCCTGGCTTCTTTGCACAGTTGTTTTGGGTAATTTGATGGGTTCCCGAATGACAGGAACTGGAGTGTCAGCAGAACAACGTTTGAGCCCAGTGGCACTTTTAAGACCAACAAAAGTTTAATTTGGTGTATAAGCTTTTGGGTGCACGCACTGTGTGAGACAGGAGGCTGGACTAGAGGGACCCTCACTGGTCTGATCCAGCAGGGCTCTTCTTCTTTTTTGGTATATATATATTTATTGTTTGTTCAGTCTGTTACATCAAATATTCGTAAGGTAAAGGCTTCCCTTGCTCGAAATTAAGTGTCTTCTGTGTCCAAGTCAAGCCATCCCTCTCCAGTATGGGGCTCAAGCTGAGCTTTTTCTCTGGCTCAAAATAAATTTAAGGCCAGGCCTCAGACTGGAGGTTTAATAGTAGAATGAGGAAACGAGTAGTGTACCTGCCTCCTGTTCCAGGTAATGGCCATGACACTTCAGCATAGCTGCATAGGGGGAATTATATATATATATATATACACACACACACACACACACACACATATACATATACATATACATATATATAATTGTTCAGTCTGTTACATCAAATATTTGTAGCTATACACAATTTCACCCCTCCCTCCCTCCCTTTTAATCTTAATCTTTTCACCCCAGCCATGGGCACAAAATCTTAATCTTCCACTGAAATTCTTTCTTTCAGTATCCAATCTAGGTAGGTCTTCCATCTGGTCTTAATTTCCGTGGATTTTTCTTCCCATGTTGTTCCCTTGTTGATTGATGCCACGATATCTGACGGTATAAAGTCAAACAAATAGTAGTGCCAGATTGTCCATTTATTTTTGTCTTTCCAACCTAGAGCTATAACCGCCTTTCCCACCAGTAACATAAAAGGTAAAGGTTCCCTTGCTCGAAAGCCAGTCGAGTCCGACTCTAGGGTTGCAGTGCTCATCTCCGTTTCCAAGCCGAAGAGCCAGCGCTGTCCGAAGACGTTTCCGTGGTCATGTGGCCGGCATGACTAAACACCAAGGCGCACGGAACGCTGTTCCCTTCCCACCGAAGTGGTACCTATTTATCTACTTGCAATTTCTTGCTTTCGAACGGCTAGGTTGGCAGGAGCTGGAACTAGAGACGGGAGCTCACTCCGTCATGCGGCACCCGGGTCTCGAACTGCTGAACTACTGACCTCCCACAGCCTGCAGTTCAGCGTCTTAACCACTTGAGCCACCACAGCTCCAGCCAGTAACATAGCCTTAACTAAATTTTGAGTAGTCCTATCCAGTAATGGGCTTCGTATTGTACTTAACAACATTAGATTAAAGTCTATAGTTAATGTTCTATTGCATACTTTTCTAATAATTTCAACAATTTCCCTCCAGAATGACTTTACTTCTGCACATTCCCACCACATGTGTGCATACCAACCTTTAGACTGTCAGCAGGGCTCTTCTGATGTTCTTATGTTCATGTCGAACTGTTTTGACCATCTTCAGAAAGTTGTTACACATGAACAATGGGAGTTGGGAGTAAGCAGTGAAGTGGCTAAATTTGCGGATGATACAAAGTTGTTCAGGGTGGTGAAAACCAGTGAGGATTGTGAGGCACTCCAAGGGGATCTGTCAAGGAAGGGCGAGTGGGCGTCAACATGGCAAATGGGGTTCAATGTGGCCAAGTGCAAGGTGATGCACATTGGAGCCAAAAATCCTAAATATAAATACACATTGATGGGGTCTGAACTGGCAGAGACTGAGCAAGAGAGAGATCTTGGAGTTGTAGTGGATAACTCACTGAAAATGTCGAGACAGTGTGTGACTGCAGTAAAGAAGGCCAATGCTATGCTGGGGATTATTAGGAAGGGTATTGAAAACAGATCAGCCAATATCATAATGCCCCTATATAAATCAATGGTGCGACCTCATTTGGAATACTGTGTGCAGTTCTGGTCACCACACCTTAAAAAGGATATTATAGCTTTGGAAAAAGTGCAGAAAAGGGCAACTCGAATGATAAAAGGGTTGGAACACTTTCCCTATGAGGAAAGGTTAAAGCGCTTAGGGCTCTTTAGCTTGGAGAAACGACGACTGAGGGGTGACATGATTGAGGTTTATAAGATTATGCATGGGAAAGAGCAGGTAGAGAAAGAGGTACTTTTCTCCCTTTCTCACAATACAAGAACCCGTGGGCACTCCATGAAATTGCTGAGCGGTCGGGTTAGAACAGATAAAAGGAAGTACTTCTTCACCCAAAGAGTGATTAACACTTGGAATTCACTGCCACAGGAAGTGGTGGGTGCTACAAGCATGGACGGCTTCAAAAGGGAATTAGATAAGCATATGGAGCAGAGGTCCATCAGTGGCTATTAGCCACAAGGTATAGCTAGGGGCTCTGGGGCAAGTGATGCTCTGTCTTCTTGGTGCTTGGGGGGGGGGTCAACAGTGGGAGGGCTTCTAATGTCCTGGCCCCACTGCTGGACCTCCTGATGGCACTGGTATTTCTGGCCACTGTGTGACACAGAGTGTTGGACTGGATGGGCCTTTGGCCTGATCCAACATTGGCGTCTCTTATGTTCTTATGTTCCCCCCCCCCGTGAGGATCAGAACAAAGCAGGGATGCCCCCCACTGCCCGTCCTGTTTGCCCTGAAGACCGAGCCCCCCCCCCGACAAACTCCGCTTAACTGCGGATGCTGTGGCTCTTGGCTTCAGATCCTAAAACCACTCTACTGGAAAACCCCGAAAATCTGAGACCCTAAATGTTACAGCTCCTTCACAACCACAAGCATCTTTATGTCAAACATAGCCTTTTAAATGGCCAGGTGACCCACAGAAACCACTTAGGTATCTCGATTTCCACTGACTGTAAATCTTCAGTTACACTAAAATACACCCCAGTATGTACAAAAATTAAAGCAGACCTGGACAGTGGGAACAGAAAGCAATTTCCTTGGAGGGACCGAAATGCTGCTGTGCAACCGGATGTTCTCTCCTGCACTCTTTTCTCATTCCGGTCTCTCCCCATGTACTCCCCCCATGTACCCGCGTATGCTGCCAAGTGGCACAGACTTATTAATGATCAGAACCAACGGGTTGAAATTAAATCAGAAGAGTTTTTGGTTAACATGAGGAACAACTTCCTGACAGTTAGAACAGTTCCTCAGTGGAACAGGCTTTCTCGGGAAGTGGTGGGCTCTCCTCCTTTGGAGGTTTTCA
>NW_015169178.1:706409-732507 GCF_001447785.1 Gekko japonicus | reverse complement strand
ACTGAGGGGTGACATGATTGAGGTTTATAAGATTATGCATGGGAAAGAGCAGGTAGAGAAAGAGGTACTTTTCTCCCTTTCTCACAATACAAGAACCCGTGGGCACTCCATGAAATTGCTGAGCGGTCGGGTTAGAACGGATAAAAGGAAGTACTTCTTCACCCAAAGAGTGATTAACACATGGAACTCACTGCCACAGGAAGTGGTGGCAGCTACAAGCATGGACGGCTTCAAAAGGGAATTAGATAAGCATATGGAGCAGAGGTCCATCAGTGGCTACTAGCCACAAGGTATAGATAGGGACTCTGGGGCAAGTGATGCTCTGTCATCTTGGTGCTTGGGGGGGGGGGTCAACAGTGGGAGGGCTTCTAATGTCCTGGCCCCACTGGTGGACCTCCTGATGGCACTGGTATTTCTGGCCACTGTGGGATACAGAGTGTTGGACTGGATGGGCCTTTGGCCTGATCCAACATTGGCATCTCTTATGTTCTAATGTTCTCTAAACTGAGTTAGTGTGAGCTAGCTCACAGTTTTTTAGCGTCTGGCTCACACATTTTTGTGTTTGCTCAGGAAGGATGGGGCTGCAGAGCAAACTAATTGATGCAGCAGCCAAATCGCTCGCTCACAACTTTAATGCCCAGTAGCTCACAAAGTTGGATTTTTGCTCACAAGACTCCACAGCTTAGAGGGAGCATTGCACACGAGTAGGAATCTGCATTATGGGAGCAGTCCTGGCGAATTCCTTAAGGTTTAGTATTACCATCCATGCTTTTTAACATTTTCGGCCTTTCATAGATTGCTTGAAGCCCTGGCACGACTGTATGTCTCTTTGAATAAGCCTCCGGATGCTGTCGTCTCTATCCTGCATGAATTCCCGGTAGCTGTGTTCAAGGGCCCGAGGGAATACAAGGTGAAATTAAACCAGAAGGTGACACTGCTCACAGGGCCAACTTATCCATTAGGCACAGCGCCTAGGGCCCACAATACTGAGAGACTGTTTGGTGTCGTGGTTAGGTGCACAGACTCTAATCTGGGAGAAGTGGGTTTGATTCCCCACTCCGCCACATGCAGCTGCTGGTGTGACCTTGGGTCAGTCAAAAGTTCTCTCAGAGCTGTTCTCTCAAGGGCAGTTCTTGAAAGAGCTCTCCCAGCCCCACACACCTCACTGGCTGTCTGTTGTGGGAAGGGAAAGGAGGTTGTAAGCCGCTCCGATACTCTGAGTGAAGGGCAGGGTATAAATCCAATCTCTCCTCCTTCTTAGAGCTGTTATCTCATGAGCAGTCCTCGAAAGAGCTCTCTCAGCCCCACCGACCTCACAGGGTGTCTGTTATGGGGAGGGGAAGGGAAAGGAGATTGTCAGCTGCTCTGAGACTCCTTTGGGTAGTGAAAGGTGGGGTATAAATCCAGTCTTCTCCTCTTACATTTTTTCTTGGAGAGCCAGTTTGGTGTAGTGGTTAAGTGCGCGGACTCTAATCTGGGAGAACCGGGTTTGATTCCCCACTCCTCCACTGGCAGCTGCTGGTGTGAACTTGGGTTAGTCACAAGTTCTCTCAGAGCTGTTCTCTCAAGGGCAGTTTCTGTCAGAGCTCTCTCAGCCCCACCTACCTCACAGGGTGTCTGTTGTGGGGAGGGGAACGGAAGGGGATTGTAAGCCGCTCTGAGACTCCTTCGGGTAGTGAAGGGCGGGGGATAAATCCAACCTCTTCTTCCTGTTCTTTTAGGGACCCCATGAAAATGTTTAGAATCAGAAGAAGAAGAAAAGAACTTTTAGGGACGAAGGAAAGGTTTCAATTTTTTTTTCTGACATCAGGAGAAAAAAAATATGAAAATTTAGGGCCCACAAAAACCTATTAGGTTTTGTCCAAAACCGGATGGTTGTGTTTTTTTTTAATGTCGTATTTAGAGTATTTAAAGTTGTATCAAAAATAATGTTTAATATTGATATTGTTATGGTGGGAGGGACCCACGAAGGCAGAAGTACCTGTGCGCCACGGAAGTCATAACGTGGCCCTGACTACGACTCAGTAGAGCTGACGTCCTGGGTGAGATCACGCTACTTACCTTTGGGCGGGATGCGTCACTGTCAGATTCCGTTTGGAGCTCCGGGAACCCATTCGGACTCGGCCCTCTCGTTCTGATCGGCGCAGTGGCAAAGCGTGCTGTTTCTCCCAGCTGCTGTTCCCTCGTACACCATTTCCCCCGCCAGTCAACCGATTCCAGCCAGGCTTCGGTGATTTCACGGCTTCGCTAATGCGATCCGCTCTGTGCGGGGCCGCCCTCCGAACATGACCCAGATACTTCAATCGGCTCAGAACGCGGCAGCGGACTGTTATCAGGAGCTAGTCTGTTCACTCAGATCAGGCCAGCTTCAAGAGGTGGGCCCCGGCTGCCCGGTTCGGTCACTTCAACCAGTGTTCCCTCTAAGCTGAGTGAGTGTGAGCTAGCTCACAATTTTTTAGCCTCCGGCTCACACATTTCTGTCTGGGCTCAGGAAGGATGTGGCTCCAGAGCCAACTGATTTACGCAGGAGCCGAATCGCTTGCTCACAACTTTAATGCCAGTCGCTCACAAAGTAAAGTTTTTGCTCACAGGACTCCGCAGCTTAGAGGGAACATTGTTTACAACCTGAGACCCACATGCTCGAAGGCCCCCCCCCCGCCAATGTACCTATTCAGCAGTTCTCTTCTCCATAGGGGGCACTTTTCATTTCCTCTTCCTTTCAGCACATTTGTGACACTTTGCAGCAGAGTCCACCACGCTTCAGGAAGCCTTCAAGTGAGGGTAGAGAAGGCCTCTCCTAGCCTAGCCTGATTAGTGCATGGATGGGAGGCCACCAGGCTAGCCAGATCTCATCAGATCTCAGAAGCTAAGCAGGGTCGGCCCTGGTTAGTACTTGAATGGGAGACCACCAGGGAAGTCCAAGGTTGCTACGCAGAGGTAGGCAATGGCGAACCCACCTCTGGTCATCTCTTGCCTTGACCTGGATGGCCCAGGCTAGCCTGATCTCATCAGATCTTGAAAGCTAAGCAGGGTCTGTCCTGGTTAGTCCATGGATGGGAGGCCACTGAGGAAGTCCAGGGTTGCTGTGCAGAGGCAGGCAATGGCACACCACCTCTGTACATCTCTTGCCCTGCCCTGGATGGCCCAGGCTAGCCTGATCTCATCAGATCTTGGAAGCTGAGCCGGGTCTTCCCCGGTTAGTCCATGGATGGGAGGCCACCAAGGAAGTCCAGGGTTGCTGTGCAGAGGCAGGCAAGGGGAAACCACCTCTGTACATCTCTTGCCCGGACCTGGATGGCCCAGGCTAGCCTGATCTCACCAGATCTCGGAAGCTAAGCTGAGTCTGCCCTGGTTAGTCCATGGATGGGAGGCCACCAAGGAAGTCCAGGGTTGCTGTGCAGAGGCAGGCAAGGGGAAACCACCTCTGTACATCTCTTGCCCGGACCTGGATGGCCCAGGCTAGCCTGATCTCGTCAGATCTCGGAAGCTAAGCAGGGTCTGCCCTGGTTAGTCCATGGATGGGAGGCCACCGAGGACGTCTAGGGTTGCTGTGCAGAGGCAGGCAGTGGCAAGCCATCTCTGTATGTCTCCTGCCCTGCCCTGGATGGCCCAGGCTAGCCTGATCTCGTCAGATCTCGGAAGCTGAGCAGGGTCTGCCCTGGTTAGACCATGGATGGGAGGCCACCGAGGACATCCACGGTTGCTGTGCAGAGGCAGGCAAGGGGAAACCACCTCCGAATGTCTCCTGCCCTGACGTGGATGGCCCAGGCTAGCCTGATCTCACCAGATCTCGGAAGCTGAGCAGGGTCTGCCCTGGTTAGACCATGGATGGGAGGCCACCGAGGACGTCGAGGGTTGCTGTGCAGAGGCAGGCCATGGCAAACCACCTCCGAATGTCTCCTGCCCTGACCTGGATGGCCCAGGCGATCTGGTCAGTTCTTGGAAACTCAGCAGGGTCAGCCCTTGGATGGGAGACCCCCCCCCGGGGGGAAGCTGAGGATAGCTACGCAGGGGCAGAGAGTGGCAAACTCACCTCTGTTTGTCTCTTGCCAGGGTTGTCCTCAGCTCAACTTTCTACCCCCCACCCCTTCTAGCATTTAGGCAAGGTTGAGGACTGAGCTTTTCCAAAAGGCATTTGGGACTTTCTCAGTGTTAGTTTGTTTTTTTAAATTGGGGTGATATTTCTCATTCCAGGCTTTGTGCTTTCTAACCCATGTCGTTTGGTTTTGTCCTTCGCCTTTTTTGCGAACTACCGTGCAATCCCTGTCTTAGGAAGAATAAGGAACGGTGAAGATTTGAAGTCAAAAGTCCGTTTTCTGATTTGCTTTTCTTTTATCGCTGTGTGATAAATGACGGGACATTATTAGAGCCAGTTTGGCGTCGTGGCTACGATCGCGGACGCTAATCTGGGAGAACCGGGTTTGATTCCCCACTCCTACTCCATATGCAGCTGCTGGCGTGGCCTTGGGTCAGTCACAAGTTCTCTCAGCGCTGTTCTCTCAGGAGCAGTTCTCGAAAGAGCTCTCTCAGCCCCACCTAGCTCACAGGGGGTCTGTTGTGGGGAGGGGAACGGAGATTCTAAGCCACTCTGAGACTCGGGTAGTGAAGAGCAGAGAGAGAGAACACTTGATCCATAGGAGACGTTTTTCAGTTTTTCCACCGGGAGCCAGTGTTCCCTCTAAGCTAAGTTAGTGTGAGCTCACGGTTTTTTAGCCTCCAGCTCACACATTTTTGCCTTAGCTCAGGGACGACGGCAGTGGCCAAATTGTTCGCTCAGGTCACAGCTTTAATGCCGGCAGCTCACAAAGTAGAATTTTTGCTCACATGACTCCACAGCTTAGAGGGCTCCCTCTAAGCTGTGGAGTCCTGTGAGCAAAAATTCTACTTTGTGAGCTGCCGGCATTAAAGTTGTCAGAGAGATTTGGCTACTGCAGGAGCCCTCCTTCCTGAGCTGAGACAAAAAGGTGTGAGCCAGAGGCTAAAAACCTGTGAGCTGGCTCACACTAACCTAGCTTAGAGGGAACACTGACAGGGAGTACTGAGCATTAAGGAAGTCTGAGGGGAATGGAGAATGGGTGGAGGGGAAGTGAGCCATGCAGTGTCTCACATAATGGATCTTAGTTTCTGTTCCTGCTTTGTAGGTAGTAGAAGTACAAGAAGAAGACGAGATTGGATTTATACCCCGCCCTTCACTACCCAAAGGAGTCTCAGAGCGGCTTACAAACTCCTTTTCCCTTCCCCTCCCCACAACAGACACCCTGTGAGGTAGGTGAGGCTGAGAGAGCTGAGAGAAACTGCTCTTTTTCAAGAACACCTCTGACAGAACTATGGCTTGCCCAAGGTCATCCAGCAGGTGCAAGTGGAGGAGTGGGGAATCAAACCCGGTTCTCCCAGATTAGAGTCCACGCACTTAACCACTACTCCAAATTTCTGGCATCCCCTTACCTTCTCCTCCCCTCTGTGGAACCATCTGTCCTTTGTTCATTTAGGGGTCAGAAAATGAGGAACACCCCTTAGGAAGTCAGTCACAGAAATAACCAACTAGAAATAACCAACTGGGGAAGGGAAAGGAGATTGTAAGCTGCTCTGAGACACCTTCGGGTAGTGAAGGGCAGGGTATATATCCAATCTCCTCTCTTCTTCTTCTCTTCCTTTCTGGGTTTTTATTGTTCAGGTGATACCCTGTACTCATAAGTTGCCTCCGGAACCCAAAGACTGCAGGGTGCTGGTTGAACAACACCTCGAACAATTCAATCTCGAAAACCTTGGCCTTTTTCAACAAATGACATTTCTAGCTTTTGTGATAGGTTTGGAAGTGCGTGAAGCGATTTCCCGCAAGGCTTCGGGGCGCGGACGGAGAGCAGAATTTCTAGTGCCGAGACCCGCACTGGCCTCCGGAGAGATTGCCCTCGTCTTCATTCATGAGGGCTAGGAACGTGCTTTTAAAGAAAGCAGCCGCTGAGATTAAAGGTAAAGGTTTCCCTTGCTCGAAAGCCAGTCGAGTCCAACTCTAGGGTTGCGGTGCTCATCTCCATTCCCAAGCCGAAGAGCCAGCGCTGTCTGAAGACGTTTTCCGTGGTCATGTGGCCGGCATGACTAAACACCAAGGCACACGGAACGCTGTCACCTTCCCACCAAAGCGGTACCTATTTACCTACTTGGAATTTCTTGCTTTCGAACTGCTAGGTTGGCAGGAGCTGGAACTAGAGATGGGAGCTCACTCCATCATGCAGCACCCAGGTCTCGAACTGCTGAACTACTGACCTTCCACAGCCTGCAGTTCAGTGTCTTAACCACTTGAGCCACCGCAGTCGCTGAGATTACTGGGATCCTGAATGAAAACTCAACTCCTGACATTCCCCCCCCCCCCCCACTAGAGTTGAACTGCAGTGCACAAAAACCTGGATAACATCATTAACAAATTCTCTTTTTGTTTGGCACGAGATACTCTTTGGATCAACTAGATTTGAGTGCCACCTTAGAGCAGGGGTGTCAAACATGCGGCCCCGGGGCCGGATCAGGCCCCCGAGGGGCTTCTATCCGGCCTGCACTGGAACAGGCTGTCTTCTGTTTCTTCTTCTTCCAGTTCTGCTGCTGCTGCGTCATCGTAGGTTTGCAGCTTACAGAGACACCCCTGAACAGCATATTCAAGACTGCAACGGCACAGACATTCTGATGCAATAATTCAGAGCAAGAGGTGTCAGTTATCAGATGCTGTGAAATAAACAAAATATCGCAAGAGTGCTCATGTTTTAAGCATGTTTTTATTTTAAGTAAAAAAACCTTTGTGTTTGTGTCCTTTATAAAGTTTATATCTCCGCTACCTGGGATGACATTTTATGACACAAGGTCTCCTTTGTGTCAGATCTGTCCCTCATAACGAATGAGTTCGACACCCCTGCCTTAGAGGCCAACAAGATGTTTTTAAGGTTTGAGCTTTGCCTCCTGAAGGCTCAAACCCTAAAAAATCTTATTGGTCTCCGAAGTGGTACTGGATTCGAAACCTAGCTGCTCTCCTCCGGACGAACACAGTTACCCTCTCGGAAACTATCTCTGGCCCAAGTCGTCTGGGGCCAACCAGCACTCCCTCCCTGCCCAGAAAAGACAAAAGGAGGCAAAGAGCCCCTTCGTAATTTCATCAATAAATCAATTTATTTAAAAGAATATGTTACAATTAGTTACACTAATTGACTTTTACCAAACAAATTTTAGAGTTGTTAGCTCTGGCACAGAGGGGGGGGGGGGGGGGGGGGGGGAAATGAAGAATGTAACACTGTCGGAAACTGTCTCCCCCCCTCCTTTTAACCCCCCGTTTTTTCCTTCTTCTTCACATTTCTCAAAAATTGCAAATAAAAAATACTGCGATGAAAATGAAACAAGAGTTCTCTCAAATAAATTAAAAAAGAGACTGGGAGGGGTGGGTGGTTATCAAAATGACAAGCCCAGCCAATAAAAAATACTTGTTTTAAAGAAAAAAACAAGAGGGGGGGTAATTCACCATTTGTGAAAACAAGATTCTTGCTGAAAGCCATTTGTCTTCTTCCTCCCCAAAGAGGACGAAAAACACAAAGTCACGCCACAGCATTTCTCCTGCAGGTGGCTGTTACTCTTATTCCTTTTGAATGGGAAAATCCCCTTCATTTTAATACATTTCAGCCCAATGTGTGTGGTAATGTGTGTGTGTGTGTGTGTGTGTGTGTGTGTGAAGGGCCAACGTTCACACAAAGGGGGTAGCGACTGGAGCCTCCATCGCGCAAGTTGTTTGAAACACGCAACCAAGCGCGTGGCCAGCTCGCCGATCGGGAGGGGCTCTTAAAGCAGCGCGGGCTTTTGTGGGATGGCCCCGCTGGCAGATAATGTGCACAGATGGATTGAGAGTAGAAATGGGGGGTGGGTGGGGAGGGGACTGGCTCTTAAAGAGAGATTCAGGTTGGGTTTGCAGCAACAGGACAAAGTCTGAGTCCGGCGGCACCTTTAAGACCAACAAATTTTAATTCTGAGGATAAGCTTTCGTGTACACATACACAGACTGGAAATTTCCATTTCATTGTATCTGAAGACGTGTGCATGTGCACGAGAAAGCTTATACCCAGAATTAAACTTAGTAGTAGGAGGAGAAGAGATTGGATTTATACCCTGCCCTTCGCTACCCCAAAGGAGTCTCAGAACGGCTTACAAACTCCTTTCCCTTCCCCTCCCCACAACAGACACCCTGTGAGGTGGGTGGGGCTGAGAGAGCTCTTGACAGAAACGGCTCTTTTTCAAGGACAGCTCTTATCAGAACTAAGGCTTGCCCAAGGCCATCCAGCCAGGTGCAAGTGGGGGAGTGGGGGAATCAAACCCGGTTCTCCCAGATTAGAGTCCGCGCACATAACCATGACACCAAACTGAGCTCTCAAGGTGCCACTGGACTCAGACTTGGTTCTTCAGTGGTTTCGACAGACCAGGATAAGAGAGAGAGCGTTCTTATCATCCGCCGTGGCCGCTTAGGCAGAGAAAGCTTCGTTGAAGCTGCAGAGATCAAACCATCGGAAGCGGTTTTTGGGTCGGCAGGCATTTACATGGGTCCATCTCCTGCGTGAATTCCAGCTTAGGGGAGAGGGGGTATTGGGGGAGGCGAATGAAACACAACTGGATTTGGCATTCGCGGCAGAATTCAGTGTCCTCGCCATCTCGGCTCCTCTTCTCCGCAAGCGAGTCTCTAGTCCTCAGGGCCGGGAACGGAAAGTACGCGGCAGCCGAAGAGGAGTCGGAAGTGTGGATGGAACATCTCCTTGCGGGTGGGAGGGACGGGCCGAAGTGAGCGGAGCAGAGCCAGGCAGAGGCACAAGCCCGGTCAGGAGGCTCACCCCCATTTGGGTTGCTCCATCGCCTCGTCGATAGCAGCTACTGAATACGTGGAACGGGAGCTCGGCCGAGGCCAGTGGTCGCGAAAATGCCACTTTCTGAGCTACCAGCATTAAAGTTGTGAGCGAGCGATTCGGCTGCTGCATAAATTAGTTTGCTCTGGAGCCATCCTTCCTGAGCGGAGACAAAAATGTGAGCCAGAGGCTAAAAAACTGTGAGCTGGTGCACACTGACTCAGCTTAAAGGGAACACTGCTCTAGAGCCCTCCTTCCTGAGCTTGGACAAAAATGTGTGAGCCAGAGGCTAAAAAACTGCGAGCTGGCGCACACTGACTCAGCTTAGAGGGAACACTGCTCCAGTCGTGCCCGCCCCCAAAGCACAGAAGACCAGAGCGGAAAAGAGAGTGAGGGGCGACAAATGTAAAAGGCACCCATATTCCGAACCGGGGGACGGAAGGGGCTTTTGCCTCGGCCAAGAAGCTGGACTCGCTGTTCCCACTTGCAGCACACGGTTCTAAGGCAGAAGGCGGCCTCACTGAGGGACAACAATTCCTCTTGGAGCGGCTGACCCCCCCTGGCCAAATCCTCCACAGTGGTCATTTCCTGCAGGAGCGCACAGGAGCGGAACTCCGGCAGTAAAGAGCCCAGGAGGTGGGCACATGCAACAAGCCCCGCCCCCTGCTCCCAGCAGCCCTCAGTCAGAGCAAGAAGCAGCCAGATAAGTTGCAGAGCCCCCCCCCCGCCCAAAACAGTCCAGTGGCACCTTAAAGACCAAGTTTTATTCAGGTACAAGCTCTCCCTCCTCTGTGAGGACAGATCTGCACGTTCCCCCCCCCCAATAGCTAGCAATCCAAAACAGTCCAGTGGCGCCTGAGCGGTGGGTGTTGCCTTCTGACACACTTCCGGTGACATCAGGGGGTGTGGCATATGCAAATAATTTATGCTAATGAGTTATGCTAATGGGCTCCTGCACCTCTTTTTCTACAAAATGACCCCTGCTCCTTAATGACCAGTCGGAGGAAATGAGGCTACCCCCAGGCTGTATCTGAGGAAGTACGCGTCTATCTGAAGAAGTGTGCATGCACACGAATGCTTATACTTTGTTGGTCTTAAATCTGGTGTAGTGGTTAGGAGTCTGGACACTAATCTGAGAAAACTGGGTTTGATGCCTCAATCCTAAATCCTCCACTTGCAGCGGCTGGTGTAACCGTGGGTCAGTCACAAGTTCTCTCAGAGCTGTTCTCTCAGGAGCAGTTCTTGAAAGAGCTCTCTCAGTCCCACCTCCTCTGTGGAGTCCTGTGAGCAGAAATTCTACTTTGTGAGCTACCCGCATTAAGGTTGCGAGCGAGCAATTTGGCCGCTGCATACATCAGTTTGCTCTGGAGCCCTCCTCCCTGAGCTGAGACAAAAATGTGTCAGCCGGAGGCTAAAAAACTGTGAGCTGGCTCACACTAACTCAGCTTAGAGGGAACACTGCTCACAGGGTGTCTGTTGTGGGGAGGGGAAGGGAAAGTAGAACGTAAGCTGCCGAGACTCCTTCTGGTAGTGAAGGCTGGGGTATAAATCCAATCTCTTCCTCTTTTTCTCTTCTTAAGGGTGCCACTGGACTCGAACTTTGCTCCAGGGCAGCGTGGGGGGGTGGGGAGAACACACAGAGGACACCAATGCTCCCTCTACGCTGTGGAGTCCTGTGAGCAAAAATTCTACTTTGCGAGCTACCGGCATTAAAGTTGTGAGCGAGCGATTTGGCTGCTGCATCAATCAGTTTGCTTTGAAGCCATCCTTCTTTAGCTGAGACAAACGTGTGTGAGCCAGAGGCTACAAAACTGTGAGCTAGCTCACACTAACTCAGCTTAGGGGGAACACTGCTCTACACACACTCGTGGCCTGCCTGTCCCTACGCTCTGGTGTCACTAACTCCCAAAACGTCCGAGATAAAAAGCAGCACAGGGGAGAGAAAACCCGGACACGTGCCGGATGTTTTCCTAACATAGAGATGGAGAGAAGCATTGGACCAGATGGCCTCCCGGCCCCACCCCCCTGACAGAGAGAGAGAGAAACGCCTGAGCCCTTGACGCTGACGATTACCTACAGTCCCCTCTGGGATATTCCATCTGGAGTGGCGGCAGGCCCGTAGCTACCGCGGGGCCTGTGGGGCCTGGCCCCCTAGCATTTCTTCTGGGCCCCCTCTCTCCCAGGCCAGTCCCAAATTGAATTAATGTGATTAACTTTTATTTAATTAGCTGAGACCCCCACCAGGCCCCCTCCCCCAATAATTCCTAGCTACGGGAGTGGCGGCTGAACTCAACCCAGGGGTTCCTGCCTGCCCCCCCCCCCCCGCGTTCTCTGAACTGAGCCAAGTCAGGTTTATGTAGCGGAAGCTCTCCCGCTTGAGCAAACACTCCTAGTCGGGCGCATAGGGGAGAGAGGAGGGAGAGAGGCAGAACTGTGCCTCTGGCCCTGCCGTTCCACGAGGAGAGGCTCGCCCAGGGTCCGATGGCCAGGAGTCTGTGCAAGATTTGCAGGAGGGCTCACGCTCCCCCCCAACCCTTCCAGGTCTCTATGGGGGAGGAAGGGAACAGGTTGACGTCCTGCCTGCAGCTTCCCGGAGGACAACCGGACAAGACAAAACGGCGCTCTTCATTCACACGCGCGCCCCCTTCTTTTAGCAGGGCGAGGAAGCAAGAGTGGGTTTTAAGAACTTTAGGAAAGCCGTGTCGGATCCGGCCAGCGGCCCGTCCAGTCCAATGCTCTGGGCCACGCGGTGGCCAAAACCCAGGGGCCGCCAGGAGGTCCAGAACTCCAGAAGCCCTCCCACTGTTCCCCCCCCCCAAGCACCAAGAAGACAGAGCATCCCTTGCCCCAGACATAACAACATAAGAGAAGCCACGTTGGGTCAGGCCAATGGCCCCTCCAGCCCAACACTCTGTCAAACAGTGGCCAAAAATACGAGGGGCCATCAGGAGGTCCACCAGTGGGGCCGGAACTCAAGAAGCCCCCTCCAAAGCACCAAGAAGACAGAGCATCCCTTGCCCCAGACATAACAACATAAGAGAAGCCATGTTGGGTCAGGCCAATGGCCCCTCCAGCCCAACACTCTGTCAAACAGTGGCCAAAACTACCAGGTGCCACCAGGAGGTCCACCAGTGGGGCCGGACCTCCAGAAGCCCCTCCCACTCTTTTCCCCGAAGCACCAAGAAGACAGAGCCTCACTTGCCCCAGACATAACAACATAAGAGAAGCCAATGTTGGATCGGGCCATCCAGCCCGACACTCTGTGTCATACAGCGGCCAAATGCCGGGAGAGAGGGAGAATGGCCGGGCGCACCATGGGCAACCCGGAAGTCTGAGACGGTGCCTCTCTGGGGCACAAGAGTGAGACCTGGGGTGGTTTGACTTCCATTCTGAGCTGCGGATGCAGCTGCACCAACGCGTTGGCAAGACTGTGGGCTGAGCTGTATCCAGCACTGGGCCTTCCTGTGTTATTGCTCAGTGCTACTGCCGGTGAAATAGCCCAGTGCTATTGCCTGTGCAATAGCCCAGTGCTATTGCCTGTGCAATAGCACAATGTTATTGCCCACCCCTATTGCCTGTGCTGTTTCTAACATCCATGTTACCTTAAGCTGGCTACCCAGATTCCCCATGGATCCGGCCCAGTAATGGTGGAACCCCCCTCCCCCCGTGCCAAGAGTCTTCCCCAGCACACAAGCGGCTCAGAGTCTCGTGCATCAAGATCCCACCTGCCATTCCTCCTTAAAAATACGGAGCGACTGAGATGCAACAGCTGGAAACGCGGACATCTTATCACCCCCGATCCATCCCTTTCCAGAGCCAGTGGGGCTTTGGCTCTCCATGTCGAGAAAGGAGACACCAGAATGCAGGAGGAGGAGGAGGAGGAGGAGGAGGAGATTGGATTTATACCCTGCCCTTCAGAGTCTCAGAGCGGCTGACAAACTCCTCTCCCTTCCCCTCCCCACAACAGACACCCTGTGAGGTGGGTGGGGCTGAGAGAACTCTGACACAAACTGCTCTTTCAAGGACAGCTCTTATCAGAACTACGGCTTGCCCAAGGTCATCCAGCCAGGTGCAAGTGGAGGAGTGGGGAATCAAACCCGGTTCTCCCGGATTAGAGTCCGCGCACTTAACCACTACACCAAGCCAGGGACATCTGGACGCAGGCAGCCCAACGCCATACCCCCAACACCAATTCACATGGGGACCGACCTACCGGGATAGGCCTCCTACGGTTCTTCTCCCGGACTGGTTCACTGCAAGGGACTATGGGTAGGATTTGCCACCCTCCCGGCGGGGCCTGGAGACCTCTCCGCCGGAGCCCCCAAGAACATAAGAGACGCCAATGCTGGATCAGGCCAAAGGCCCATCCAGTCCAACACCCTGTGTCACACAGTGGCCAGAAATACCAGGTGCCCCCAGAACTACGAACCATCGCCGGACCACAACGGTTAGTTCCCTCGGAGACCGTGACTGCTTTGGAGGGGGGACCCACTGGGGTACCCTGCTGAGGCCCCTCCCTCCTCCAAACCCCATCCTCCCCAGGCTCCACCCCCAAATCATCTGGAATTTCCCGGCCAGGAGAGCTGGCAACCCTCGGGAGGGGCGGTGGGGAGAACCCCCCCCGATGGCTCACGCCCCCTCTGCCCCCTTCCGATACATCCGGCTGCATACCGACCTCTGGACACGTGACCGCACGAGAGTGTGAAATCGGAAAGGTCTCCCAGGAAGCCAGAGGCCTTGGAGATGTCGCAGCAAGTTATATCTGGAAGGCTGGGTCTCAGGTCTCAAAATGCGGCGTGCCAATTCCACCCACCCCCTTTCCCCGGGGCTCTCCGCGTCCGTTCCTCGGCTCCTTCGCTTGCCTTGTAGGTCATCCCTCTCCTCTCGGCTAGGGGCTCCCGATCGATGTTCCCTCTAAGCTGTGGAGCCTCGTGGGCAAAAATTTGCGAGCTGCTGGCATGAAAGCTGTGAGCGAGCGATTGGGCTGTTGTATAAAATTAGTTTGCTCTGGAGCCCTCCTGCCAGGGCTAAGGCAGAAATGTGTGAGCCGGAGGCTAGAAAACTGTGAGCTGGCTCACACTCACTCAGCTTAGGGGGAACATTGTCTGGCCGCTGATTCCTTTAACCTCCGGAGCAATGCTCCCTCTAAGCTGTGGAGTCTCGTGAGCAAAAATTCTACTTTGTGAGCTACGGGCATTAAAGTTGTGAGCGAGCGATTTGGCTCCTGCATCAGTTAGATCGCTTTGGAGCCCTCCTTCCTGAGCGGAGACAAAAATGTGTGAGCCGGAGGCTAAAAAACTGTGAGCTGGCTCACACTGGCTCAGCTTAGAGGGAACATTGCTCCAGAGCCAGTCTGACGGAATCCACTCAGCCCAGGGCTCTGGGGAAACCGCTCTACGGACCTGCACAGCTCCTCTGCCTGGAAAACAGTCTTAAATCGACTAAGCCTGCTCTCCAAAGCTCCTCTGGCCTGTACCAAAATCGGTTGCAGGTGGCTACTGAAAGCATTCAGGCTACAAACCGCAATGAAGTGCTGAACTGGGGTTTTCTGGCGTAAGAAGAAAGGTGCGTTCTGGACACCAAAGCACCGCAAGATGAGGAAAGAAGGACTTTTCTCCCTTTCTCACGGTACAAGAACTTGTGGGGCACTCCAAGAAATTGCTGAGCAGTAGGGTTGGGATGGATAAAAGGAAGTCCTTCTTCACCCACAGAGTGATTAACACCTGAAATTCACGGCCACAGGAGGTGGTGGCGGCTACAAGCATGGACCGCTTCAAGAGGGAACTGGATAAGCATATGAAGCAGAGGTATATTAGCCACAAGGTATAGTTAGGAACTCTCGGTCTGGGGCAAGTGATGCTCTGTATTCTTGGGGCTTGGAGGGGGGGGCAAGAGTGGGGGGGCTTCAAGTGTCCTGGCCCCACTGCTGGACCTCCTGATGGCCCCTGGTGTTTTTGGCCACCGTGTGACACAGTGTTGGACTAGAGGGGCCATTGGCCTGATCCAACACTGGCTTCTCTGTTATGTTCTTATGGGGCAAGGGATGCTCTGTATTCTTGGTGCTTGAGGGGGGCAAGAGAGGGAGGGCTTCTGGAGCTCTGGACCCACTGGGGGACCTCCTGATGGCCCCTGGTATTTTTGGCCATTGTGTGACACAGAGTGTTGGACTGGATGGGCCACTGGCCTGATCCAACATCGGCGTCTCTTATCTTCTTATGATTTAGGCAGACGGTCTCGAGGCCAGGCAAAGCATTTCCTCTTCCTCCCCAGAATAAACTCCTTATTAAACAAGCCCCAACTTCTGTTGGACTGACGGTGCCAGTCCCGAATGGATTACTCCCTTCTAAGCAAAGTGACTTCAGCTCTGTTTAGGATAGCGCTGTAAACCAGGGCTCAACATGAGGATTTCTTTGTTAGCTGATTGGGGTGGGTTCCCCCCCCCTTTTCTTGGCGCCAGATCTGCAGAGCCGTTTCCCAAGAGGCAGCAGCCGGCAGTTGGCAAATGCCAAATGGGGGAGGGCAATGCCCGTCCTCTCGAGATTCTGCCACGGGAGGTGGCGGCAGCAGCAACAAGGTGTGGCGAGGACCTCTAGCTTAGTCTAATGCTATCACAGGGGGAAGGAATTCGGGATAGGCCCAGCTGCATCCGTGCTATGTTGTCCAGAAGTAGTTCATCCTCTGTATGCCAGGGGCTGGGGGTGGGGGGAATGAAAACCACAACCCTCGAAGGCTTGCTTCGGGAGCTTCTGGAGGTCCCCGGCTGGCTGCTGCATTTGACGGCCCTCTGGCCTGATCCGTCAAGAAGAAGAGCGTGTCCAGAAGAGGGCAACCAGGATGGCGAGAGGGTTAGAATCCAAGTCTTACGAGGAAAGGCTGAAAGAGTTGTGTCTGTTTAGCCTGGGAAAGAGAAGGCTTAGAGGGGACAGGACTGCAGTCTTCAAGTATCTGAAGGGCTGTCATGTAGAAGATGGAGCAGATCTATTCTCTCTTGCTCCGGATTGCAAGACTAGATCTAATGGGTAGAAATTACAAGGGAGTCGATACCGGCTAAATATCAGGAGAGACTTCCTAACTGTAAGAGGGGTTGAGCAGTGGCACAGTCTGCCTCGGGAGGTGGTGGGTGCTCCTTCGCTGGACATTTTCGAGCAGAGGCTGGACGACCATCTTTCGGGTATGTTGTAGGTATGTAGGGCTATCTTTCGGCTATGCCTCCTGCAGAGTGCAGGGGGTTGGACTAGATGACCTGCAAGGTCCCTTCCAACTCTAACTTTCTATGATTCTATGATAAGAAGAGGCTTTTATACCCTGCTTTTCTCTACCCTAAAAAGAAGAAGAGATTGGATTTATACTCCGTCCTTCACTACCTGAAGGAGCCTCAGAGCGGCTTACAATCCCTTTCCCTTGCTCTCCCCACAACAGACACCCTTGTGAGGGAGGTGGGGCTGAGACAGCTCTTTCGACGACTGCCCTTGAGAGGACAGCTCTGAGAGAACTTGTCACTGACCGAAGGTCATACCAGCAGCTGCATATGGAGGAGGAGTGGGGAATCAAACCCCGTTCTCCCGTATTAGAGTCCACGACCCTAACCACAACGCCAAACTGGCTCTAGTCTGCTGCATTCGACGGCCCTCTAGCCTGATCCATCAAGAAGAAGAGGTTTTCATACCCCACTTTTCAGAGGAGGAGGAGGAGGAAGAGGAAGAGGGAGAAGCTCAAAAAGCGGCTGTAGGAGACTCCAGGTGTCTCAAAAAGCGGCTTACAATCATCTTTACCCTCCTCTCCCCACAGCAGGCCCTCTGTGAGGTAGGTGGGGCTGAGAGAGCTCTGAGAGAACTGGGACTGGCCCAAGGTCACCCGGCAGGCTTCAAGTGGAGGAGGAGGAGTGGGGCAATCGAACCTGCTTCTCCCGCTCAAGAGTCCACCGCTCTTAACCACTACCCCAAATTGGCCAAGATCCTGCCCCCTTCTCGTTGCCTCTGGTATTCAGGTAGAGCGTCTCTCTCCACAGAGGCTCGCGACCGATATCCCTGTTTTATGAATTTGTTCAGTCCCGTTTCGTGAGCGACCCCGATCACTACACCGCGGCAACACGGACAGGCCGCTGATAGGGAAGCGCGAACTTTCATGAGCCTCCCATATTCGCCGAACCGGTTCGTGACGGCAGGCCGATCGGGTGGGGCACGAACCCGCAGAGGCCTCGCGCTATTTCCGAGGCAAGGTTTGGAGGGGGAGCTGGGGGAAGGGGGGCTGCTTCTCTTCCCGAAAGCTCAGGTGTTCTGCAGTGCGCGGGAGGGCAGGACGGGGCCGGCTCTATGTGCTTCCGTCCGGAGGGACGAGGGCTGCCGAGGAGCCGCAGAGTCTCCCTTTTGGCCGGGGATGCTTGGCCTGACGTTGAGGGGATTCTTGGGATTCACAGGTGAGGGGCAAAGCCATTACCGGGATGCCGGACACCCAGGATTTGCACATCCTGGGGGGAGCCTGGTGCGGGGAGACACGGAGAGGGCGTGTGCTGCAAATGGGGAGGGGAAGTGCGGCCGGCGCTGACGCTCCACAGGCCCTGCTAGCCCGAGTGTAGTGGCCGAGACAACAGAGACGGTATTCATCAATATGAACTTACCTCTCGAGACGTCTTTGCTGTCGGCTTACGAGCACAAAATTTTTAATTAAAGATCATAGAATCATAGGGTTGGAAGGGACCTCTAGGGTCATCTAATCCAATCCCCCTGGCCAATACGGGAGAATCACAAAAATTGCTCCCTCTAAGCTGTGGAACCTTGTGAGCAAAAATTCTACTTTGTGAGCTCCTGGCATTAAAGTTGTGAGCGAGCAATTTGGCTGCTGCGTAAATTAGCCGTCTTTCCTGAGCGAAGAGAAAAATGTGTGAGCCGGAGGCTGAAGAACTATGAGCTAGCTCACACTAACTCAGCTTAGAGGGGACACTGATCACAAATACCTCCCCCCCCCACACACTCCCAGTGACCCCTGTTCCATGCCCAAAAGATGACAAAAAACCTCCAGGATCTCCAGCCATACTGGCCTGGAGAAAAATGGCTTCCTGACCCCGAAGTGGCAATCAGCGTTTCCCTGGGCGTATAAGAAAGGGCCACAAGAGCTAAGCACTGATGCAACTCTTCCTGCCCTCCCTCTCATGATCTGCCTAAGGTCACAGAATCAGCATTGCTGTCATATGGCCATCTAGCCTCTTTCTGAAAACCTCCAAGGAACGAGAGTCCACCACCTCCCGAGGAAGCCCGTTATGAAGACTGTTATGATCGCAGCCATGAGAGCTTCAAGTTAAAGATTGTGAACCTCTATTGTGGAGATAATCCGACAGAGTTCTTTCACACCCCTGTTGCCAATCCCCCTCAACGTCTGAAACTCAGTCCTAATTCTCATCCAAATATTTTAAAGAACTTTATAATTCAAGACTTCAGAGATTTCAGATTCTGGGCTCAAATCTTTATGGCGCTCAAAAAAACCTTGTGTTTCAGCTGTTAAACTGATTCCTACACAAAAAGGAACATGTCCTGGGAAACGCAACCTTCTCGCCCCCACCCCCCACCCCCGGGCGCCCTTTCCAAAATAGCGGCACGGCAAAATCCAAAGGGGGGGGGGAGGAGGACAACTCGATGTAGAAACGCAAGCGGGCGGGAAACGTAACAGCCGTCGATATGAAAATTATATATATGTATATACGTGCGTGGTAGTTTTGTATATATAGCTTTGTTTTTTGTATTTTTTTTACATACATACATATATATGTCCAAACAGTGCAAAATGGATGTAAGTTTCTATATCCAGTTGTGTTAAAAAAAAAAAAAGAAAGACTAAGGGAAGGGAAGGGAAGGGAAGGGGGGAAAAAACGGTTCTCAGAATAGTCCATCTTCGAACGACAAGTTCCCGGGAATGGGGGGGAAAGGACACGTGAGACGAAACCACGAATTTCTGCTGGCAAGAATGTGATGTGTCTGATGGCTCTGCCGATTCCCCGGCCCCACCCCTGTTCTCCCCCCCACCAGCACTGTTGAAACATGGAATTCACAAATGGTATTAATATTCAGCTTCAGGGCTCGATAATACGATAGGGTGGCCCTCGCGGATCGCCTCTGCTAACAAACAGCCTCTCGTGTTCGGCAGGGGGGAAGAAAGCTCCTTGCTCCGGGGAAAGCGCTGCTGTTAGCGGAACGGATCCGTGGGATCCAACCCGTGAATCCACTTCTCCCCCCTCTTTTCTTTTCTTTCCTGTTTTTTTTTTAAATTTTAATTCTTAAAGTGTTAATTTTTCAGGAGGGGGCGGGGAAGGGATAATACGTATTGACTTTTTTTCCCCTCCTCCGTGGCGACGTGAGGCTAAGTCGTGATGTCTCTGTGGTGTGTCCGCATCATCTGAAAGATGTTCTGGAAAAAGAGAAGAGAGGGAGAGGGAAACGCAGGCACTTGAGTGGGGCTACCAAAGTCGGGGGGGGGGGCATATTCGAGAGATTCATGAAGGAGAAGTCTATTGGTGACTACTAGCCGTGGTGACTGAGGGGAACCTCCACATTCAGAGGCACTAAGACTTTGAGTCCCAGAGCCAGGGGGCAACATCAGGGGAAGGCCTCAGCTTCTCTGCCCTGTGGTTGGCCGTCCAGAGGAACTGGTTGGCCCCTGTGTGAGACAGAAGGCTGGACGAGATGGACCCTCACTGGTCTGATCCAGCAGGGCTCCTCTGATGTTTTTCTCAGGGGAAGGCCTCGGCCTCTCTGCCCTGTTGCTGGCCCTCCAGAGAAACTGGTTGGCCACTGTGTGAGACAGGATGCTGGACTAGGTGGACCCTCACTGGTCTGATCCAGCAGGGCTTTTCTGATGTTCTTCTCAGGGGAAGGCCTCGGCCTCTCTGCCCTGTGGTTGGCCGTCCAGAGGAACTGGCTGGCCCCTGTGTGAGACAGGAGGCTGGACTGGATGGACCCTCACTGGTCTGATCCAGCAGGGCTCATCCGATGTCCTTCTCAGGGGAAGGCCTCGGCTTCTCTGCCCTGTTGTTGGCCCTCCAGAGAAACTGGTTGGTCACTGTGTGAGACAGGATGCTGGACTAGGTGGACCCTCACTGGTCAGTTCCAGCAGGGCTTTTCTGAAGTTCTTCTCAGGGGAAGGCCTCGGTCTCTCTGCCCTGTTGCTGGCCCTCCAGAGAAACTGGTTGGCCACTGTGTGAGACAGGATGCTAGACCACGTGGACCCTCACTGGTCAGTTCCAGCAGGGCTTTTCTGATGTTCTTCTCAGGGGAAGGCCTCGGCCTCTCTGCCCTGTTGCTGGCCCTCCAGAGAAACTGGTTGGCCACTGTGTGAGACAGGATGCTAGACCACGTGGACCCTCACTGGTCAGTTCCAGCAGGGCTTTTCTGATGTTCTTCTCAGGGGAAGGCCTCGGCCTCTCTGCCCTGTTGCTGGCCCTCCAGAGAAACTGGTTGGCCACTGTGTGAGACAGGATGCTGGACTAGGTGGACCCTCACTGGTCAGTTCCAGCAGGGCTTTTCTGATGTTCTTCTCAGGGGAAGGCCTCGGCCTCTCTGCCCTGTTGTTGGCCCTCCAGAGGAACTGGTTGGCCCCTGTGTGAGACAGGATGCTGGACTGGATGGACCCTCACTGGTCTGATCCAGCAGGGCTCTTCTGATGTCCTTCTCAGGGGAAGGCCTCGGCCTCTCTGCCCTGTTGTTGGCCCTCCAGAGGAACTGGTTGGCCACTGTGTGAGACAGGATGCTGGACTGGATGGACCCTCACTGGTCTGATCCAGCAGGGCTCTTCTGATGTCCTTCTCAGGGGAAGGCCTCGGCCTCTCTGCCCTGTTGTTGGCCCTCCAGAGGAACTGACTGGCCCCTGTGTGAGACAGGATGCTGGACTGGATGGACCCTCCCTGGTCTGACCCAGCAGGGCTCTTCTTAGGTTCTTCTCAGGGGAAGGCCTTGACCTCTCTGCCCTGTGGTTGGCCCTCCAGAGGAACTGTGTGAAGACGGGATGCTGGACTGGATGGACCCTCACTGGTCTGACCCAGCAGGGCTCTTCTTACGTTGTTATGAGATCTCCCGCTATTACAAATGATCTCTAAATGATCAGGATAAGTTCCCCTGAAGTGAATGGCTGCTCGGGAAGGCAGATCCGATGGCATTATACCCTGCTGAGGTCTCTCCCCTCACCAAACCCTCTGGCTACCCTACACTTGGGAGTAGAGGTGGGGGGGGCACAGAGCAAGGGCTTCTAGTGGGCAGATCTCCCTCCGCCTTACCTTGCTGCACATGTTGTCTTTACTACAGTTCTTGTTGTCCTTATCTGTGGCTTCCTCTTCTACCTACAAAACAGACAGAAGCACCCTTGGATCATCAAAGACAAAACACAGGACAACGACGATTTGGGGACTGGAGACCCTTCCCTAGGTGGAAAGGCCGAGGAGTTGGGGACTTTTCAGCTAAGAACAAGGACAACTAAGGGGGGACATGAGGGACAGTTATAAAATGGTGCGTGAGGTGGAGAGAGTTGACAAAGAGACACTTTTTTTTTTTGCTCTCTCCCAAAATATTAGAACGCGAGGGCATCCAAGGAAGCTGATGGGCAGTAGGTTCAGGACAGACAAAAAGAAATACTACTTTACAGTGAGATATCAGAGAGGGTATAAAGTCCAGAAAGATCGAGAGGCTAAGAGAATTGGATTCGCTTCTGGAAATTCTATGGGTTGAATTGAGACACCCCACCTCCAACTGAGGCACTCCAAAGGGATCTGTCAAGGATGGGCGAGTGGGCGTCAACATGGCAAATGGGGTTCAATGTGGCCAAGTGCAAGGTGATGCACATTGGAGCAAAAAATCCTAAATATAAATACACATTGATGGGGTCTGAACTGGCAGAGATTGATCAAGAGAGAGATCTTGGAGTTGTAGTAGATAACTCACTGAAAATGTCGAGACAGTGTGTGACTGCAATAAAGAAGGCCAATGCTATGCTGGGGATTATTAGGAAGGGTATTGAAAACAGATCAGCCAATATCATAATGCCCCTATATAAATCAATGGTGAGACCTCATTTGGAATACTGTGTGCAGTTCTGGGCACCACACCTTAAAAAGGATATTATAGCTTTGGAAAAAGTGCAGAAAAGGGCAACTCAAAAGATAAAAGGGTTGGAACACTTTCCCTATGAGGAAAGGTTAAAGCACTTAGGGCTCTTTAGCTTGGAGAAACGACGACTGAGGGGTGACATGATTGAGGTTTATAAGATTATGCATGGGATAGAGCAGGTAGAGAAAGAGGTACTTTTCTCCCTTTCTCACAATATAAGAACTCGTGGGCACTCAATGAAATTGCTGAGTGGTCGGGTTAAAATGGATAAAAGGAAGTACTTCTTCACCCAAAGAGTGATTAGCATATGGAATTCGCTGCCACAGGAAGCGGTGGCGGCTACAAGCATGGACGGCTTCAAAAGGTAAGCATATGGAGCAGAGGTCTATCAGTGGCTATTAGCCACAAGGTAAAGATAGGGTCTCTGGGGCAAGTGATGCTCTGTCTTCTTGGTGCTTGGGGGGTCAACAGTGGGAGGGCTTCTAATGTCCTGGCTCCACTGGTGGACTTCCTGATGGCACCTGGTATTTTTGGCCATTGTGTGACAGAGTGTTAGACTGGATGGGCCTTTGGCCTGATCCAACACTGGCGTCTCTTATGTTCTTATATTCAAATGTGGAATTCGCTGCCAGAGGATGTAGCGATGGCCACAGGAATAAACAGTTACGGATTAGATAGACTCATGGAGGATAAGTCAATTAATGGCTACTAGTCATGGTGGCTGAGGGGAACCTCCGCATTCAGAGGCATTAGTCCTCTGAATCCCAGAGCCAGGAAGCAATGTCAGGGGAAGGCCTCAGACTCTCTGCCTTGCTGTTGGCCCTCCAGAGGAACTGGTTGGCCACTGTGTGAGACGGGATGCTGAACTACATGGACCCTCACTGGTCTGAGCCAGCAGGGCTCTTCTGAGGTTCTTCTCAGGGGAAGGCCTCGGCCTCTCTGCCCTGTTGTTGGCCCTCCAGAGGAACTGGTTGGCCAGTGTATGAGACAGAAGGCTGGACTGGATGGACCCTCATTGGTCTGACCCAGCAGGGCTCTTCTGATGTTCTTATGAAGACTCTGGCCTCTATGCCCTGTTGTCGGCCCTGCAGAGGAACTGGCTGGCCACTGTGCGAGACAGGATGCTGGACTAGATGGATCACTGGTCAGACCCAACAGGGTTCTTCTTATGAGTAACAGGTTGGCCACTGTGTGAGACAGGATGCTGGACTATTTGGTCTGATCCAGTAGGCCCCTTCTTATATCATTGTGTGTGTTCTGGTGCATCCTCACTCCACACAAGGCAACACTGAGACACAACAGACTGGCCACTTCCCTGCATGAACCGATTTGTGTGCCCTTGAATCCTTTGCTATGCCCTGGGGAGAGAGAGAGATCAGTGTGGGAAGAGTATCCTGAAGCCTTGGGGGGGGAGGGTAGGAAGGAGTCAGAGGAGCCGCGACTCAGCAGTCTCGCATCGGCCTCGTGTGCGGGGAGGGTCCCAGTTTCCATTCCCCAACATCTACAGGGACCGCCTTTCCCCATATATACCCCAGAGAGCACTACAGTCGGAGCCCCAACATAATTCCAGGACCCAGGGAGGCCAGGCTTGTGGCAACCAGGGCCTTCTCAGTGGCTGCTCCTACCTGGTGGAACGAGCTCTCGGAGGAGATCAGTTCCGCAGGGCCTGCAAGACGGAGCTCTTCCGCCAGGCTTTCACAATTAGGAGCCGCTGCCACCAACAACAACAACTACCACGTCGTGGGAACATGGGGTATCGGGATGGCCCAATACAAGATCGAGCCACAGTGCTTCGACTGACCGTCCCGCCGAATCGGGCTCGGAGCTTCATCTACAGGCTACCATCTTGCTCTGATTGAATGTTCAATAACACCGCTGAGCACTTTATTCTGATAATGGTTGTTTTATGTGTTTTACTATTTTATATTGGCATATGGTGCCCTTTTTGTGAGCCACCCTGAGCCCGTTCGCGGAGAAGGCGGGGTAGAAATAGAATCAATCAATCAATCAATCAATCTCTGGTTACAGTGTCAGGTAAAGTGGGAAAAGGCGCCCCTCTCACCTCTTTTCGCCACTTGAGCTCGCAGAACACCCGCTCAAAACACTCGTGCATGTAGTTGAACTGTGCGAGAGAGGAGAACAAGCCGGCTCTCAGGACAGAGGCCCCTCCCCTAATATTCAGGTGCACCCCCCAATCCCTTCCCCCATGCCCTCCCCCCCCCCCCCAACTGGCTCCTCTAGCACCCAAAAGCTAAGACCAGAGACGGCCCACCAAAACCCCATCCCGTTGACTTTGCTGCCTCCCGGTGGCTGGACGCAGCTATTGCATGCAAGTCGGGTACTGACCGCCTCCCCCCCCCCCCCGGCCCTTTTTCCTTTCTCTGGGAAACTTACGTAAGGGGTGAAGATTTTGACCCATCGTGGTTTCTTCTCCCCTCGGGCGTATTCGAAGCAGAAAGCCATGCCTTCCTCGTCCGTGTCCCATCGCTGCATCTCGTCCCATTCGAAGGCTATTACCTGGTTCTGGAACGGAGAGGTTGACGGAGGTGAGGAGGGAAGAGGGGAAAGCTATTGCACGTTATCAGGAATGGTCTTGGACATCCCAGAGGGCAGGATGTCTCTTTAAAGGATCCGCTGGGGAGCGTGGGCGGGGGGAGGCTCTTGCGGCCATCCGGCTTGTGGGCTTCACAGAGACAGCGGCTTAGTCACTGTGGGAGACGGGATGCTAGACTAGCAGGGCTCATCTTAGGTTCTTATGAATGGCCTTGGCCTCTCTGCCCTGTTGTGGGCCCTCCAGAGGAACTGGTTGAGGCCACTGTGTGAGACAGGAGGCTGGACTAGATGGACCCTCACTGGTCAGATCCAGCAGGGCTCATCTTAGGTTCTTATGTAGGCCTCGGCCTCTCTGCCCTGTTGTTGGCCCTCCAGAGGAACTGGCTGGCCACTGTGTGAGACAGGAGGCTGGACTAGATGGACCCTCACTGGCCTGATCCAGCAGGACTCTTCTGCTGTTCTTCTCAGGGGAAGGCCTCAGCCTCCCTGCCTTGTTGCTGGCCCTCCAGAGGAACTGGTTGAGGCCACTGTGTGAAACGGGATGCTGGACTAGATCAGGGATGTCAAACCTACATCCCAGGGATCAGATCAGGCCCCCCGGAGGGCTTCTATCAGGCCCGCAGTGGAACTGGCTGTCTTCTGCTTCATTTTCCAGTTCTGCTGCTGCTGCTGCGTCATTGTAGGTTTGCACCTGAACAGCAGACTCAAGATTGCAACGGCACAGACATTTTGATGCCATAATTCAGAGCAAGAGGTGTCAGTTATCAGACACTGTTAAATAAACAAAACATTGGAAGAGTCCTAATGTTTTAAGCATGTTTTTATTTTAAGTTTAAAAAAACCTTTGTGTTTGTGTCCTTTATGAAGTTTATATCTCCACTACCTGTCATTACATTTTATGACATGCATGGCCTGGCCCAACAAGGTCTCATTTATGTCAGATCCGGCCCTCGTAACAAATGAGTTCAACAGCCCTGGAATAGATGGACCCTCACTGGTCTAATCCAGCAGGGCTCATCTTAGGGTCTTATGTAGGCCTCGGCCACTCTGCCTTGTGGTTGGCCCTCCAGAGGAACCGGTTGGCATCTGTTCTTATGTCTCAGTCGAGGAAGCCACGGCCCTCGGTCCGCAAGACTTGTTAATGGATGCTAACGGCAGGACGTTCTGGAGGACATTAATTTGCACCGTCTCCATTAGTTGGAAGCGACTTCACGGCATTTACACACACGACCATTCAACGCTTTCCCAAGGGAAGGGGGGGAATTCCCGTTATATCACCGTACCAATGGACTCCTTTTGACGGCCAACAAGGCAAACGCTAACTTATCAAAAAACATACCACTGTCCAGTCGCAATTTGATCACTAGCCTCACAGTGGCTGCTAAAACATCGATAGCCTCTAAATGGAAATCGGACAAGGCTCCAAAACGTACCAACTGGCTAAACAAAGTTTGGGATCACCTTATATTAGAAAAAATCACTGACTGTTTACTTCAATCAGACATCAGTCCTAAAACATCCAATTTTACGGAGAAATGGACCCCATTCATGGAATATATCTCAGCTTCGGATTCTCAACCTCAAAACTCTTTATACTTA
>NW_015169178.1:699501-706318 GCF_001447785.1 Gekko japonicus | reverse complement strand
CACGGCCCCTTCTCCCACGCGGGGCAAGGGGACCCGCCCACCCGTCCCCGGTACGTGGGTCCGCTCACCTCCAGCTGGCCCTCCTCGGTGCAGGCGTGGAGTTCAAAGTGCTGGATGCTGATGGCTGTGATGACGTGGCCCTTCCGGCGGGAGTCGCAGGAGCAGTGCGGGAAGATGATCTCGTTGTAACCCTCGCAGGTCCTCAACATGTTCAGGTACTGCGACGGGAGAGGTAAGGGGGGGGGGGTTTAGAAAATCGGGACGTGAAGGATGGAGGACGGGCTTATTTATTCATCTGGTTCTTTATGGCCTGCTTTTCTGGCTGAGACGCACGTCGGAGGGCATAGTGTAAGTTAAGTACGCCCGTCGGGAGGCCCACTGAACACTGTAATGGGATTTGGACCACAGAAATTGGAAGCAGTGTTCCCTCTAAGCTGAGTCAGTGTGAGCCGGCTCACAGTTTTTTAGCCCCTGGCTCACACATTTTTGCCTTGTCTCAGGAAGGATGGCCAATCAATGCAACCAAGGGCACAGCAATCTGAAAACACCAAAATAAAGGAATTGCTGCAATCAGTTCAAAAATTTACAGAATAATTCATGATGTATAAATCCCAAAATTCTTCTTTCAATCAACAGGTCAGATGACGAACATCTCGAGTTTCCAGAGTTCGTTTCGAGGTCTTTATCAAAATTCTGTTTTGCTGTATTTTTCAAACAATCCAATATAAGGAATCTCAAACTCAGAATGGCTACAAATATCTCTTGTGTTAACCACTAGTTTCAACGGATGGCTCCAGAGCAAACTAAGTGATGCAGTATCCAAATCACTCACTCACAACTTTAATGCCAGTAGCTCACAAAGTAGAATTTTTGCTCACAAGACTCCACAGCTTAGAGGGAACGTTGATTAGAAGACAGACAGAAATCACAGACAGAGCTAAAGCAGACCGGAAGGCTGGCAGGTCGGCAGTTCGAGACCCGAGTGTGCCGCGTGATGGAGTGAGCTCCCGTCTCTGCCCCAGCTCCTGCCAACCTAGCAGTTCGAAAGTAAGAAATTGCAAGCAGATAAACAGGTACCGCTTCGGTGGGAAGGTAATGGCGTTCCGTGCGCCTCGGCGTTTAGTCATGCCGGCCACGTGACCATGGAAACGTCTTCGGACAGCACTGGCTCTTCGGCTTGGAAACGGAGATGAGCACCGCATCCCAAAGTCGGATTCGACTTGCTTTCGAGCAAGGGAAACTTTTACCTTTACTAGCAGCGGGGGTCATTTCCTGCAGGAGCGCACAGGAGCGGAGCTCCGGCAGTAAAGAGCCCAGGGGGCGGGCACATGCAACAAGCCCCCCCCCCTGCTCCCAGCAGCCCTCAGTCAGACCAAGAAGCAGCCAGGTAAGCTGCAGAGCCCCCCAGCCCCCTGGTCCAAAACAGTCCAGTGGCACCTTTAAGACCAAGTTTTATTCAGGTACAAGCTCTCTCTCCTCTGCGGGGACAGATGTGCGCATCACCCCCCCATAGCTAGCAATCCAAAACAGTGCAGTGGCAGCTTTAAGGCCAAGTTTTATTCAGGTACAAGCTCTCCCTCCTCTGTGAGGGGAGATCTGTGCGCCCCCCCCCCATAGCTAGCAATCCAAAACAGTCCAGTGGCACCATTAAGACCAAGGTTTATTCAGGTACAAGTTCTCCCTCCTCTGTGAGGACAGATCTGCACGTCCCTCCCCCCCAATAACTAGCAATCCAAAACAGTCCAGTGGAGCCTGAGTGGTGGGTGTCGCGTTCTGACACACTTCCGGTGATGTCAGGGGGTGTGGCATATGCAAATGAGTTATGCTAATGAGCTCCTGCACCTCTTTTTCCACGAAATGATCCTTGACTAAACAGTAGAAAAGAGCCAGAGTCCGGTGGCACCTTTAAGACTAACAACATTTGTGGCAGGGGAGGAGCTTTCGTGAGTCACTGCTCACAATGATGAAGCAAACGGTGACTCGCTGTGGCTCCTCCCCGGCCACAGATTTTATCAGTATTTGAGGTGCTGTTGGACTCTGGCTCTTTTCTAGAGCTGAAACAGAGCCTGAGTTTTTAAATATGATACACATACAGAACAATCCCACCCAGGTCTACTCAAAATTCTACTATGCTCTATTCAGTGAGACTTTCTCCCAGTGTCCCAAACGACACTTGCCTCCACCGCGCGAGAGGACGGCCTTACCATGACCATCTTCCTCTGCTCGCATAGCTTCTGCAACTGGTAGGACTTCTCCTCGGCTTTGATGTACCCTTTCTTCACGTCGTCGACCGCCTGAAACGACAACGGCATCGTTCAGAGACCGGCTGTCAGGCACCTTAGTCAGGTCACACCACACGGGGCTTCATAAGAAGATAACTGTTTATTAGTGGATTCAGTACTAAAGAACACGTGTACAGCTTGTGTCAGGAATGGCCGTCAGTAGTAGGACCCCTGACTTGTAGTGAAATCAAGTTATAGTGAAATCAAAGCATCCCCCTTTAAGCTTGAGCCAATGGATATAATTCGTGCGGGAGGCTAATCAAGCGGGCATAGCTGAAAAGCCGTTAACTTTCCCAGCCGTGCAAACTGCAGCTGGAACATCTACAAGGTCAAGCGTAAGATGGTACACAGTAGCTGAGCAGGAGAGAGCTGAGAACGAGAAGGAGGGTAGGGGGACACACACATTCCAGATTTATGACAGGGCTACCTGACACCGGCCGGATGGCCAGCGGGGGGGGGGGGGGGGGGGGGGGCCGCAGGGGCGCAGGCTTCTGGAACTAAATGAATCAGCTTCCCTTTCCCTGCAAGAGTAGCTGGAGGTGCCTAGGCCCCCTCCTCCCACCCTCCGGCTCTTGTCCCCAGCTCACCACTTGGCACTGGCTCCTGGTCACTTAATGTTCTAACTTCTAGTCTCTGGTCCCATTCTCTCCTCACCCACCCACCCCGTCCCCTGTACAGTAGGCTCAGCAGTTCGAGACCCGAATGCCGCATGACGGCGTGAGCTCCCGTCTCTGGTCCCAGCTCCTGCCAACCTAGCAGTTCAAAAGCAAGAAATCGCAAGTAGATAAATAGGGATCACTTCGGTGGGAAGGGAACAGCGGGACTCTTCTGATCCAGCAGGGCTCTTCTGATGTGAGGGAGACCCACCATTCAGAAGAGTAAGCACAAGAGCGTCCCACCACCAGACCCAGAGGCTGCGGGCTGCCTGCCCCTACGATCCCGTAACGTTCACCAGCAGTGGGCAGAGCTCGTCCCAAGGCACCCACCTGATGGAAGAAATAGGTCACCGCCAGGTCGTTGTCGTTCAGAAGGACTTCCTCTTCGGTGGTGAAGAGCCACTTCCGGATGGTTAGGCAGGTCCCCGGCACGGCCGAGGTGTAGTTCTGCACGTAAAGTTTGTGAGGGAACTCGTTGGGCGCCAGCTTCCGCACTACGCAACAAGAGAAGAAGAGACTGGATTTATGCCCCACCCTTCACTTGGAGTCTCAGAGCGGCTTACAAACTCCTTTCCCTTCCCCTCCCCACAACAGACACCCTGTGAGGCAGGTGGGGCTGAGAGAGCTCTTGACAGAAACTGCTCTTTTTCAAGAACAGCTCTGACAGAACTATGGCTTGCCCAAGGTCATCCAGCAGGTGCAAGTGGAGGAGTAGGGAATCAAACCCGGTTTTCCCAGATTAGAGTCCCCGCACTTAACCACGACACCAAACTGGCTCAATGAGTGGGAAAAAGCGATCAATAAACTGAAAGTATTATTATTATTATTACTACTACTACTACTACTACTACTACTAGTAGTAGTAGTAGTAGTAGTAGTAGTACCACCGGGTGTGAACCCACCGAGACCATGTGAGAGTGGTCAGCAGCTCGGCCGTTCGAGACCCGAGTGCCGCATGACGGAGTGAGCCCTCCTTTGCCTCACCCCCTTCCTCAAGAGGTGTCTCTCCCTGCTGACCATCAACCCTAACTTGCCCAACTGTCAGTTCCTTTGTGTCCCCCATCCAGAGTACAGCTTTTTCCCCCTAACGCTTCCTGGGAACCAGCGGCCACATGGCCATCGCCCCAGGTCACAGGTACACAGACACGTCCGCCTTCTTCCGGGTGGTGACTGTTTCAGCGGGGGAGCCATTTCGGTCTGCAGCAGAAAAGCAAGATTCGAGCCCACGGGCGCCTCAGAGACCGACAAGGTTTTCAGGGAGCGTCGACTCTCAAGAGCTTATACCCTGAAAAACTTGTTGTTGAAGAAGAGGAGTTGGGCTTTTCATACCTTGCTTTCCTCTACCTTTCCTCTCAAAGCAGTTTACAACCGCCTTTCCCTTCCTCTCCCCACAACAGGCACTTTGTGAAGTAGGGTGGGGCTGAGAGAGTCCTAACAGGAACAGGCCCATGGTCACCCGGCCCACTTCATGTGGTGGAAGAGTGGGGAATCGAACCCGGTTCTCCGGATTAGAGGCCTCCACTCTCAACCACTACACCGCTCTGGGTCTCACATAGTTCCCCTCAAAAATCCTGTTATGACTTTCTTAACCTGTGGAGCGCATTTTATAAGAACATTGGAAGAGCCCTGCTGGGTCAGACCTGTGAGCGTCCCTCTAGTCCAGCCTCCTGTCTCACACAGGGGCCAGCCAGTTTCTCTAGAGGGCCAGCAACAGGGCTGAGAGGCCAAGGCCTTCCCCTGAGAAGAACCTCAGAAGAGCCCTGCTGGATCAGACCAGGGAGGATCCATCCAGTCCAGCATCCTGTCTCACACAGGGGCCAGCCAGTTCCTCTGGAGGGCCAGCAACAGGGCAGAGAGGCCGAGGCCTTCCCCTGAGAAGAACATCAGAAGAGCCCTGCTGGGTCAGACCAGTGAGGGTCCATCCAGTCCAGCATCCTGTCTCACACAGCGGGCAACCAGTTCCTCTGGAGGGCCAGCAATAGGGCAGAGACGCCGAGGCCTTCCCCTGAGAAGAACCTCAGAAGAGCCCTGCTGGGTCAGACCTGTGAGGGTCCATCCAGTCCAGCCTCCTGTCTCACACAGGGGCCAATTGAAAACCAGAAAACAAATGTGATGATATGACGCTAAACCATATTTCATTAAGAATCAAAATTATACAATATCAAAAAAGTGGACAATTATGATAATAAGTGTAGACGGTGGTCTCCGGAATGTCCTGCCGTTTCAATGATAAATCTTCTTCTGAACAAAGATGAGAGCATGTACTGTCTCTCAAACATTCATTTCCTCAATTGCTTTAAGATGATGTATAGATGGTATATGACACCGAAAAAGATAGCAGATATGAATAGTTAATATGTCAAACAAATGTTGGAAATGCAAAAAAGTGGAAGGCTCGTTTTATCATATGTGGTGGACATGTGACAAAGCAAAAGTGTTTTGGACTGAGATACATGCAGAAATGGAAAAATTGTGAAATGTAAGTTTAAAAAAGAACCGGAAATACTACTTTTGGGACTTAAAATGGAAGAAGGTAATATGGCAAAAAGAACATTGATGTGGTATATGATTACAACTGCAAGAATGACATATGCTCAATGTTGGAAACAAGATAAGGTACCCGAAGTTGGGGAATGGATAAAGAAATTACTTTTTATGGTAGAAATGGACAAAATGACGAGAAAACTTAAAAATTTGGAAGCAGAGGAATTTTTCGAAGACTGGAAAGACTTTAAAGACTATTTAGAAAAATATTGGGATGTAAAGGACAATTTGCTTTGCTTTGACAATTATTGAAATATAAAATGTAAATTTATAAGAACAATAGATGGAAAATGAGTTACCTGTAGAATATGAATAACTAGAAAAGAAAGATAGAGTGAAAATTTAAGATATGGGCAGGAGGTTGGCGCACTGTGGGAAGCCAAGAAGGGGAGGGAGTAAGAAGAAAAAGGATGTATTATATTAATTTTGATATGTGTTTGAATTTTAATTATATACTAATAAATTGTTTTTTTAAAAAAAACAACAACATTCATTTCCTCTGGTGACGTATCAAAATTTCGTAATCATCACTGATGATTCAACAATCATGATAACTGTAATTTCTAGAAGAGCCTTCCGTGGGCTAATGGTATTCACCATCAGTGATACGTCATCAGAGGAAACTGTGCCAATCAACTTTAAATCACACAGTGGCCAACCAGTTCCTCTGGAGGGTCAACAACAGGGCAGAGAGGCCGAGGCCTTCCCCTGACGTTGCCTCCTGGCTCTGGGATTCAGAGGCTTAGTGCCTCTGAACATGGAGGTTCCCCTCAGCCACCATGATTAGTAGCCACTGATAGTCTCTGTGTTGCTACTGGACTTGAATCTGGGTGGTTACTGGGGCCAGAACATTCCCTCTGCAATCGCACTATCGTTTCTGAGCACTGGGCAGACCTCCTCAGACAGAACCCGCCTCTCGGAAGGGCGCGCACTCACGTGCCAGGCAGGTGCGTTCCCCCTTCCCCTCCCTTCCAGGAATCCTCTGCGCATGCAGAAGGATAACCGACTCCCCCCCCCCTCCAAGCAATTCCTCCACCCGGACCCAAGCGCTTACCGAAGGAGTGATTGATCACCTCAAACAATGCGAAGTAGTTTGCGGTTGTGCTGTCCATCCCAACCTTGGCAGCCACGGCCTGGAACAGGAAAAAAAAAATTGAAGGCGTAATTATTCTCTCTGTAAAAAACCCCCAACATATCTTCTCTGGCCACCGAGGATTCAAACTTCTCTGGCTGTCCAGAGGAACTGGTTGGCCTCTGTGTGAGGCACGATGCTGGACTAGATGGACCCTCACTGGTCTTGTGGCCCTTCCTTCCTTACACGCCCAGGGGAATGCC
>NW_015169178.1:682218-699481 GCF_001447785.1 Gekko japonicus | reverse complement strand
GAATGCCGATCGCCACGTTGGGGTCAGGAAGCCATTTCAATACAACTTATGTGGAATACAACTTATGTGGTGATATATATTTTGACGGCAGCAAGGATCCTTTGGGCCAAATATTGGAAATCGGACACAATACCTCATAGACACGAATTAATATATAAACTATTAGAAGTAGCAGAAATTGATAAACTGAATGTAACATTATGTGGGAAGGATGAGAGTGTATTTGAAAAACGGTGGTCGGGAGTGTATGAATGGTTAGAGAAAGAGCAAAAAAAAAAAGACTCTAAAGCATATTCCATTTTGTATATGTTTATTTTCTTGTTAATGTTTTAACTTATAAATAAAAATGATTTAAAAAAAGGAAGCCATTATTCTCCAGGCCCGTTTGGCCCAGGGATCCTGGAGGTCTTTTTGTCATCTTCTGGGCGTGGAACAGGGGTCACTGGGGGTGTGTGGGGGGGGGGAAGGTATTTGTGGATTTCCTGCCTGGTGCAGGGGGTTGGACTAGATGACCTTGGAGGTCCCTTCCCACTCTATGATTCTTTGATTCACAGAATGCGTAGGAAGTGGGCCACCCTGCCTCTGGACCCGGGTGATTTTTCATGTGCCGCAAATCCAGACAGGCCCAGAAATCAAGATGGCCTGTTCCCCACCGCGGCACAATCAAGTCAGGCTTCCTCTTGGATTCACCAGCTGTCAGCTCCCAGTGACAGAGCCCTAGCACTCTTATTAAAAACTAGCCTGATACCCGTGTTTCGCTACGGTATTTAACTTCCATAAATCCAGTTATAATACTGATGATGTAAAGTCTGAAATGTAAGATTTGTTGCAGGAATTCTAATGGAGAAGATTGTAGTGTAAGAAATGAAGTGAGACATACGTACTTTTTCCCTCTCTACTGAAGGACCTCTCTGTCAACTGTTGGGGCGGGCTCCCTTGTGGCTTTAAGCACCCTTCAACTGCTGCTGCACCTGACAGACAACCGCCTGTTAGGTGTAGGAGGTGGGGGAGTGTGTTGGAAGCCTTCAGAGAGGCTGGGCCAGCAGCATCGCTAAGGTGATCCTACTGGGGCGGTATCCCTGATGGATTAAAGTACCCTGGCCCTGCTCCTACACCTGACCGACCCCAGCCTGTCTGGTGTTGGGGGGGGGGATTGTATTTAAAGGCATTGCGGAGGCTGGGCCAGCAGCAGGGCTAAGGCAATCCTGCTGAGCGAACCTCCCCGGTGGCTGTAAGCATCCCACCTCCTCTCCTACACCTGACAGGCAGATGCCTGTCCAGTGTAGGAGGGGGAGGGGGAGGAGTATTAGAAGCCACTGTGGAGGCAGGGCCGGCAGGATCACTAAGGTGTTACTGCTGGGGTGGGCTCCCTCAGGGCTTTAAGCACCCTGCAACCACTGCTGTACCTGACAGACAACCACCTGTTAGGTGTAGGAGTTGGGGGGAGTGTGTTGGAAGCCATCAGAGAGGCTGGGCCAGCAGCATTACTACACCCCACAGGTGGCTGTTGGCTGTTCCTGATTTCCTCAACTGTCATGAGCTGTCTGCAGTCTCCTGTAACTGTTGTGGGTTTTTTTACCTCAGAACACTGAGCTCTGCCGCTGACCAATCAGAGAGTGGGGGGTGCAGGGAGACAGCTGCCTGGCAGCCGCATAGGAATCAAGGGGGGGAGCACATTTCCCCCCTTTTGACCCACTTAGGGGTCGGATTTCTACAAATCCCTTCTTAGTGAGGACCTATGCCATGGTGGGAGCGCTCTCCCCAAATTTGGTGTCTCTAGGTCTAGCAGTTTGGCCTGGGCGCTGATTTCACGGTGAGGGGACTTTCTTTTATATATATATAGAAGACAGACAAGCCTAAAAACCACTGACAATTTCCCTACACTTCAGTAGGGGGGATAGTGATCGTGGACTACACTGATAACGAATTATCTGATGCTTTATGTTTTATCTCACATAAAGGCGCCAATTTAAGCAGCATGGAATGGAACGCCATCAATCTTACGAAGATATGTAAAGCCCGAGGAAGAATCTGTTCCAGTGTATCTGAAGAAGTGTGCATGCACAGGAAAGCTTGTTGTTGTTGTTCAGTCGCACAGTCGAGTCCGACTCTTTGCAACCCCATGGACCAGATCATGCCAGGCCTTCCGGTCTTCCGTCGTCCTCTGAAGTTGGCTCAACTTCATGTTCGTTGCATCTATGACACTGTATAACCATCTCATCCTTTGCCGTCCCCGTCTTCTTTGACCTTCAGTCTTTCCCAGCATCAGGGTCTTCTCCAGGGAATGCTCCCTTCTCATTGGGTGGCCAAAGTATTTGAGCTTCAGCTTCACTATCTGGCCTTCCAGGGAACAGTCAGGGTTGATTTATTCTGGCTTATACCCAGAATAAAACTCTGTTGGTCATAAAAGGTCCACTAGATGCAAACTCTGTTCCGTTGCTTCCGACCAACACGTACAGGCTAAGCCTACAGGGATCAATGGGGCTTAACCTGGAACAACTGTGTATAGGATTGCAGGGCCGGTCTCTTTTGCATCCCAGCTGCCCACTCTGCATCTACAACCACTTTTACATTTTTTCATTGAAAAGATAATGGGGTCAATTTGACCCCAAATCAAAGAGAATGGTGGAAACCACTAAATATCCAAGTCAATGGTGGAGGACGTCTAGAAAACTCCAGATATATAGGTCCCGGTCACACAGGCCGGAAAATGCGGGGGGGGGGGAAGCGTGGCTGTTTGCCCCGGAGCAAACTAACGCGTGGCCGCCGGATCACATGTCCCGCTGACGTCCCGTGGTTCGGGGGGAGGTGCCGATCACACGACAATCCTGCGGTGCGGCAAAGAAGCGGTGTGGCGCGATCACAGCAGCAATGGCTAGGCGCCGCTGCCGTGGCAAACGGGGTTGTGGTTTTTTAAAAACCGAAGTGTGTGCATGCGCCGTTGGGTGCATGTGCGCATCCCGTGGAGACTTGGGGGGGGGGGCTTTTTGCGACAGGACATGGGCGGGCGCCAGATGCCACAAACTACCACCAGAAACGCGATCAGACGCCCGCCCTTGCCCTGCGGTTTCTGGAAGCTAGTACCTCGGAGCTACTAGTTTTTTACGCTGCATCTTCAGCGGGAAGCCTCGGGTTCGCCACGGGAGCTCTACGCTTCCTGGATCTTGCGGTGTGATCGCGCCCAGAAAATCCGCCTATCTTCCGTCTCTGTAGCGTGGCTAATGCTTCGTGTGACCGCAGCCATAATAAGCCATGGCGTACAATTGTGCCTAAAACCACAGTAGCTATACGATGTTGCTGCTACCACTAAGATAAAGATATGAGAGTCCATGGGCAAAAGTGGCTAAGCAAACAAACCGTCAATTGCCAAGTTCTACCCTGCTGTCTGGCCACAGTTCTCCAAGATACCCTTCATTCTCTCAGGGAGAGGCTGTGGCTCAGTGCAGAAGGCCCCAAATTCAATCCCCCGGCAAAAAAACAACAACAAAAAACCCTCTGCCTGCAACCCTGGAGCGGGGATCCCCAATCTTTTCGATCCTGTGGGCAACTTTGGAATTCTGACACAGTGTGGTGGGCACAGGAACAAAATGGCTACCACGGGAGGAGCGGCCAATCACAAAATGGCTGCCACAGCAAACAGCCTCGTGCGGCGGTAGCAGCTGATGCCGAGCAACGTTTTTTTAAAAAAAACCTGCACAGCCAATCAAATCTCCAGTGGCCAATCAGAAGCCTGGCTGGGCAAAAGACCCACCTGCCCCCCCCCCGGCTCGGCAAGCACCAGGAAAGGTGTTGGCAGGCCACAGGGGGCTCGTGGGCACCAGGTTGGGGACACCTGCCCCAGAGATCTGCCGCTGGTGTGAATAGACAATACTGACCTTGATGGACCAAGGGTCTGATTCGGTAGGGTGCCCCGCCACGTATATTTCTATCACATCTCTGGGGAACCTTGTCCTTACCTGGTATACCTGGTCCGTGGTGCTATTCTTCTTGACTCGGACGGTCACCGTCGTGATGTCTGGTAGCGCCACTCGGAGTTCCACGTCTGACACTCCGTTGTAATTCTGGAAGGCAAGAAGCAGAAAAAGGCCAGGGATTTTTTTAAAGAAAAAGATTATCTTTTCATTAGATTAAGGGTCCGATTGACCCACAGCACACAAAGCTGGCCCTTCAATCGTTTTGTGGTGTCACTATGCCAGGAAAGGGAAGGGAAACTTTTCAAAAGTCATTAATTGCTCACCAGGTGCCGTGAAATAGGTAGGCAGGAGGTTCGGATGGGACAAAAGGAAATATGACTTCACACAGAGAGTGATTAGAAATGTGGGATTCACTGCCAGAGGTTGTAGTGATGGCCACAGGCATAGACAGCTTTAAAATGGAGGATAAGTCTCTCAATGGCTACTAGCCATAGGTGAATGAGGAGAACCTCCACATTTGGAGGCAGTCAGTCCCTGAATCCCAGTACAGGAGGCAACATCGGGGGAAGGCCTGGGCCTCTCTGCCCTGTGGTTGGCCCTCCAGAGGAACTGGTTGGAGGCTGGACTAGAGGGACCCTCCCCGGTCTGATCCAGCTGGGGTCTTCTGACATTCTTATGAATGGCCTCAGCCTCCCTGCCCTGTTGTTGGCCGTCCAGAGGAACTGGTTGCCCGCTGTGTGAGACAGGATGCTGGACTAGATGGACTATTGGTCTGATCCAGCAGGGCTCTTCTTATGTTCTTATCAAAGCCTTGGCCTCTCTGCCCTGCTATTGGCCCTCCAGGAAAACTAGCCGGCCACTGTGTGTGACGGGATGCTGGACTAGAAGAGAGAAGAGAAGAAGAGATTGGATTTATGCCCCGCCCTTCACTACCCAAAGGTGTCTCAGAGCGGCTTCCAAACCCCTTTCCCTTCCCCACCCCACAACAGACACCCTGTGAGGTAGGCGGGGCTGAGAGAGCTCTGACAGAAACTGCTCTTTTTCAAGGACAGCTCTTATCAGAACTACGGCTTGCCCAAGGTCATCCAGCCAGGTGCAAGTGGAGGAGTGGGGGAATCAAACCCGGTTCTCCCAGATCAGAGTCCGCGTCCACTACTCATCTGAGGCTAGATGGGTGGCAACCCAAGAAAGGGCAACAAAACATTTTTGGGGGGAGGGAAACCCCTTGCCCAGGAAATTCATCATTCTCCCTCTGTCATTATCTTCTCCCAGCAGGTGGAGACCTTTCTGCTTCATTTGGCACACCCCCAGTACATTCTTATTGGCTCTCCTCCCTGGTTGTGCTTGTTGCACTTCTTTACATTCTTAAAGGTAAAGGTTCCCTTGCTCGAAAGCCAGTCGAGTCCGACTCTAAGCCGAAGAGCCAGCTCTGTCCGAAGACATTTCCGTAGTCATGTGGCCGGCATGACTACACACCAAGGTGCACGGAACACTGTTCCCTTCCCACCGAAGTGGTCCCTCTTTATCTACTTGCAATTTCTTGCTTTCGAACTGCTAGGTTGGTAGGAGCTGGAACTAGAGACGGGAGCTCACTCCGTCAGGCGGCACCCGGTCTCGAACTGCTGAACTACCAACCTTCCACAGCCTGCAGTTCAGCGTCTTTACCACTTGAGCCACCGCAGCTCTTACTGTAGCTTTACATTCTTACTGTATAGTTAAATATTTATGTAAATGCTATTTTAATTTTAAAAGTTTTAATGCCTTGATTTTTATTTATTTTTTGCCTTGGGGACCCTACGTGGGTGGCAAGGTAAAGGTAAAGGTTCCCTTGCTCGAAAGCCAGTCGAGTCCGACTCTAGGGTTGCGGTGCTCGTCTCCATTTCAAAGCCGAAGAGCCAGCGCTGTCCGAAGACGTTTCCGTGGTCATGTGGCCGGCATGACTAAACACCAAGGCGCACGGAACGCTGTTCCCTTCCCACCGAAGTGGTACCTATTTATCTACTTGTAATTTCTTGCTTTCGAACTGCTAGGTTGGCAGGAGCTGGAACTAGAGACGGGAGCTCACTCCGTCATGCGGCACCCGGGTCTCGAACTGCTGAACTACTGACCTTCCACAGCCTGCAGTTCAGTGTCTTAACCACTTGAGTTTTCCACGTGGGTGGCAAAGGGGCACATAAATGTTTTAAGTAACGAGTAATCCCCTTTACGGTTGCGTAAGCAAGGGATCCCCAACACGGTGCCCGGGGGCGTCGCAGGGCCCACCAACACCTCTCCTGGCACCGGCCAAGTGTTTTGAGAAAGCTGGTTTTATTCCCACTGGCTCCTCTTCCCAAGTGTATTTTTAATATCACTCCTCTTCTGCACTTGGGCTTCCTAGGTGTGGCTCCACTTCCCACTGCAGCCATTTTGTAAGTGGCTCCGCCTCCTGCTGCAGCCATTTTGTAGTTGTGCCCACCACCCAACGTCAGAATTCCAAAGGTGTCCAAGGGCTCAAAAAGGGGGCTGCGGACCCTTGGCGTAAGCCATCTCTATCCCGTGGCAGCGAAGTCCACAAACCAACTCCAGGTTGTGCGAAGAGAAGAAGAAGAGGAGATTGGATTTATGCCCCGCCCTTCACTACCCAAAGGAGTCTCAGAGCGGCTTGCAAACTCCTTTCCCTTCCCCTCCCCACAACAGACACCCTGTGAGGTAGGTGGGGCTGAGAGAGCTCTGAGAGAACTGCCCTTGAGAGAACTTGTGACTGACCCAAGGTCCCACCAGCATACTTAACAAGGGATACTCCGAAATTCAGGTCATTCTGTCACTTTGATCTAGAAGAAGAGATTGGATTTATGCCCCGCCCTTCACTACCCAAAGGAGTCTCAGAGCGGCTTGCAAACTCCTTTTCCCTCTGCCTCCCAACAACAGACACCCTGTGAGCAATGCTCCCTCTAAGATAGGGAATCCTGTGAGCAAAAATTCCTATTTGTGAGCTACTGGCATGAAAGTTGTGAGCGAGCTGTTTGGCTACTGCATAAATTAGTTTGCTGTGGAGCCCTCCTTCCTGAACTAAGACAAAAATGTGTGAGCCGGAGGCTAAAAAACTGTGAGCTAGCTCACACTAACTCAGCTTAGAGGGAACACTGCAGGCTGTGAGGTAGGCGGGGCTGAAAGAGCTCTGACAGAAACTGCTCTTTTTTCAAGAGCAGCTCTTATCAGAACTACGGCTTGCCCAAGGCCACACCAGCAGCTGCAAGTGGAGGAGTGGGGAATCAAACCCGGTTCTCCCAGATTAGTGTCCGCGCTCCTAACCACGACACCAAACGGGCTCTAGAGGTTCTGGACCCCCTGCCCGCCAGCTCCGTTGGGGGTCGCTCAGAAGCCAGAAGTCACTCTGCACCGTGACTTCGGCACGCCCTGGAATTTTAAACAGTTCTTGGGCCTCTGCACTCGGAAAGAGGAGGCGTGAACGAGGCCCTCGGTTCTTTCACAGCCAGTGCTGTTTACGGGGCTTTGAAACCTTTTCAGTCCCACTTTGGTGCTGCTGACAAAGGGCCCCTCCCCCTCGAGACGGTTGTCATGGCACCTACGAAACGGCAATAAAACAAAACCGAAATGGAAGCCGGTAAAGTGGTGAGGACTGGGGCCGTCTTCTCCTATTGCTCTGTGCACAGAACGCAAGAGCTTTCCCGAATTCCTCTCTGCTCCTACAGCGCCCCCTTCCAAAACCCAGAAAGATCATTCTCAAAATTGTAGTTCCTGCTGTCTGGGTTGAAGGGTGGTGGTGGTCTAGGGTCAGGGCGCTCCCTCTAAGCTGCGTTAGTGTGAGCTAGCTCCCAGTTTCTTAGCCGCTAGCTCACACATTTTTGTCTCGGCTCAGGAAGGAGGGCTCCAGAGCAAACTAAACTACGCAGTAGCCAAATCGCCTGCTCACAACTTTAATGCCAGTGGCTCACAAGCAGTGTTCCCTCTAAGCTGAGTTAGTGTGAGCTAGCTCACAGTTCTTTAGCCTCCGGCTCACACATTTTTGTCTTAGCTCAAGAAGGATGGCTCCAGAGCAAACTCATTTATGCAGCAGCCAAATGGCTCACTCACAACTTTTATGCCAGCAGCTCACAAGGTAGAATTTTTGCTCACAGGACTCCACAGCTGAGAGGAAGCATTGCCTGTGAGGCAGGCGGGGCTGAGAGAGCTCTCTCAAGGACTGTCCTTGAGAGCTCTGAAAGAACTTGTAAATGACCCAAGGTCACAGCAGCAGCTGCATGTGGAGGAGTGGGGAACGAAACCCAGTTTGGTGTCGTGGTTAAGTGCGCGGACTCTAATCTGGGAGAACCGGGTTTGATTCCCCACTCCTCCACTTGCACCTGGCTGGATGACCTTGGGCAAGCCGTAGTTCTCTCAGAGCTGTTCTTGAAAAAGAGCCATTTCTGTCAAGAGCTCTCTCAGCCCCGCCTACCTCACAGCGTGTCTGTTGTGGGGAGGGGGAGGGAAAGGAGTTTGTAAGCCGCTCTGAGACTCCTTTGGGTAGTGAAGGGCGGGGTATGAATCCAGGCTCTTCTTCTTCTTCTCAGATTAGAGTCCGCGCTCTTAACCACTACACCAAACTGGCTCTCAAGGTCACCTATGCAAGGAAGGACTGGCCAAGGATGGAATCCCACTGCATCGGAAGTAGGATTTTTGCTCACAAGACTCCACAGCTGAGAGGGAGTGTCGGTGCCAGCTCTTGGTTGGAAACTACCTGGAGATTAGAGGGATGGAGCCTAGGGTTTGAGGAGGGGAAGGACCTCAGCAGGATACAATGCCACAGAGTCCACCCTCCAAAGCAGCCATTTTGGCCAGGGAGACTGAGCCCTACCAGCTGGAGAGCAAGTCCAATACTGGGGAGAGCAAGTCTAATACTGGGGGGTCTCCAGGCCCCACCTGGAGGTTGGCAGCCCTATCGAGGGTGCAGAAAGGCACGGGGATGAAACTGCTCCTCCTCCCTCTTCCCCAAGTGCAGAACTCCATCCTCTTGTCCATCTTCATTTCAGCCTATCAACCCTCCCGCTGTTCCCACGACCCCGGAACACTCGTTCCGGGAGCTGAAGGGGCTGCAGTCGCCAAGAGGAAGGCAGGGAAGCTTCAGTCTGGTGTGGTGGTTCAGTGCGCGGACTCTAATCTGGGAGAACCGGGTTTGATTCCCCACTCCTCCACTTGCACCTGGCTGGATGACCTTGGGCAAGCCTTAGTTCTGATAAGAACTGTTCTTGGAAAAGAGCTCCAAAGAAGGAGAGCCCAACACCTCCGAGTTTGGTGTAGCGGTTAGGAGCATGGACACTAATCTGGGCGAACTGTGTTTGATTCCCCATTCCTCCACATGAAGCCAGCTGGGTGACCTTGGGTCAGTCACAGTTCTCACGGAGCTGTCCTCTCAAGAGCCGTTCTTGAGAGAAAGAGAGAGCTCTCTCAGCCCCACCTACCTCACAGGGTGTCTAATGCTCCCTCTACGCTGTGGAATCCTGTGAGCAAAAATTCTACTCTGTGAGCTACCGGCATTAAAGTTGTGAGCAAGCGATTTGGCTACTGCATAAATTAGTTTGCTCTGGAGCCCTCCTTCCTGAGCAAAGACAAAAATGTGTGAGCCGGAGGGTAACGAACTGTGAGCTGGCTCACACTCAGCTTAGAGGGAACACTGATGGTGTCTGTTGTGGGGAGGGGAAGGGAAAGGAGTTTGTAAGCCGCTCTGAGACACCTTTGGGTAGCGAAGGGCGGGGTATGAATCCAACCTCCTCTTCTTCTTTTACCTCACGGGGTGTCTGTTGTGAGGAGGGGAAGGGGAAGGAGTTTGTAAGCCGCTCTGAGACACCTTTGGGTAGTGAAGGGCGGGGGCGTAAATCCAATCTCTTCCCCTTCTCCTTCTCTTCTCTTCCACGCAAGGACGGCTGGACCCACGCCAGGAGAGAGACAGGAGGCAGCGCCGTTTTACAGACAAGCTCTCGAGGCGCAAGAGGACGGTCTCTGCCGAGCCTCTGACAGCTGCGTCGGAGCAGTCCTGGCGGATCCCGGCCAGACGCAGTGCTGCAGAGACAATCCCCGCTCAGCCGAGGCCGAGACGTTTCCCGGACCTGCTGGCTTTGGGTCTTTAACGGGAGACGATCGAAACCACAACCTCCTGGGCCGAAGCCTGCCATCCGGCACGTGTGTGACCCCCACCCCACCCCCGGGGGTGGGGGGCGCTTACCTCATCGGATTCTGACAAGAACTCCTGCATGACGTCGCTCTCCCCGATGACTCGGATGGAACACACTGCGGGACCAAGTACAACGGGGCCACGGTCAGTGGCTGTGCTGGATGCGGGGAGAGGGGGAGGGGCAGGAAGGGAGATCGCTGCTGGCTCCTGAACTACTCAAGCAGGACCTTGCAGAGCCTGGTCCCCGGGGGGGGGGAGAAGGGGGGGGGGGGGGGGGTTTCGTCCCACCTTCCGAGCTGTAGACTCTTAGGACCCACCCAGAGCACCAGCCTGGAACGTTTCGTGCACCGTGCCGATGTGACGCTGCCCTGTCCGCCCCGCCCCCCAATGCACACGCTGCCCAGTCTTTCTGACCAAGGTACTGGTCAGCCTCACTACCACTACGTGTTAAGCCGTACATAACCAGAAGCCTTTAGGAGTGGGGCAGAAAAGGACAATTAATAATGGGCTTGCCCTAACAGGAGGTCTTTAAGCAGAGACCAGAAAGTTGTCTGCTAAGAATGCTCCTGCTTTCAACTTACAGCACCAACCAGGGGGGCGGGACACAGAAGTCGATTCGGGGGGGATTGCGGGGGATCGCCGTTCCCCCGGGTGAGGTCAGGGGGCGGGGCACATGATGAAGCCCCGCCCCCTGCTTCCGGCCGCCCCGCTTCCTGCCCTCATTCAGCCAGGAGGAGGCAGGAGAAGAGGGAGGGTAAGTTGCTTCCTCCCTGCCTCTCCCCACCCCTGCCTGCCTGGGGCCAGGGAGGGCCTTGGCGGGGCTTCCTCGCACTCCTGCCGGCCTTGCAGGTCCACTGCAGGGTCTTATGATGTCAGGGGATGTGGCATATGCTAATGAGTTATGCTAATGAGTTCCCCTAGCTCTTTTTCTACGAAACGACCCCTGGTGGGACACAGGCTTCCCACTCCAACCAAGGGGCGGGACACAGGCTTCCCACTCCAACCAGGGGGCGGGACACAGCCTTCCCGCACCAAACCAGGGGGCGGGACACAGCCTTCCCGCACCAAACCAGGGGGCGGGACACAGCCTTCCACACCAACCAGGGGGCGGGACACAGCCTTCCACACCAACCAGGGGGCGGGACACAGCCTTCCGCACCAACTAGGGGGCGAGACACAGCCTTCCCACACCAAACCAGGGGGCGGGACACAGCCTTCCACACCAACCAGGGGGCGGGACACAGCCTTCCGCACCAACTAGGGGGCGAGACACAGCCTTCCCACACCAAACCAGGGGGCGGGACACAGCCTTTCCGCACCAAACCAGGGGGCGGGACGCAGCCTTCCCGCACCAAAACAGGGGTTGGGACACAGGCTTCCCGCACCAACCAGAGGGCGGGGCACAGGTTTCCCATAAGGTGCCTTCCCATTCTAGGACGCTAGGAATGCAGGCTTCCATTCAAGGCTCATTCCCTCCCCACTCTTGGCTTCCAACGAAGCGAGGGCAACGGGGGCCAGAAGAATGCTGCAGCTCAGCATGCCAGCCAGTGGACAGCAACAGGTCACGTGGAGCTTTCCGCCAACCCAGGCCCTTGGGCCAAAAAAGGCAAGCCGCGTACCCTTTTCTAGGTATTCCTCCAGCCCCCGCCGCCTGGCGTCCAACTGCTGCTCCGATAGCGAGAAGGGCCATTTGCCCGGCAGGCGTGGGAAAGTGAAGTTGGCGAACTCTCGCTTCAGGTTCTGGTGCAGGATGGCGAATTCCCGATACCGCTTTGAACACAGCTGCCGGCCCGCCATGTAAACATTATAAACCTAAATGGGGTGGGGGGGGAGGACATAAAAGGGAAAGAAAAAAAACAAAGCACTGTTAAGGCATTCTGCCATTGGGCTAGACCCAGATTTGGGGGGGCTTTCCAAAAAGGAGGAGACTGGATTTATACCCCGCCCTTCACTCGGAGTCTCAGAGCGGCTGACACACTCCTTTCCCTTCCCCTCCCCACAACAGACACCCTGGGAGGTAGGCGGGGCTGAGAGAGCTCTTTCCAGAACTGTCCTTGAGAGAACAGCTCTTATCAGAACTATGGCCTGCCCAAGGTCATCCAGCAGGTGCAAGTGGAGGAGTGGGGAATCAAACCTGGTTCTCCCAGATTATAGAGTCCGCACACTTAACCACTACACCAAACTGGGTTGGACTCTGGAAGAATTTTAGCGCAACCGTTTCAAGATTTTAGAAACAAGCTTCATCGTTACACAGGCCATTTTTCACTGCACAATCTGTCTGACCGTTTGTGGCTCATCATGGTCACCCTGCAAGGTAGGCCAGGCTGAGAGACAGTGGGTGCTTTCGCACATGCTAAATAACCCACTTTCAATCCACTTTCGGTGTACCTTGCAACAGATTGTTACTTTCTGAAATGGCAAATCCCACTTGCAGACAATCACTGAAATGCATTAAAAGTCAATTGAAAGGGCATTATTTGGCGTGTGGGAAAGCGTACGGCTTGTTCAAAAGAGGCATTACGTGAGCTTTGTGGCTGAGCAGGTGAATGAACCTGGCTTTCCTGCATCCAAACATAACATTCTACAATATCTGCAGCAATGCCTCCGCTGTCAGAAACTACCGCCCTCCCTTCAATGCTCCCTCTAAGCTGTGGAGTCTTGTGAGCAAAAATTCTACTTTGTGAGCTCCTGGCATTAAAGTTGTGAGCGAGCGATTTGGCGATGGCATAAACTACTTTGCTCTGGAGCACTCCTTCCTGAGCTAAGAGAAAAATGTGTGACCCAGAGGCTAAAAACCTGTGCGCTAGCTCACACTCACTCAGCTTAGAGGGAACACTGCGCCCCCGTCAATGTAGTTGGGACTGGGGCAAAACCCTTTCGCAAAACTTTTATCTACCACTGCACACCAATGTTCCCTCTAAGCTGTGGAGTCTTGTGAGCAAAAATACTACTTTCTGAGCTACTGGCATTCAAGTTGTGAGCTCCTTCCTGAACTAAGACTAGAATGTGTGAGCCGGAGGCTAGAAAACTGTGAGCTGGCTCACACTAACTGAGTTTAGAGGAAACCCTGCTGCACGCAAGACACTTCTCCTCCAGTGTTCCCTCTAAGCTGAGTTAGTGTGAGCTAGCTCGGTTTTTTAGCCTCCGGCTCACACATTTTTGTCTTAGCTCAGGGAGGAGGGCTCCAGAGCAAACTAATTTCTGCAGGAGCCAAATGGCTGGCTCACAACTTTAATGCCAGCAGCTCACAAAGTAGCATTTTTGCCCATGAGACTCCACAGCTTAGAGGGAGCATCGTGTTCTCCTCTTGGAAGGCCAAGGAAAATCCCAGATCGTACAACCGGCTATTAAAGCTTTATTAGGGGAGCCGTGGCGCAGAGGATTTATCCTCTGGTTAATACATCTGAGCTGAACAGAGCTGCTGTCAGTTCTAGCCCGCGCTGGTGTGAGCTACCAGCCTTGTCCCCAGCTCACCGTCCACCCAGCGGTTCGAAAGCTTCGGCGAGTAGATAAAATGGGTACCACTCCTTAGAGAGGGTGGGCACACTAAACCCCTGTGGGGGAGGTGTTAGCCGGCGAACGGAAGGTCCAGCTTGTAAGCTTGGAAGCCTGGAAAAAAGACCTCTTCGGCATTAAGAAGCCTGTGATGAGCCAATCCGGCCAGGCGGTGGCAGTGCGGCGCTACGACTCAAAAAAGCAGTCCTGGAAGAACTGACGTCATCTAGCCAAGCCGAAAAAGTGAATGCCGTCCGGAACACGCCTGAAGCTTACAGCTAAACAAAATCCCCGTCGGGCAAAAGGGTGCGATTTAAAGAATTATATGTTGTCCTCCCTTACCCTATGAAACATTGTTAGTCCCTTGTGAAAACTTGTGTAACTGTAAATCGCTCAGAGCCAGCAGCTCTGCAGGATGAAGATCAATAAAGCGAAAGGTATTATTATTATTATTATTATTATTATTATTATTATTATTATGCCTCAGGAACGTTTCAAAAGGCTTTTAAGCCCCGCACAGGGCCTGAGCCTAGAAATGTAACTTCTTGAGCTGATGATGCAATTGAGGGTGCCGGTGTTTTAAACATCTGATATCCTCCGAGGTTTGTCAGCATCCAGGCGGGGCCCTGGAGATCTCCTTAGAGTTACAACCGACCTCCAGATGAAAGGGATCGGTACTGATGCACCGATCTGTGCCCTGTGTGCTCCCGGGGCCGAAGAAGGAACGCACGGCTGGGGTCCGGGGAGTGGATAAAACATCTGTTTATTGCAATAATCAGGAAAATACAGGACTGGATACCTCAGCACCCAGTAACGCCAAGCTGCATTCTGCCCCAGCCAGGAAGGGCAGTAGGTCTTATACCCCGAATGACATCATGACAGTTTACGCAAAGAGAAACCCTCAATTGGTGTGCAACAGGTATCATCATCAGAGCACCATTTGAGCTGGCTCTCCTCTATTGGCAAGCGCCTCCCTGGATCAGAATTACAAGCCTTCACGTTTTCTTATCTGGTCACGGATGATAGGGGGGCTTTAGGGAGCAAGGAGGCCTTCTTTTGGCCTCATTCCTGGCTTATTTGCTTCAGCCTGGAACTAGTGGGGTTTCCTGATAAGGCGCATGGAACTTAGCTCTTGGCAGACTTAGTGGGGCCAGATGTTCTATTCTACACAGAAAGCTGTTTGTTTTGAAAACACGAACTTCTCTTCTCAAGTGCCCTTCAGCTGAGGAACTTGTAATTTCAAGACGTACACGTCATTCCATCATGTTCTGAATCTATCTAAAAGATAATTCCAGGTAAAAAAGGTTACGGTTCCCTTGCTCGAAAGCCAGTCGAGTCCAACTTTAGGGTTGCGGTGCTCATCTCCGTTTCAAAGCTGAAGAGCCAGCGCTGTCTGAAGACGTTTTCGTGGTCATGTGGCCGGCATGACTAAACACCAAGGCGCACGGAATGCTGTGACCTTCCCACCGAAGGGGTACCTATTTATCTACTTGCAATTTCTTGCTTTCGAACTGCTAGGTTGGCAGGAGCTGGAACTAGAGACGGGAGCTCACTCCGTCATGTAGCAACTCGGGTCCTGAACTGCTGAACTACCGACCTTCCACAGCCTGCAGTTCAGCGCCTTAATCACTTGAGCCACCACAGCTCCATGTAATTCCAGGTAGGGGAGATATAAACTTTATAAAGGACACAAACACAAAGGTTTAAAAAAAAAAAAACATGCTTAAAACATGAGCACTCTTGCAATATTTTGATTATTTAACAGAGTCTGAGAACTGACACCTCTTGCTCTGAATCACTGCACCAAAATGTCTGTGCTGTTGCAATCTTGAGTGTGCTGTTCAGGTGTGTATCTGTAAGTTGCAAAGCTACGATGACGCAGCAGCGGCAGAACTGGAAGAAGAAGCAGAAGACAGCCGGGTTCCACTGTGGGCCTGACAGGAGCCCTCTGGGGGCCTGATATGACCCCCGGGCCGCATGTTTGACAGCCCTGCTCTAATTACTTCTATTCGCAGTCTCTTCTGCTTGGGCTAAATACTAAAAATCAAACTCTTCGTAAAACGGAATAACAGCTGGCATTATACATGTCAAGAGAAATGCCAGAAATCACAATAGGGTTGCCAAACCCCCCCCCCCGGTTTGCCCGGGGGCCCCCCTTTTTTTGGTGGGGGGAAGCCCCGCCCCCAACACCCACATCCACCCATCTCTCTCCCTATAATTGTGTGGAACCCGTGTTTCCTCCCAAGCCCGATCTCTGCAAGCTTGCAGGGAAATGCCAGCTTTGTGCTCTTAAAAGGGAAACGCGGCTGCTCTTAAAGGGGAAACGCCGGCTCCTTTAAGTGCAGGGAACGTCCGTTTCTTGAGGTCTGGCGCACGGGCGAGTGGGTGGGGGGCGGCAGACGTCCCCAACATGACGTCATCACGTTGGGCATGCCACGCCCCCTCCAGGAACGCCCCCAAAGTCCCCCGCTGGGGGTGGAAGATGGACTTGGCAACCCTAAATCACAATCATAAATCACGTTCACTGGTCCCTTGTCCTACAGTTCCCCTGGAGAAAACGGCTGGTTGGGAAGGTGGACTCTATGGCATTATACTCCACTGAAGTCTCTCCCCTCCACAAACCCTCACCTCCACAGTCTCCGTCCTCCAACATGGAGTTGGCGTCCCTACATTCTCCCCACCGGAGAAAAACAGAGAAGGGCCACAGGTCAGCGGCAGGCTCCGTCCCCAGCATCTGCGACCCAAGGGTCTCCAGAAGGACGGCTGGGGAAGACTTCGGCCTGAGGACTGAGACGGGACTAGAGATGTGAAGGCCCGGAAAAAAACCCTGGAAAAATGGGGGGGGACTGTTCCCTCCCCCATTTTTTCCCTGAAGCCTTTTTTGTTTTTTGTTTTTAAAAAAATGGAAAAATTGAAAAAAGAAGAGAAAAGGGGGGGGGGAATAATTATGGAACGTTTTATTTTAACATGATAATTAAAATATTTTAAGACAAGGTGTTCAGATATTTTCCAAATCATTTCTAAAAAATATGCATGGTATCAGATTGATCTAATTTCTGTGCACTGAGGACAAGCAAGTCCTAGGTTACAAACTGAACTCTCCAATGCAAGAACAAGATGCATTTCTTCCTTTAGGAGGTGCTACTGTCACAAGAAAAGAAAAAGGTTTCAGTTTTGTTTTTGCATGTGGGTGGGTATTCTGTTTGTAATCATTGTTTGGATACACTATGTTTTTAATAGGCTAGTTGTGATAATTTCATGCCAAGTAAAAATCTCCATAGTCAAATTTTCTGTTCCTAAAGTAACAGAATGACTTTCAATCTGGAAAGGAAAACAGAAGTGCTAATGTAGCATTTTTTTCAATTTTTCTGAAAATTTCCATTTTTTCCTGAAAAAAACTGGGGTTTTTTCCGAGCTTCAAAATTTCCAGAAATTGTACAACTCTAGATGGGACGGAGGTCCCACACTGCCAGTCTGGCCCTAGCTACAGTGGGGCTCCGCCCCCTTCCTTAAAGGGCCCCTGCTTCTTAAAGGGCCCCTGCTTCTTAAAGGCCCCCCTCGCTTCTTCTTAAAAGCATTTAAAGGAATCCTTTAAAGGAAAACAGAAGTGCTAATGTAGCATTTTTTCCAATTTTTCTGAAAATTTCCATTTTTTCCTGAAAAAAACTGATTTATTTCCCGAGCTTCAAAATTTCTGGAAATTTTA
>NW_015169178.1:668187-681656 GCF_001447785.1 Gekko japonicus | reverse complement strand
ATCAGAACTACGGCTTGCCCAAGGTCATCCAGCAGGTGCAAGTGGAAGAGTGGAGGAGTGGGGAATCAAACCCGGTTCTCCCAGATTAGAGTCCACACACTTAACCACTACACCAAGCTGGTTCTCAGCCGACTGATGGGGAGCTTGTGGCCCGCCGATCTGCTGGACAACCCTTTAAATCTTGCAGGAGGAGAGGGAGAGGGACGCGCACCGCCCCCCTTCATTATGGCCTCACAAGCCACAAACTCCTGGCTACAGGCCCTGTAGGCTCCAGTCCAGCAGGTTCCCCCCCCCCCCCCCCCGGGGATGAAGTTCCCCTGCTGCTTCAAGCAAGAGAAAGCTCCCCTGGGAGCTGCATTTGATCTGTCCTACTGTCCAGACTGTCTGGCCTGCCACCCCAACAAGCGTCTCACGGCACCCCGCGAACAGCTGCGCCGGGCTCCGAAGCCTTTCTTCTTTTGTTTAAAAAGGGGGGGGGGGGAACGCTGCTGCTATAACTCCTGTTTCTATTACCTTTTGGCTCCCAGAACACAACAGCCTGTGAGTGTCAAACCCAGGCTGAAAACAGAAGAGCCACGAGCGGAGCAGAGGAGAGACGACGCAGGGCTCTTTTTGTAGAAAAAGCCCAGCAGGAACTCATTAGCATAATAGGCCATACCCAACAGCAGAAACTCATTAGCATATTAGGCCACACCCATGACAGCACAGCTCATTAGTGTATTAGGCCACACCCCCGTGTTACCAGAAGTGTGGTCATCCAGCCACACCCATCTTTTGCTTCTTATTCCGTTTACCTTGTTTGTGGTCAAAACCCAGGGCCTTTTTTTGGAGCAGGAACTCCTTTGCATGTTAGGCCACACACCCCTAACATAGCCAATCCTAATGAGTTCCTGCTGTTGGGTGTGGCCTATTATGCTAATGAGTTCCTGCTGGGCGTGGCCAACTCAGGAGCCAGCTGGAACGCCGTTCATGTGTGTTCCTGCCCAAAAATAGCCCTGGAGACAAGTCTGGTAAAGAGCCGCTGCTCTGCTAATGCTTAGGCTGGGATGATCCGCTCAGTGTCTAGGGCCTTCTCTGCCTGGTCCTTCCCAGGGGCCTCCAGTCAGGGGGGGCCGGGGTTACACTACAGAACCCTCCTCTTTCCATCGACTCCCCCTCTCTGCAGCCCCGAGAGAGAAGCCAAGCACCCTCCACGATCACGAAGGGACGCGACTCCTCAGGTGCACCTTGGATGGGCGCCATAAACTCTTCTGGCCTCCGGGGAAGCCTCCTCCGTGCGCGAGAGGTCAGGTCCCCCTCACCACAGAGATCTGCTGCAGCCCAGCCCAACCCACACGGTATGGATGAGAACGTAAGAGAGAAGCCATGTTGGACCAGGCCAACGGCCCATCCAGTCCAACACTCTGGGTCACACGGTGGCCAGAAATACCAGGTGCTATCAAGGAGATACACCAGCAGGGTCGGAACTCCAGAAGCCCTCCCGCTGTTGCTCCCCGAGTGCCAAGAAGACAGAGCATCGCTGCCCCAGACAGAGTGTCCCCCTCTATACCTTGTGGCTAATAGCCACTCATGGATCTCTGCTCTTAAGAACATAAGAGAAGCCATGCTGGATCGGGCCAATGGCCATCCAGTCCAACACTCTGTGACACACAGTGGCCGAAACCCAGGGGCCATCAGGAAGTCCACCAGTGGGGCTAGAACTCCAGAAGGCTTCCCACTGTTGCCCGACCCCCAGCACCAAGAAGACAGAGCATCACTTGCCCCAGACATAAGAACATAAAGGGAAGCCAATGTTGGACCAGGCCACTGGCCCCTCCAGTCCAACACTCTGTGTCACACAGTGGCCAACACTCAGGTGCCATCAGGAGGTCCACCAGCGGGGCCCGAACTCCAGGAGCCCTCCCACTATTGCACCTTAAGCACCAAGAAGACAGAGCATCACTGCTCCGGACATAAGAACAGAAAGAGAAGCCATGTTGGATCAGGCCAAAGGCCCATCCAGTCCAACACTCTGGGCCACACAGTGGCCACAACCCAGGGCCCATCAGGAGGTCCACCAGTGGGTCCAGAACTCCAGAAACCCTCCCACTCTTGCCCCCCAATCACCAAGAAGACAGAGCATCACTGCCCCAGACAAAGTGTTCCATCTACACCTTGTGGCCAGTAGCCACTGATGGACCCCTGCTCCATATGTTTATCCAATCCAATCCCAGCTGAGCTCTGAGCAGGAGCAGGATACAGAGTTTCTAGAGGGGTGAGTGGTTTTTTACTTGCTTTCAGCTGAGGGGATTCAGCTGAGAATATTGTGTGGGAGGACTGTGTTTGGGACTTCCTCCTCGTGGGCATGCATAGAGAACAAGGGCTACGAACCAAAAAGGGCTAAGCTAAACCATATATATAAAAGTACAAATATTTATTAAGGTGTACACATGTTAAAACTTTCCTGATTAAAAATTACTTTGTCTAAGATCAGACTATAAAAGCTTGTCCACTTTACATACAAATGATGGGTAAATACTTTACAACTGAAGACCAAACGCGTTTCGGCCCCTAAGGGCCTTCCTCAGTGGTCACTATCATCTATATATTCTAGACACCCATTCAAAGACCTGTTACAGAGTTTTAGTACACATATAATTAAGCCGGATGTTGTTTCCTTGTATACTTATAATAGGACTCCTGGTATTAGTGATGGGCCATAGGCCATGTTCCCTCTAAGCTGTGGAGTCTTGTGAGCAAAAATTCTACTTTGTGCGCTAGTAGCATTAAAATTGTGAGCGAGTGATTTGGCTACTGCATAACCTAGTTTGCTCTGGAGCCATCCTTCCTGAGCTGAGACAAAAATGTGTGAGCTGGAGGCTAAAAAAATGTGAGCTAGCTCACACTAACTCAGCTTAGAGGGAACACTGGCCATAGGTATAGCCATATCACCTCCACAACTTATTCTGGTAACAGCGATTTTGTAGGTCTGAACGTGTGCCCCTCCATCAAGGTGGAAACATCCGGTTTAATTATATGTGTACTAAAACTCTGTAACAGGTCTTTGACTGGGTGTCTAGAATATATAGATGATAGTTTGGTGTAGTGGTTAAGTGTGTGGACTCTAATCTGGGAGAACCGGGTTTGATTCCCCACTGCTCCACTTGCACCTGCTGATGTGACCTTGGGTCAGTCACAAGCTCTGGCACAGCTGTCCTTGAAGAAGAGCAGTTTGTGTCAGAGTTCTCTCAGCCCCACCCACCTCACAGGGTGTCTGTTGTGGGGAGGGGAAGGGAAAGGAGTTTGTAAGCCGCTCGGAGACTCCAAGTGAAGGGTGGGGTATAAATCCAATCTCCTCCTCCTCCTCTAGTGACCACTGAGGAAGGCCCTTGGTCTTCAGTTGTAAAGCATTTACCCATCATATGTATATATATGGTTTAACTTAGCCCTTTTTGGTTCGTAGTCATATCCTGGGTTGAGTCCCCCCCCCTCCCCCCCAGTTTTTGTTAGAGAACAAGGGGGCCACGCCTCCCACCTCTTGTCGCATGCACACTGCCAAGGGCGGGACAGTGAAGTGTGGCCATTCCAAGGATCCGATGCGCGGGGTGTCCCTCGCTACGGGATCCCTGCTTGGCGGTCAGTTTCTGTTTCCAGCTCTCTTGATCTGCTGCCCCCGGCCCTGGCCTTGACAGCAAGGAGATCGTAACTCTGCCCCCCCCACTTCCTGTCATGTGACTGCGCTGGCACATGATTTCCAGCCTCGTGCTTGTGGCGCCCGGGATCTCATGCCATCACCCGGTGGGTTCACGGTGGCTCCTAGGTCTGCAAGGTTGATGTTCACAACTCCATAGGAATCAATGCGCAAGTGGACCACATGCACGCTTCGGCCTGCCGATATGAACCCCCTTCTGTCAGCAATGCTCCCTCTAAGCTGTGGAGTCTTGTGAACAACAATTCTACTTTGCGAGCTACTGGCATTCAAGCTGTGAGCGATTTGCCTGCTGCATCTATTAGTTTGCTCTGGAGCCCTCCTTCCTGAGCTAAGACAAAAATGTGTGAGCTGGAGGCTAAAAAACTGTGAGCTGGCTCACGCGAACTCAGCTTAAAGGGAACACTGTCTGTCAGTACAACTGCTTCACTGGGGGGGGGAAGTGAGCCCCAAGTAGGGGACGGGCCGTGGTTCAGTGACAGAACATCGGCTTGGCACACAGAAGGTCCCAGGTTCAATCCCCGGCATCTCCAGCTAAAAGGATCTGGCCTGACCTCCGCCTGAGACCCTGGAGAGCCGCTGCCAGTCTGAGTAGACGATATTGACTTTGGTGGGCCAAGGGTCCGGTTTGGTATAAGGCAGCTTCAGGTATTCAAGAAGTCTCCATGGAGAGAAGCTATTTGGAAAAGGCCGGGTAACTCCAGGCTGCTGCTACAAACAGACGCACCTTTGGCCTGAGATTGAGCGAAGAGGGAAAACCCTACCGGGCCCTCCCGCAACTACTGACTTGCTGCCCTGGTCCGCCATCCAAATTGCTCCCCCTTTGGCCTCCAAGCCGTTCCCTTCCTGCCCGCCTGCCCAGAGAGCTCCATGTTCTTCCCCAAGTCTTCCGGAGCTCTGGAAGGAGAAGGCAGCAAAGTCAACAAGGACGCATTAGCTTGGCTTTCACAACCAGGATCCAAGCGTGGAATAGGGGGGGGGGGGGGGGGCGCTTTCACCGTTGCACAATTCAGCCGTTTTTGTTTTTCGACATCCGCAGCTTTGTTTTTTGCCTGACGCGTTCTTGGAAGTTTGTCCAAAAGAGTTTTTGTTTCCAAAACAGTGGCCCGGTCACACTCCCCCTTTGGACGGCGGTTTCTGATCCTCCGCGGGGAGGAAATAAACACGACTCCTGACATCTCTGGGAGCGGACTTTTGTCCTTGGGCAAAGCGTGAGCCCTCCCCGTTCCCACGCGAGGCACTGTGGGGCAGCAGTTAGAGTCACAGAGTAGGATCTGGGGAACCAGGTTCGAATCTCCCACTCTGCCATCGAAGCTCGCTGGATGATGAACTGTAAGCCTAACCTACCTCATAGGCCTGTGGTGTGAATAAAACAGGAGTTTTATCCGGGTTAGAACGGATAAAAGGAAGTCCTTCTTCACCCAAAGAGTGATTCACACATGGAATTCACTGCCACAGGAGGTGATGGCGGCTACAAGCATGGACGGCTTTAAAGGGGAATTAGATAAGCACATGGAGCAGAGGTCCATCAGTGGCTATTAGCCACAAGGTATAGATAGAGACTCTGGGGCAAGTGATGCTCTGTCTTCTTGGTGCTTGGGGGGGGGCAACAGTGGGAGGGCTTCTAGTGTCCTGGCCCCACTGGTGGACCTCCTGATGGCACCTGGTATTTCTGGCCACTGTGTGATACAGAGTGTTGGACTGGATGGGCCTTTGGCCTGATCCAGCATTGGCGTCTCTTATGTTCTTATGATGTAAGCCAGTTTGGTTTCCCACTGAGGAGAAAGGTGGGATATGCCAGACCTGAACCAAAAGGCTGAAATTAAATCAAAAGGGTTTTCGATGAAAAGTTAGGAAGAACTTCCTGACAGCCAGGGCGGATCCACAGTGGGATAGACTTCCTCGGGGGAAGAAGAGGAAGAGAGGAGATTGGCTTTAGACCCTGCCCGTCACTACCCAAAGGAGTCTCAGAGCGCCTTACAGACTCCTTTCCCTTCCCCTCCCCACAACAGACACACCCTGTGAGGTTGGTGGGGCTGAGAGAGCTCTTGAGAGAACTGCTCTTGAGAGAACAGCTTCGAGAGAACTGTGACTGACCCAAGGTCACCCAGCTGGCTTCATGTGGAGGAATGGGGAATCAAACACGGTTTCCCCAAATTAGAGTCCGTGCTCCTAACTACTACACCAAACTGGGAGGTGGTGGGCTCTCCTTCTTTGGGAGGTTTTTAAGCAGAGGCTAGATGGCGATCTGACAGCAATGGTGATTCTGTGAACTTGGGCAGATCTTGAGAGGTAGGGAGGAGCCAGTGCTTGGTTCTCGTGGCCCTTATTCATATAGATGCCCAGAATATCAATCGCCGCTTTAGGGTCAGGAAGGCAATTTTCCTCCAGGCCAGATTGGCCCAGGGATCCTGGAGACTTTTCACCTTCCTCTGGGCATACAGCAGGGGGGAGCTTGGGGGGGGGGAGCTGTGAATTTCCTGCATTGTGCTGCGGGTTGGACTAGATGACCCTTGGGGTCCCTGACAGCTCTATGGCTCTATAAACGAAATAACCGGTAAGTTAAAATATCATTCACACACATACCCTACCAAACGGGAAGAGGAGAAGGCTCAGACCCGCAGGACGGAAACTGTCATCGGGTTCCTCGCTGGTGCCCAAAACAGAGGGTGCTTTTGCACTGGGCACGTCACCACTGGACTTGGCGCCCTCCCCTCCTGCGGGGCTGGCACCCGACCAGGAGTTGGCCGGGCTTCCCGTTACGAGTGGAAAATCCGGCAAAAGGTTTCCTGCGGTTTTTCCCCGGGACGCCTGAAAAGAGCCAGTGTGTGCAGGCAGTCAGGGAGTGGACCCTGGCATCCATTCTGGGCAGAAGGAACTGTTTTTCCGAAGTCAGCCTTTTGCTCAGCAGGGGGGGAGCCACAGGAAAGAGAGAAAACAGGAGCTTAAGCGTCCCCTGAAAGCGCTATACTGAAGGCACAGGGGTATTTCGCTGGCAGCTGTCTTGGCCGTGCACCGACAACAAAAGGGGGAAAGAGGGCGCTCCCTACATCTTGACGGCCGGCGTGCTGCAGGGGTTGGAGCAGGGGTCCCCAACGTGCTCACAGACACCTTCCCTGTCGCCCGCCAAATGTTTTTAAGGCCAGCTGCCCAGGAAAGCTTCTGATTGGCTGTGCAGGTTTTTTTTAAATGTGGCCTTGGCGGCAGCTACCACAACAACACAAGGGCCTTCACCGTGTGACTGAAGGTAAGGTGCGGCAGCCATTTCGTGGCTGGCCCCGCCTCTTGTGGCAGCCATTTCGTGGCTGGCCCCGCCTTCTTGTGGCAGCCATTTCGTGGCTGGCTCCGCCTCTTGTGGCAGCCATTTCATGGCTGCGCCCACCGTGCTGTGTCAGAATTCAAAAAGTGCCCACAAGCAAAGAAGAAGAAGAGGAGGAGGAGGAGATTGGATTTATACCCCCACCCTTCACTCAGAGTCTCAGAGCGAATGGCAATCTCCAGTCCCTTCCCCTCCCCACAACAGACACCCTGTGAGGTAGGCGGGGCTGAGAGAGCTCTTTTGAGGACTGCCCTTGAGAGAACAGCTCTGAGAACACTTGTGACTGGCCCGAGGACACACCAGTAGCTGCATGCGGAGGAGTGGGGAATCAAACACGGTTCTCCCAGATTAGAATCTGCACTCCTGACCACTACACCAAACTGGCCCAGGTTTATACCCCGCTTTTCACTACCCGAATGAGTCTCAGAGCAGCTTACAATCTCCTTTCCCTTCCCCTCCCGTGAGGTAGGTGGGGCTGAGAGCTCTTTCGAGGACTGCCTCTGAGAGCACAGCTCTGGGAGAACTTGGGACTGAACCAAGGACACATCAGCAGCTGCATGTGGAGGAGTGGGGAATCAAACCTGGACCTCCCAGATTAGAGTCCACACACTTAACCACCACATCAAAATGGCGCTCTAAAGTTGGGGAGCTCTGGGTTAGAGCGCTGGACCAGTGTGACACAGTGGTTAGAGCGTCAGAATCGGACCTGGGAAACCTCAGTTCGGATCCCTGCTCTGCCGTGGAGGCTGTACATTCTCAGCCTGACTGACCTCACAAGATAAAACAGAGAAGAGACTGACGTAAGCCACTTTGGAGCCACACCCGGGAGAAAGGCAGGGTGTCAATCCTCAAGTAAATAAATAAATCTGGTCGTTTTTCCTAGCGCCGGCATTGCAAAAGGAGGCCACTCAAAACGCTGCGTGGATCTGCCTGTGCACGTTTAAAGTTATCTGCGATGCACTGAGCAGTGACACGAAGAAATCCAACTAGAAGAAGAGAGGAAGAGACTAGATTTCGACCCCACCCTTCACTACCCGAAGGAGTCTCGGAGCAGCTCTCAATCTCTTCTCCCTTCCCCTCCCCACCACAGACACCCAGTGAGGTGGGTGGGGCTGAGAGAGCTCTTTCGAGGACAGCCCTTGAGAGAACAGCTCTGAGAGAACTTGTGACTGACCCAAGGTCACCCAGCAGGTGCAAGTGGAGGAGTGGGGAATCAAGTGGGGACTGGCTCACAAGAGTCGGCTCCCTCGCAGACAGCGATTCCCTGCATAAGAAACCTTCAGTGTATCCAGGGCTTTTTTGTAGAAAAAGCCCAGCAGGAACTCATTAGCATAATAGGCCACACCCAACAGCACAAACTCATTAGCATATCAAGCCACACCCCCATGTTACCAGAAGTGTGGTCATCCAGCCACACCCACCTTTTGCTTCTTATTCTGTTTTTGTAGCAGGAACTCCTTTGCATGTTAGGCCACACACCCCTAATGTAGCCAATCCTAATGAGTTTCTGCTGTTCGGTGTGGCCTATTATGCTAATGAGTCCCTGCTGGGCGTGGCCAACTCAGGAGCCAGCCGGAACTCTGTTCCTGTGCGTTCCTGCCCAAAAATAGCCCTGAGTGTATAAAAAAAAAGTATTACACTCGTGTATAAAACCCTCAGAGCTACAGGTGTCATTCATGTCTGTGCATGCACCAGGGAGCCGCAGATGAGGTTTTGTGGCTCCATCACACCAACGGCAGCATCACATCCCAGCGCAAAAGAATCGTCTTCGGAGAAGGCTTCCTACGCCCGAGGGAGGTGCAACGGACTCGCAGGATCTGAACTGTGAGCGGCTGCAGCTTCCCGCTGCGGGCGCCTCACCTGCGGAGATGACCAAGCAGAGGGATTTTTTGTATGCGAAGAAGCTGAATGTCAGGAGCTGGCATCTGACGAAGGGAGCTTTGAGTCTCGGAAGCTCATTCTCTCAAAATCTGGTTGGTCTCTGAGCTACTCCTGGACTTGAATCTAGTTTGGAGAGCCAGTTTGGTGTAGTGGTAAAGTGCGCGGACTCTAATCTGGGAGAACCAGGTTTGATTCCCCCACTCCTCCATGCGCAGCTGCTGGTGTGACCTTGGGTCAGTCACAAGTTCTCTCAGAGCTGTTCTCTCAAGGGCAGTCCTCAAGAGAGCTCTCCCACCTACCTCACAAGTGGTCTGTTGTGGGGAGGGGAAGGGAAAGGAGTTTATAAGCCGCTCCGAGACTCCTTTGGGTAGTGAAGGGCGGGGTATAAATCCCTTCTCTTCTTCTTGTGCTTTTTGAAAAAGGTGCCTGCCGGCACAATCAGCAGGGTGGCCCCACAAACACCCACCCACACACAGACACCAAGTCAAGAAACGAACGTACTCTCCAAGTAAAAAGCAGTGCCCTAGACCAGCAGTCTTCACTCTCAGTTTGGTGTAGTGGTTAAGTGCGCGGACTCTAATCAGAAAGGGCACCAGAAGGACGCCGATACCCGAAGCCGCTAGAGGAAGCCAGAAAAACAACAAGCCCTGGGTGCTGGTAGGCAGACACCACCCATCAACAATGTGGCCCTAGTTAGGGAATTTGGAATATGTATGTAAAACCGCTCAGAGACCTGCTAAAATAGGTTAGAGCGGTATATAAATTGAATGTATAAATAAATAAATAAATAAATAATCTGGGAGAATCGGGTTTGATTCCCCACTCCTCCACTTGCAGCTGCTGGGTGACCTTGGTCCTTGGGCAAGCCATAGTTCTGTCAGAGCTGTCCTTGAAAAAGAGCAGTTTCTGTCAGAGCTCTCTCAGCCTCGCCTGCCTCACAGGGTGTCTGTTGTGGGGAGGGGGAGGGAAAGGAGTTTGTAAGCCGCTCTGAGACTCCAAGTGAAGGGCGGGGTATAAATCCAATCTCTTCTTCTTCTTCTTCAGCATGATCAGAACTCATAGTGAAACCCAAACTGCAGTACAAGTTTCATTTTTACCGCGTATGCTGATTCTTCTCCTCCTCTCTGCAGGGTGGCCAGAAGCAGGGGAAGGCCAGGCGCCTGGATCTGAGAACTGTTCCACAGGAAAGGGAGTTTTTGCTGGCCTGGCTCCTCGCACAAGGCTGAAGGGGCCGCACCCACCAAAAACCCTTGCTTCCAGACACCTCTGAGAGACAGAGAAAGTCCATCTCCCTTGCATCTTGTCACCCCCTTTTTTAAGAAAACCAAGTGCCAAAGGAGGAGGAGATTGGATTTATACCCCCGCCCTTCACTCGGAGTCTCAGAGCAGCTCACAAACTCTCTCTCTCAGTCTAACCTGCCTCGGCGGGTTGTTGTGAGGATAAAACGGAGGAAGGGAGAATGACGTAAAGCTGTTTTGGGTACCCCACTGGGGAGAAAAGGAGGGCCATAAGTGAAAGAGGGCTCTTTTTTGTAGCAGGAACTCCTTTGCATATTAGGCCACACACCCCTAATGTAGCCAATCCTCCAAGAGCTTACAGAGCTCTTCTTACAGGAGCTACTGTAAGCTCTTGGAGGATTGGCTACATTAGGGGTGTGTCACTTAATATGCAGATGAGTACCTGCTACAAAAAGAGCCCTGGCCGAAATTGTGAAGGGGGAATAGGCAGCGGACCGCGACCAGTCTCTGAGAGCAAGGAAAAAAGAAACCGGCAGGGGAAAGGAGACGGCTGGTGCAAAACCAGCGAAGTCAGGACGACTAACGCAGAGGCCGATGTGCAGATCTCAGCCTCTTCTTGGGTAACTGGCAGCTGTTCTTGGCTGCCCGAGCCGCGGTGGCCCAAGAGCCCAGGGGAGGAACAGGGAGGCGGTCCAGAGACATGCCGGCCAAAGGGGGAAAGAACACAGCGGGGAGGGAAACTGGGAATTAGAAATGGGCCGAGAGGAATACGGTGCGTGGGGACGGGAGCGGCAGGGTCGAGGAAAGCCAACGTTCTCGTGTCGATCCGAAATTGCCAGCCAAGCGGCGGTGAGCGGCGTTTACCTTTGGACGGCTGGCAGAAGCCGTTCTGACTCTTCAAACTTTTTACACACACAGCTGTTAGTTTCACATACACAATTGATGGGCACGTCTTATGCAGGGGTCATGTCGTGGAAAAAGAGGTGCAGGAGCTCATTAGCATAACTCATTAAAATAACTTATTTGCATAGGCCACACACCCCGACATCACCGGAGGTGTGTCAGAAGGCAACACCCATCGCTCAGGCTCCACTGGACTGTTTTGGATTGCTAGCTATTGGGGGGGGGGAACGTGCAGATCTGTCCTCGCAGAGGAGGCAGAGCTTGTACCTGAATAAAACCTGGTCTTAAAGGTGCCACTGGACTGTTTTGGACTGGAGGGCGGGGTGGGGCTCTGCAACTTACCTGGCTGCTTCTTGCTCTGACTGAAGGCTGCTGGGAGCAGGGGGGTGGGGCTTGTTGCATGTGCCCACCCCCTGGGGTCTTTACTGCCGGAGCTCCGCTCCTGTGCGCTCCCGCAGGAATCGACCCCTGGTCTTATGACCAATGTTCCCTCTAAGCCACTGACAGTCTCTGTGCTGCTACTGGACTTGAATCGGGGTGATTGCTGGGGCCAGCGCTTTCCCTCTGCAACCTCACTATCGTTTCTAAGCACTGCACGGACCTCCTCAAGCAAAACCTGCCTCTCAGAAGGGCGTGCGCTCACATCCAGGCGGCGTTCCCTCTAAGCTGAATTAGTGTGAGCCAGCTCACGGTTTTGTAGCCGCCGGCTCATGCCTTTTTTGCTTCGCTCAGGAAGGAGGGGCTCCAGGGCAAACTGATTCATGCAGTCGCCCAATCGCTCGCTCACAACTTGAATGCCAGGAGCTCACAGAGCAGAGTTTTTGCTCACAAGACTCCACAGCTTAGAGGGAGCATGGCTTATGACCAGTAGACCATATGCGTTTCGGACCCTTAGGGCCTTCCTCAGTGGTCTGGATATTTGGTACCACAACAATCTGGAGAGTGTGCGCGGCTACTGTGAGAGATTATCCACGGCCTGCTGTATGAACTTTTAGCAGTTGCGCATCACATGAGAAAGCAACATCTGGCTTTGGAGAAAATATTTTTTCCATATATTTATTTCTGGATGTGTGTTGTTCTACAATAGTAAGATTGACCACTGAGGAAGGCCCTAAGGGGCTGAAACGCGTATGGTCTAAGAACACGAAGCTGGGTGGGATTGCTAATTCTGAAGAAGACAGAGTCAGGATTCAAAATGATCCGGATAGGCTGGAACGGTGGGCGGAGACAAATAAAATGAACTTCAATAGAGAGAAGTGCAAAGCCCTGCACTTAGGTACAAAAAATCAAAGGCACAGATATAGAATGGGAGGGACTTGGCTTGACAGCAGCACATGAGAAAGGGATCTGGGTGTTCTGGTTGATCACAAACGAAACATGAGCCTGCAGTGCGAAGTGGCTGCGAAGAAAGCGAATGCAATCTTAGGATGCATTAACAGAAGCATTGTGGCCAGATCAAGGGAGGTGGTAGTTCCACTCTATTCTGCTATGGTCAGGCCTCACCTGGAGTCCTGTGTCCAGTTTTGGGCACCGCATTTTAGGAAGGATGTTGACAAGCTTGAACGTATCCAGAAGAGGTCGACTAGAATGGTGAGAGGGTTGGAATCCAAGTCTCATAAGGAAAGGCTAAAAGAGTTGGGTCTGTTTAGCCTGGGAAAGAGAAGGCTTAGAGGGGACATTGCAGTCTTCAAGGATTTGAAGGGCCGTCATGTAGAAGATGGAGCAGATCTGTTCTCTCTTGCTCCGGATTGTAAGACTAGATCTAATGGGTGGAAATTACAAGGGAGTCATTACCGGCTAAATATCAGGAGGAACTTCCTAACTGTAAGGGTGGTTGAGCAGTGGAACAGTCTGCCTCGGGAGGTGGCAGGTGCTCCTTCACTAGACGTTTTCAAGTAGAGGCTGGATGACCATCTTCCGGGTATGTTGTAGGTACGTGGGGCTCTTTCGGCTGTGCTCCTGCAGAGTGCAGGGGGTTGGACAAGATGACCTGCAAGGCCCCTTCCAACTCTAACATTCTATGATTTTATAAGACCATAAGAGAAGCCAATGTTGGATCAGACCAATGGCCCATCCAGTCCAACACTCTGTCACACAGTGGCCAAAAACACCAGGTGCCAGGAGGTCCAGCAGTGGGGCCAGGACACTCGGAGCCCTCCCACTGTTGCCCCCCCGGCACCAAGACCGAGACACTTGCCCCAGACCGAGAGTTCCTGTCTACACCTTGTGGCTAATAGCCACTGATGGACCTTAGTCTACTGGTGATGAGATATACCTATCAATTGTATATGTGAAACTAACAGCTCTGTCTGTAAACAGTTTTAAGAGTCTGATATTTGGGTCATTTCTTTTAACCTATTTTATCTTTTACTAATGTGTACACCAGGGGTGGCCGAACTGTGGCTCGGGAGCCACATGTGGCTCTTTCACACATATTCT
>NW_015169178.1:667167-668046 GCF_001447785.1 Gekko japonicus | reverse complement strand
CTCTCTCTCTCTCTCTCTCTCTCTCTCTCTCTCTCTCTCTCTCTCTCTCAGACAAATAAATATCATTCGCAAACAAATATCAGTGGACAAATAAATATCATTATCGATATTGGTTTTTACCCCTTTTGTTTATATAATAAAACTAGGATACTAGTAATTGGATAGAGTACTGTGGTTTTAGTGTTGGATGTTTTTATTATGTTTGATATGTTTTTATCTATGGCAAGGCTAATGACCTTGCCTCTGTTAGCCGCCCTGAGCCCACTGGGGAGGGCGGGATACAAATGTAAATAAATAAATAAATAAATAAAAAGCAGATCTGCATACTTTTAAATAAAAACATGCATGTAAACAACACAACACAACAAACCTTTACTGGCATAACACGTGCATGTAATATTTGTCCACGCTTTGCGGCTCTCCAACATCTGACATTTATTCTATGTGGCTCTTACGTTGAGCAAACTTGGCCATCCCTGGTGTACATAAGTTGATGATGTATGAAAAATTGCACTCCAATGGAAAAGCTGCCCAATTCACATGGAGTTCAATAGTTTCACCTATTTCATTGCATAGGTAATGGAGAAGAACATTCTCTCAAACAGAATAAAGCTTATGTAATTTATGCAATGAAATAGGTGAAACTATTGAACTCCATGTGAATTGGGCAGCTTTTCCATTGGAGTGCAATTTTTCATACATCATCCACTTATAAACTCTTGGTTAGAAGATGACGTTAGTCGAAACGGCATCGCATTCCGGAGACCACCGTCCCAAAATATTAACTTATTTTGATAGCTTGACCCTCATATATCACAGCTTTTAACTTGGGTTGAGTCCCCCCCCCGCCCCGTCCCCCCTTTCCTCGGCTTTTTGTTA
>NW_015169178.1:616545-667155 GCF_001447785.1 Gekko japonicus | reverse complement strand
GAAAGAGTGGGGGCTCTCGGGAGGACCCCCGCCGGGGCCGGTACTCACCACAAACTTCTCACCATTCTGTTCCACGTGCTTGTAGGTGGGGATGGAGATGGGCACGGCCTGCTTTTCGGTGTAGTCGTAGAAGGACTGGCCCAGGGAGTCGTCGCTCGGGTCCAGGTTGTCCGCCTCGTGGGGCGGCACCGACAGGACGGTCAGGATCAACTCCTTCTCTCCGGCTCGGATCAGGTCCACCACCTGCTTGTGCGTCGCCCCTTCGACGTTCACGCCGTTCCTGGCGGGGAGAAGGAAGAACGGTTGCTCCTGGGAACGGGGATGCCGCCGGTCAAGCCGGTGTCTGTGGAAACTGGTGGCCGTTTAATCGCTTTCATTGTTCTAGGATCTGGTCAAAGGTTTTGAAAGCCTCCGTCAGGCAGGGCGGAGGAGAGAAGAAAGCGGGTGGGCATAAGAACATAAGAGAAGCCAGTGTTGGATCAGGCCAAAGGCCCATCCAGTCCAACACTCTGTGTCACACAGTGGCCAGAAATACCAGTGCCATCAGGAGGTCCACCAGTGGGGCCAGGACACTGGAAGCCCCCCCACCTTTGACCCCCCCCCCCAAGCACCAAGAAGACAGAGCATCACTTGCCCCAGAGCCCCTAGCCACTGATGGACCTCTGCTCCATATGCTTATCTAATTCCCTTTTGAAGCCGTCCATGCTTGTAGCTGCCACCACTTCCTGTGGCAGTGAGTTCAATGTGTTAATCACTCTTTGGGTGAAGAAGTACTTCCTTCTTCTGAACCTGTTGCTAGGGGAACAATGTTGGAGTCCAGGGGCACCTTTAAGACCAACAAAGGTTTTATGCTGGGGATAAGCTTCCATGTGCGTGTGAATGATCGTTTATCCCCGGAAAGCTTGTCCCCCCCGAATAAAACTTTGTTGGCCTTTTTTTTTAATAACTGCCCCCAAAGGGAGTTGGGAGTTGGGAGACCTGATGGGCTGTGCCGATTTAAAATAGTACTGTTTCAGTGGCCGACGCTCCCTCTAAGCTGTGAGCAAAAATGCTACTTTGTGAGCTCCTGGCACTAACGTTGTCAGTGACCAATTTGGCTGCTGCATAAATCAAGTTCGCTCTGGAGCCCTCCTTCCTGAGCGAAGACAAAAATGAGTGAGCCGGAGGCTAAAAAACTGCGAGCTGGCTCACACTAACTCAGCTTAGAGGGAGCACTGCTCTGGAGCCCTCCTTCCTGAGTTAAGACAAAAATGTGTGAGCCGGAGGCTAAAAAGCTGTGAGCTAGCTCACACTAACTCAGCTTAGAGGGAACACTGCTCTGGAGCCCTCCTTCCTGAGCTTAGACAAAAATGGGTGAGCCGGAGGCTAAAAAACTGTGAGCTGGCTCACACTGACTCAGCTGAGAGGGAACACTGCTCTGGAGCCCTCCTTCCTGAGCTTAGACAAAAATGGGTGAGCCGGAGGCTAAAAAACTGTGAGCTGGCTCACACTAACTCAGCTTAGAGGGAACACCGGTCTTGGTTTTATGCTTTCTCACACTCCTCTGTCCCAGTATATTTTTTTTTAAAAATTACTCTCCATGTTTCCTTTACTTGGGTCTCTTCTGCATGGCGGGGGCTCGGCCTCCCGGGGTGGCCATTTTGTGGTTGTGCCCCCCAAGCCCTTTTCTGCATTCCAAAGGTGCCTGCAGGTTCAAAATGTTTGGGGACACCCCGCAGTATGCCCTCGCTACCGACACACAAGGCAGCGGAGTATCCATGAAGCAAACCAACAAATGAGATCAGATGTAAATAAGGGTAACGTAGGATCCATATCGGGGCAGAAATATACCAGCTTCATGTAGAGACCGCTGACAGCCAAACCAAACCATTGCAGGAAAGGGTGTTATCTTTATCAAGATCAACTTCCCTTTGTGGTATTTTAGTGGTTCCTAATGAAGATATGACTATATTGTTGCTTGCGATAACTTCGCCCAGCGAATCAAGGGGGTGAACTTCCGGAGAAGAAGGTCACAGTGTGTACTTCAATGAAAAGGGCTATTTACTGAGTGGAGGAAGGAGAAAAGGGTGATTTCCACACTAGGGATTATTACCCGGGGGGGGGGGGGAACCAGAAATGCAGTAGCTGGCGTGGTCATGCTTTTAGGGAAATCGGTGGCACAGCCTGCATTTGGAAATTCTCTGTGCTGCCTTCACATTGCAAGCCACCACCACCACCCCCGAGCACCGTGAGGAGAGGCAGTTGGGAAATATCCTAAATATAAATACTCCAATTCTGGTTGCAACATCTCGAACATGACATCACAGAGTTGGCGGGAAAATGCCAGAAAAATACCAAGGAGTGGTAGAACTTCCCCTGTGAGGAAAGGCCAAAGTCTGGGTCCTTATAGTAGGGGGGGGGGGGAATGAGAGAATTACGAAAGTTTTCACAATTTGAAGAAAGCGGATAAAATTTTCACCCAACACGTTAGAACTTAGGGACAGCAAAGGAAACCGATGAGCAGTAGATGCAGGACAGGTCCCCACACCTCAAAAAGGATATTATAGCTTTGGGGGAAGTGCAGAAAAGTGCAACTAGAATGATAAAAGGGTTGGAACACTTTCCTCATGAAGAAAGCTTAAAACACTTGGGGCTCTTTGGCTTGGAGAAACAACAGCTGAGGGGTGACATGATTGAGGTTTATAAGATTATGCATGGGACAGAGCAGGTCGAGGAAGAAGTCCCTTTCTCCCTTTCTCACAATACAAGAACTCATGGGCACTCCATGAAATTGCTGAGAACGGATAAAAGGAAGTCTTTCTTCACCCAAAGAGTGATTCACACATGGAATTCACTGCCACAGGAGGTGGTGGCGGCGGCTACAAGCATGGATGGCTTCAAGAGGGAATTAGATAAACATCTGGAGCAGAAGTCCATCAGGGGCTATTAGCCACAAGGTGTAGATGGGAACTCTCGGTCTGGGGCAAGTGATGCTCTGTATTCTTGGCACTTGGGGGGGGGGCAACAGTGGGAGGGCTTCTAGTGTCCTGGCCCCACTGCTGGACCTCCTGAGGGCACCTGGTGTTTTTGGCCACTGTGTGACAAAGTGTTGGACTGGATGGACCATTGGCCTGATCCAACATTGGCTTCTCTTATGTTCTTATGTAAAAACACGTAATAAAATTAGGGAATAGTGCACTCTCCCACACTGAGAAGCAAGGAAAGACCACCGTCCTGGAGGTCTTTCAAAAGGGAATTAGACAAGCACATGGAGGGGCGCGGCACATGAGCAACTGGCGGTTATGGTGGCTAAATGGAGCCTCCAGATTCAGAGATTGTCTCTCTGCAGCTTGGGGGGGGGGAGCCGTTGCCTCGAACAGGATTGGCGAGCTTCTCAAAGCCGGCCACTTTCAGAAACAGGATCCTGGATTCAACCCAAGATCCACGCAGGGCTCTTCTTGTGATCCGTGCAAACAAGACTCCGGGAAACCTGTGCAGCCCTGTGCCACTGGTATCATCTAACCAATCCCCAGACTTGACACTGTGAACTGACACCTGCTTGTGTCTAGGAAGGACAGGGGGAATTTTCTTGGCTACAGCGGCGCTCCCACACACCTGAGGACAGCGTTTATTTTCCTCTCCCCCCAACGAGAGAGACAGGCCTATGCTCTAGGAACAAACGAGCAAACCCACAACATTTACGCAACAATTACGCAACAGCAGAATTCCGCCTCCTTTGCCACAAAATCAGCCCCCTCCCACTTTTGGGCAAAGCATAAATGGAGAACGCTCGGCCATAAAGCGTGAGGACCAAGGCAGTTCTCGGACAAGTTCCTTCTCATACCAACTCACTGAAACATTAGAAAAGAGCAAGAGTCCCAGGAGCACCTTAAAGACTAGCAAAATTTGTGGCAGGGGAGGAACTTTCGTGAGTCACTGAAAAAGCGAGCAGTGACTCACGAAAGCTCATACCCTGGGCAGTGTTCCCTCTAAGTTGAGTGAGTGTGAGCTAGCTCACAGTTTTTTAGCCTCTGGCTCACACTTTTTTCTTAGCTCAAAAAGGAAGGCTTCGGAACAAACTAATTTATGCAGGAGCCAAAGGGCTCGCCCACAACTTTAATGCCAGTAGCTCACAAGGTAGACTTTTTGCTCACAAGACCCCACAGCTTAGAGGGAGCCCTTACCCTGGTACAGATTTTCTTAGTCTTTAAGGTGCTCCTGGACTCTTGCTCTTTTCTGCTGCTACAGACATAAGGACATAAGAGAAGCCAATTTTGGATCAGGCCAATGGCAGTGGGGCCGGGACACTAGAAGCCCTCTGTGACGTCCCCTTGACTGGGGAGGTCTGGTTCTACTTTAAAAGTGTTCCTTTTATTTTTCTTTGGGTATTCTGGCTGCCACCAGGAAATTTATAAGGCTTTCCAAACCTTTATAATATAATATTTCTATCACTGGGTAGGTATACCGAGGGTCTAGGCTTTCATGAAGGTCTATGTGGTCTGAGGAATATTCTTTCCAGAGCTGGTATACTTGAATGAAATAAAATTTATTTAAATAAAGCATAAATACGAGGGTAGAACAATGTAAACAGTACTGGGAATGATTTGAACAATTGCGTGGTGTCTCTCACAAGCTTCTCCTTTACTGACAGGGAGGTTTCAAGTAACTTTGTAACACAAACTCAAGGTCAGGTAAGTTCACTGTTTCTCTCCTTCAGACCTCAGAATCAACTCCTTATCAACTGTCTTATTCAACTCTAAGACATAGAACTTAACAACCCACACAGGGAAGCTTCTCCTTCTCTCTCATACATGGCTTAACTGCCCTTTCCACTGACTTCCTCAACTGTCATCTCTAACTGATCCTCTTGATAGACATTCAAATCCTCCACACAGCATCCATTCCAAAACCCCTCCCCCTCTCTGTCACTCACCAATCATATCACTTGCCTGATTCCAGCACTCTAGATTATCATCACAGCCATGCAAACCAAACTTTTAAAGCCACACACACACAGTTAAACATGAAATCATTACACCCTCCCACTGTTGCCCCCCCCCCAGCACCAAGAAGACAGAGCATCACTTGCCCAGACTGAGAGTTCCTATCTATAGGTAAAAGTAAAGGTTTCCCTTGCTCAAAAGCCAGTCAAATCTGACACTAGGGATACGGTCCTCATCTCCGTTTCCAAGGCGAAGAGCCAGTGCTGTCCAAATACGTTCCCGCGGTCATGTGGCCGGCATGACTAGATGCTGAGGCGCACGGAACGGCGTTACCTTCCCACTGAAGCAGTACCCATTTATCTACTTGCAATTTCTTGCTTTCGAACTGCTAGGTTGGCAGGAGCTGGGGCCAGAGATGGGAGCTCACTCCGTCATGTGGCACACTCGGGTCTCCAACGGCCGAACTACCGACCTTCCGGTCTGCAGTTCAGCGTCTCAACCACTTGAGCCACCTATCTATACCTTGTGGCTAATAGCCACTGATGGACCTCAGGCTAACACGGCTACCCATCTTGATCTATCTCTAATTTTGTTAGTCTTTAAGGTGCTCCTGGACTCTTGCTCTTTTCCACTGCTAGTAAAGGTAAAGGTTCCCTTGCTCGAAAGCCAGTCGAATCCGACTCTAGGGTTGCGGTGCTCATCTCCGTTTCCAAGCCAAAGAGCCAGCGCTGTCCGAAGACGTTTCCGTGGTCATGTGGCCAGCATGACTAAACACCAAGGCGCACGGAACGCTGTTACCTTCCCACCGAAGTGGTCCCTATTTATCTACTTGCAATTTCTTGCTTTCGAACTGCTAGGTTGGCAGGAACTGGAACTAGAGACAGGAGCTCACCCCGTCTTGCGGCACCCGGGTCTTGAACTGCTGAACTACTGACCTTCTACAGCCTGCAGTTCAGCGTCTTAACCACTTGAGCAACCACTACAGACAGACTAATCTTGACCTATCACTGAAACATGTAAGGAAAGCACTGACACCAGTCTCAAATGCAGGCGATGAGACACCCCCTCCCCCCAAATTCATCCGCCACCAGAAGCAAACGTACTGAACAGAAAGCCACAACTGGAAACCGCGGGGTCAAATCTGCCCCACCCCCAACATGCAGCATGCGCCTACAAGGCCTAATCCGGACGCAAAAACACACCCCATTGATCGCAGAAGGACTTTTCAAGGAAGCATTTTGTAAACAGCCGCAGGGGGAAAGAACGCTTTCTAACACTGATGTCCCCACCCCCAACAGAGAGGAATTTCCTTCTCGTAGCAGAGAGAACAATGCCTGAAAGCAGAGAGGCCTGGCTTAGGCGGCCTGCCCTCCGGACCCCACATCTGCCCAGCCCCAGTGGTAACATGTTTCAGCAAAACAGTTGGAGGAACTTCCTGACTGTGGTTCCTCGCTAGAACAGGCTTCCTCGGGAGGCGGTGGGCTCTCCTTCTTTGGAGGTCAGCAGAGGCCAGATGGCCATTTGACAGCAGTGCAGATTCCGTGGGGAGGGAAGGAATGCATTGCCTGGAGGTCTTTTGCCTTCCTCTGGGCATGGGGGAGGGGGTTCGTCACTGGGGAATTGTGGGACGCCAGCAACGCTCCCTCTAAGCTGTGGAGTCTGGTGAGCAAAAATTCTACTCTGTGAGCTACCGGCATTAAAGTTGTGAGCGAGTGATTCGGCTGCTGCATAAATTAGTTGGCTCTGGAGCCCTCCCTTCCTGAGCTGAGACAAAAAAACTGTGTGCCGGAGGCTAAAAAACTGTGAGCTGGCTCACACTAACTCAGCTTAGAGGGCACACTGGGCATTGTGCGGGGGGGGGGGGACTAGATTGGCCCCTGAGGTGCCATCCAGCTCTGTGTTCCTAACTTGGGACGACATGGAGCAGCTGCCACACCCCTCCCCCAGCATCTTGTCCGTTTCAAAGCCAAAGAGCCAGCGCTGTCCGTAGACGTTTCCGTGGTCATGTGGCCGGCATGACTAAACACCAAGGCGCACGGAACACTGTTCCCTTCCCACCGAAGTGGTACCTATTTATCTACTTGCAATTTCTTGCTTTCGAACTACTAGGTTGGCAGGAGCTGGAACTAGAGACGGGAGCTCACTCCGTCATGCGGCACCCGGGTCTCGAACTGCTGAACTACCGACCTTCCACAGCCTGCAGTTCAGTGTCTTAACCACTTGAGCCACCGCAGCTCCCTTTTACCTTGCATAATTGAACTTAATTTATCCATTTCTTGTTAATTAGTTCTTTCTCACAGGGGATTTTTTCAGACTTCCAATACTTTGCTAAAAGTATTCTAGCAGATGTAACTATCAAGATTATTAAGTATCTATCATTATATCTAACATCATCTGATATCATGTTTAACAAATAACCTGGTTCTAACTAAATTAACCTCTGTAACTTCTAGAATTATCTTCTGTATCCTTCTCCAGTATTTTGGAATTTTTATACAACACCACCACATGTGAAAAAAGTACCAACACTGGTCCTACATTTCCAACATTTATCAGAGTTTTTTTTAAAGCATTTGGCTATTTTTTCAGGCGACCAGTACTCTGCTGCAAATTCAGGGGAGGCCCTGTGAATCCCGGTGATATCGTTGTCCTCTGGTTAGCGGCTGCTGGAGGCAGGGGCCGGGAGAGCCGGTAATATTTTATGAAGCCTTGGTGCTCTGTTGGGTGGGTGGCACGGATCCGTCGCAGCTCTCCCCGCCCCAGAGGGCCTCTCCCCCACCCTCAAAAAAAAAAGTGGAAGCAGGAGAGGCAGAGGAGGGCCAACGGCTTTGCCCCGGGTCTCGAGGAAGGAGGTGCCCTGGCGGATGCAAGGAGAGGGGCTGTCTCCAGGTCTTTTAAGAAACCGAATGACAGGAAGCGTTAAGGCAAGGCCAGTGACGGGAAGGGAGATTTACAGGGCTCTGCGGTCCAGAGGCAGCTGAGGCATGATGCACCAGTTTGGTGTCGTGGTTAGGAGCACAGACTCTAATCCGGGAGAACCGGGTTTGGTTCCCCACTCCTCCACCTGCAGCTGCTGGCGTGACCTTGGGTCAGTCACAAGTTCTCTCAGAGCTGTTCTCTCAAGGGCAGTTCTTGAGAGAGCTCTCTCAGTCCCACCTACCTCACAGGGTGTCTGTTGTGGGGAGGGGAAGGGAAAGGAGAGTGTAAGCCGCTCTGAGACTCCCTTGGGTAGTGAAGGGTGGAATATAAATCCAATCTCGTCTTCTTCTTCCAGGTGCATAGACAAAATCTATGTGGGAATGCGTAACCACACAAAGCACGCCGGTTGGCTCAGGTACAGAGCGTCTGCTTGCTATGCAGAAGATCCCAGGTTCAACCCCTGGCATCTCCGCCTTTCTGCAAGCCAGCGTGGTACACTGGTTAGGGTGTCCGATTAGGATTTGGGAGACCCAGGTTCGAATCTCCCCCTCTGCCACGGAGAATCGCTGGCTGACCTTGGGCCAGCGACGTGCTCTCAGCCTCACCTATCTCACAGGGTTGTTGTGAGGATAAAAGGGAGGAGAGGAGACTGAGGGAAGCCACTTTGGGTCGCCGCAGGGAGGGGGGGGGAAAGGGAGGGTTAAAAAAAAGAAGTTGAATAATGCCAAGACCACGGCCACACAACCCGGAAAATCTACAGCAACTAGTGAACTTCGGCCGTGAAAGCCTTCGACAACGTATCTTACATAAAATAAATAAATGTTCTGCCTGGGGAGGAAAAAAGCACAGAAAATACACCAATATTCATCCAAGTCAGTCATCGAAATCCTCCCCCCCCCCCAGGCCTTAGATCGAGGAAGTCACAAAACTGTTTTTACAGACATAAAGGAAGTAACACAGGTGAACATCTTGGCCAACAAACGCTACAAGCCGAACGGGTTATGTCGCAAGCTCTGGGCTTATTTATTTTTTTAAAAGACTTGAGAGCCACTGAAACAAAGGGGGAACATGCAAGCGTGCTCGACCAGAACGGCACAAGACCCAGGTCATCGGTCGTGCCTCCTCCTCGTGCCCGAACTTCACGTCCGGACTTCGGTTCCGCCGACACAACATCACCCCTGTGATCCTTAAAGGAGACGTTTTGGCTGGGAGAAGGGGGAGCTGCCCACCCCCATCACAACCTGAGAAACACCGACCACGGTGTAGGGCAGTGTTCCCTCTAAGCTGAGTTGGTGCGAGATAGCTCACAGTTTTTTAGCCTCCGGCTGAGACGGTTTTCTCTTCACTCAGGAAGGAGGGCTCCAGAGCAATCTAAATCATGCAGTAGCCAAGTCGCCGGCTCACTACTTCAGTTTTTTTGCTCACAAGCCTCCGCAGCTTAGAGGGAGCACTGGTTGCCGGGCAACCCCTGGCCAACGGTGGGGCCTGGGAGCGGGGGGAGGGTTGCCAGTTCCAGGTTGGGAAATCCCTGGAGATTTGGGGGTGGAGCCTGTGGAGGAGAGGATCCGGCCCGTAGCTAACATGGGGCCCACGGGGCCTGCCCCCCTAGTGTTTCTTCAGGGGCCCCTCCCTCCTGGGCTGCCCCCAAACTTACCACCTGCACTGTACTTTCATTTACTTAGCTGGCAGGCCCCCCTGAGGCCCCCTCCCAAAGAATTCCCTAGCTACGGGGCTGGGTACAATGCCCTAGACCCCGCCCTCCAAAGCATCTGTGTTCTCCAGGGTGAGTTGGGTCTGTTTAGCCTAGGAAAGAGAAGGCTTAGAGGGGACATGATTGCAGTCTTCAAGTATTTGAAGGGCTGTCATGTAGAAGATGGAGCAGATCTATTCTCTCTTGCTCCGGGTTGCGAGACTAGATCGAATGGGTGGAAATTATAAGGGAGTCATTACCGGCTAAATATCAGGAGAAACCTCCTGACTGTAAGAGTGGTGGAGCAGTGGAACAGACTGCCTCGGGAGGTGGTGGGTGCTCCTTCGCTGGACGTCTTCAAGCTGAGGCTGGACAACCATCTTTCGGGTATGTGGTCGGACTATCTTTCGGCTATGCTCCTGCAGAGTGCAGGGGGTTGGACTGGATGACCTGCAAGGTCCCTTCCAACTCTCACATTCTATGATTCTATGATCTCTGTAGTCTGGGGACGAGCTGTCATTCTGTGAGGTCCCCAGGCCCCACCTGGAGGACGGCATCCCAACCAGTGTTCCCTCTAAGCTGAGTTAGTCTGAGCCAGCTCACAGTTTTTCAGCCTCCGCCTCACACATTTTTTTGTCTCCGCTCAGGAAGGAGGGCTCCAGAGCAGACTAACTTATGCAGCAGGGCAAACTGATGTCGGTCGCTCACAAAGTAGAATTTCGGCTCACGAGACCCCACAGCTTAGAGGGCGCATTGACCCCAGCCACAGCAGAAAATTCGTTTTCGGGGGCTTGGGTGTGTTGGTCTGTCAGATGCCCACAGAGCGTTCTCCTGCTTATGTCACCCTCCCGTGAGTTCTCCGGGGATAAACACCAGCTTTTCTGCCCGATAACAAGCTAAATTCAACCGTGCGTCTTCACTAAAAGCAGGATCGCTGGGTGGTCCAGCCCACAGCCAGGCATCTGAAGCATTCACTTGTTTATGCAACCGTTGGTGGGCTGGTGGTGTGTTTTTCCACCCTGCAGCCCAGATAAGACGCCTGCCGGAACTAAGGAGCAAGAGGCAGCCCAAACCCTGGACTTATCTGCAGGGACAAAACTGCCCGCGTTTAGTTTCCTCCATTTCACGTGTTCGGTCGGTACGCTTCTCCTCCCCTGAACGCGGCCTGGAAATGTGCCTGCGATTAAATCCTTTAGTCCTTAAACCCAAACTCAGCAACGCAGCAATATCAGCAGTGGGTTATTTATCAACTGGCTTCCCATTACACTGAGATGACGCGTTTCTGAAGGACCCAGCAACTCACTAGACCAGCTTCCTCCCTAAGAAGAAAAATCCCACGATGGGGGGTGCCAACACAGAGGAGACCGTGCTCCTTTTAAACTAACAAGCCATGTCTTGGAATGCCACGACTCTCATAGAATCACAGAGTCGGAAGGGACCTCCAGGGTCATCCAGTCCAACCCACAGCACAATGCGGGAAATTCACAAATACTTCCCGACAGAACCCCAGGGACCTCTGCTCCACACCCAGAAGAGGAGGGGGGAACCCTTCCAGGGTCCCTGGCCAAACTGACCTGGAGAAAATTGCTTCCTGACCCCAAAGTGGCGACCAGCATTTCACTGGGCATGTAAGAAAGGGCCCCCGGAGCGAACAAGCTGCCTCACTGCAGGGCTCCAGGGAGTCAGAGTCCGAAAATACAACCTGGAATGTTTGTAACAGTCAAGGAGCATCTTCTCCTGATCTGCTCCGACTTCCTGGCCCGGGGCAACTGGGGCTAGTCTCCCACACTTTCCTTCGGCTAGGTGGCAAGCTCAAGACCGACAGGGGAGGGGCCATGGCTCAGTGGCAGAGCCTCTGCTTGGCATGCAGAAGGCCCCAGGTTCAATCCCCGGCATCCCCAGTTAAAAAGGACCAGGCAGGAGGTGATGGGAAAGGCTTCAGTCTGAGACCCTGGAGAGCTGTAAAGAGGGGTTGTGGCTTAGCGGCAGAGCCTCTGCTCAGCATGCAGAAGGCCCCAGGTTCAATCCCCGGCATCTCCGGTCAAAAGTATCAGGCGGGAGGTGATAGGAAAGACCTCAGTCTGAGACCCTGGAGAGCCGCTGCCAATCTGAGTAGGCAATACTGAGTAGGCAACTGAGAGCCAGTTTGGTGTGCGCGGTTTAAGTGCGCGGACTCTAATCTGGGAGAACCGGGTTTGATTCCCCACTCCTCCACTTGCAGCTGCTGGATGACCTTGGGCAAGCCATAGTTCTGTCAGAGCTCTCTCAGCCCCGCCTACCTCACAGGGTGTCTGTTGTGGGGGGGGGGAGAGGGGAAGGCGTTTGTGAGCCACTCTGAGACCCCGAGTGAAGAGCAGGGTATAAATCCAATCTCTTCCTCCTCCTCTTCTTCATCTATACTGATCTTGATGGACCAGTAGTCTGATTCAGTGGAAGGCAGCTTCCCACGTGTTCATACGCCAGGTTGGAGAAACTCCCCCCCCCCCCCCTGGGTCATGGCTATCTACGGGGGGTGGGGGGGGGGGGGGGGCACACACAAAGACTCTCAGAAATGGCGGCTGCTTAACTCCAAAGCTCCTGCCTCATCCCCCGAGAAAGCTGCAACACGATTTAAAATCTGGTTGGAAAACTGCTACAGGTACGGGCAGAGCTGGCGGCGGTAAAGGGAGAGCACAAAATACAGCTTCTGCCTCAGTCCAAAGTCTTTCCACTCCTGGAGATGCATCTGGAGACAACCAAGATGGCGACCGTACAAATGGAGAAGGAAAACAACAACCAGTGAGCTGACAAGAGACTTGTGACTCCGAGGAAAGAATAATGGCAACCCACGGGCCCGGCCCTAATAGTGGGACCCACGACTCCGTGAGGACCCCCCTTTTAGGAAAGTCCATTTCTTTCCCCCTTTCCCTTAGCCTACCCTGCAGGGACGCTGGACAGGAAAATGAGCTAACAGCTGTAATGCCCTCAATTCTGAAGAAGTGCCCATTCCCCAGGGCAACCTGCGGCCACGTTCCGTTTCATCTACGCAGGCACCAACGCACATTAGGCTGCTAGCATCCCATTTACACCAAAGACAAACTGAGGCAGAGAATCAAGCTCCTGAACGAACAAACAAAACGAAGAGAAAACCACCATTTGTCTCTGTTCACAGGGGTGTAGCCGGAGCCAGGACTCTTGACGCAAAAGGGATTTTAATTTAACAAACCTTGTAACAGCACTCCGTTCTGGCAAGGCCTCTTCAAGTGCGGACTGAGCCCTGCCAGCTATTTCCATTGTGACTGTGGCCTGAAAGCGGTCCAAGTAATGCAGCAGAACCCTGGAAGAAAGCGGGTGCCTCCCCCCCCCCCCTTGTGGATGGTGCATCTTTGGTTTTCTTAGAGCAGTGATGGCGAACCTTTTAGAGACCGAGTGCCCAAACTGCGACCCAAGACCCACTTCTTTATCGCAAAGTGCCCACACGGCAATTTAACCTGAATACTGAGGTTTTACTTTAGAAAAAAACAACCCATACATTAACTTAAGATGATCCAAACAAAGTAAGGAAAGCAATCCCAAATGCTTTCATTTACTTAAAATTATTTGGCAGAGAATTCGACACTTTAACAATGGTCTGGGCCTGGCCACCACCTTCTCTCTATATATAGAGAGAGAGCGGTTACCATGACCTATATATATGAGGTGATGGCCTGGCTGAGGCGATGGCACGTGTGCCCACAGAGAGGGCTCTGAGTGCCACCTCTGGCACCCGTGCCCACAGAGAGGGCTCTGAGTGCCACCTCTGGCACCCGTGCCATAGGTTCGCCACCACTGTCTTAGAGGGTTCCAGTCCAATGAAGACAGCTCACACTTCAGAACATGAGAAGAACCCTGCTGGATCAGACCTGTGAGGGTCCATCTAGTCCAGCATCCCGTCTCACACAGTGGCCAGCCAGTTCCTCTGGAGGGCCAACAACAGGGCAGAGAGGCCGAGGTCTTCTCCTGATAAGAACATCAGAAGAGCCCTGCCGGATCAGACCTGTGAGGGTCCAACTAATTCAGTATCCTGACTCCTCACTGAAGCACTGAGGACAATGATGAAGGGAGGTGGGAAAGCTGGCGATTTCAACGAGGATTTTAAAAACATGCATACAAAACCGTTTCAAACAATAGATTCTGGTGGGTCGCCGTGGTGGTCTGAAGCAACTGAACAAAGTCTGAGACCAGCGGCACCTTCAAGCAGTGTTCCCTCTAAGCTGAGTGTGAGCTAGCTCACAGTTCTTTATCGTTCAGCTCATACATTTTTTTGTCTTAGCTCAGGAAGGAGGGCTCCAGAGCAGTGTTCCCTCTAAGCTGAGTTAGTGTGAGTTGGTTCACAGCTTTTTAGTCCATCCTAAAAGAAATCAACCCTGACTGTTTCCTGGAAGGCCAGATACTGAAACTGAAGCTCAAATACTTTGGCCAACAAATGAGAAGGGAGCACTCGCTGGAGAAGACCCTGATGCTGAGAAAGATTGAAGGTCAAAGAAGACGGGGACGGCAAAGGATGAGATGGTCAGACAGTGTCATAGATGCAACGAACATGAAATTGAGCAAACTTCAGAGGACAGCGGAAGACAGAAGGGCCTGGCGGGATCTGGTCCATGGGGTCGCGAAGAGTCAGACTCGACTGTGCAACTGACACACACATTTTTGTCTTCGCTCAGGAAGGAGGGCTCCAGAGCAGACTAATTTACGCAGCAGCCAAATTGCTCACTCACAACTTTAATGCCAGCAGCTCACAAAGTAGAAGTTTTGCTCACAAGCAGTATTCCCTCTAAACTGAGTTGGTGTGAGCTGGTTCACAGTTTTCTAGCCTCCATCTCACACATTTTTGTCTTAGCTCAGGAAGGAGGGCTCCAGAGCAAACTATGTTATGCAGTAGCCGGATCGCTGGCTCACAACTTTAATGCCAGTAGCTCACAAAGTAGAATTTTTGCTCACAAGACTCCACAGCTTAGAGGGAACATTGCTCACAAGACTCCACGACTTAGGGGGAGCATTGCCTTCAAGACCAACAAAGTTCAATTCTGGGTATAGGCTTTTGGGTGCATGCACACTTCTTCTGAGAGCCAATTTGGTGCAACTGTTAGGAGTGCAGACTCTGATCTGGGTTTGATTCCCCCACTCCTCCACGTGCAGCTGCTGGTGTGACCTTGGGTCAGTCACAAGCTCTCTCACAGCTGTTCTCTCAGGAGGGGTTATCGAAGGAGCTCTCTCAGCCCCACCTATCTCACAGGGTGTCTGTTGTGGGGAGGGGAAGGGAAAGGAGATTGTAAGCCGCTCTGAGACTCCTTCTGGTAGTGAAGGGCGGGATATAAATCTAATCTCGTCTTCTTCTTCAGATGACGTGTCCATGCACATGAAAGCTTTTTTACCCAGAATTAAACCTCGTTGGTCCTAAATGTGGACTCAAACTTTGTTCCAAACAATATTATTAAATTAGGTAGTAGTGTTTTTAAAACCGTTATAAAACCAGAGCCATCACGATGCAACTCGAAAATGCACGGCCGGATCCATTCGGCTTTTCCGGCTGGTGAAAAACGGAGCAGGGGGGTCTATCCCCTCCCCCACCCCCGTTGGACCCCCACCCGAAAGGCTATGGTGGGGATCGCGAGACCTGAACAGAAACAACGCCATCGAGGTTTAAGGGCGAGAAGGGGAGGCGAAAGCAGCTCTTTCACTTCTGAATTTCAAGACCGAAAGCATTCAAGGTTTAGGAATTAATTAATCCAGTTCAAGACTGTTCTAGCACAAGTGGGAGCTGCTCACACCGACCATACTTTGGTACTTAACCTATCTGTGGGAACATTCGGGCTCCGAGAACGCGAAGGTCACCAGAAGAGGCCTGTGGCTGGATCAGACCCCAAAGGTCACTCTAACCCAGCATCCGGGTTCCATCATTTGCCAGCCGGCCAGATGTCTCCGGAGCACGGCTGAGCTAACTCTAACCGACCGTCACCATCTGGAGAAACAAAGTCTGGGACCAGTTTATTATGTGTAAAATCTCTGATTCACTTCAAAGACAACGATCTGGTATTACCATGGCCTATTCAAAATTTGCCCACACGTGGTTTCTGTGGCTGCAGTATATGATGGAGGCAGAACTTCTTCCTACTAGCTTACTTCCTAATAGCTTACTCTTCTTGGCTTTTCTTCTAGCTACTCTAGCTCTCTTTTTTATGTACAATGAAACGCACACGGAATTCTTCTATATCTGAGATCTAGCTCTAATCTAGTCCTCGTGTTCTCCTAATTGACAAAGGCAGTGCAGTTCCCGGCACTCCTTACCCTTATTGATTGGTTGATGAAGGTTCGAGACTGTCAGAATGGTTTCTACTCCAACTTGATCCTCTTGTTCTTGCTTGTTATTGCTTGTTCAATGCTTGTGATGTTTATTGTTGTAAATGATTGTTTAAAAACGAAAAATATATATTTTTTTAAAACCCTCTAACCGACCGAGGGGTACTATCAAAGAGGCTCGCGTTCTCTCAAGAGCTGTTCTCTCAAGGGCAGTCCTTCAGAGAGCTCTCTCAGCCCCACCTCCCTCACAGGGTGTCTGCTGTGGGGAGGGGAAAGGAAAGGGATTGTAAGTCACTCTGAGACTCCTTCGGGTAGTGAAAAGTAGGGTATAAGAGCCAGTTTGGTGTCGTGGTTAGGAGCGCAGACTCTAATCTGGGAGAACCGGGTTTGATTCCCCCACTCCTCCACGTGCAGCTGCCTGAGTGACCCTGGGGCAGTCCCACGTTCTTTCAGAGCTGTCTTCTCAGGAGCAGTTCTCGAGAGCTCTCTCGGCCCCACCTGCCTCACAGGCAGTGCTCCCTCTAAGCTGTGGAGCCTCGTGAGCAAAAAGTCTACTTTGAGAGCTTAAAGGTAAAGGTAAAGGTTCCCTTGCTCGAAAGCCAGTCGAATCCGACTTTAGGGCTGCAGTGCTCATCTCCATTTCCAAGCCGAAGAGCCATCGCTGTCCGAAGACGTTTACGTGGTCATGTGGCTGGCATAACTAAACACCAAGGCGCACGGAACGCTGTTACCTTCCCGCCGAAGCGGTACCTATTTATCTACTTGTAATTTCTTGCTTTCGAACTGCTAGGTTGGCAGGAGCTGGAACTAGAGACGGGAGGCAGAACTTCTTCTGTTACCTTCCCGCCGAAGCGGTACCTATTTATCTACTTGTAATTTCTTGCTTTCGAACTGCTAGGTTGGCAGGAGCTGGAACTAGAGACGGGAGCTCACTCCGTCATGCGACAGCTTGGGTCTTGAACTGCTGAACTACTGACCTTCCACAGCCTGCAGTTCAGCGTCTTAACCACGTGAGCCACCGCAGCTCCAACCACTTCCATTAAAAATTCAACGCCTGCCTCATCTTTTCCAATATCCTTTGCCTGACCCAAAACCAAACGACACAGAACCTCCCCCCCAAAAAAACCCCATTTTTGGGTACAAAAACAAGAGTCAGGTCTTGGAGTATTTGCGTTATTGCGGGGGGGGGGGGGGCTTACTCTTCTTCAAACAAAAATGAAGAAGACTGCAAGCCATGTAGTATTTTTGCTAGCCTCGATTTCAAGGATCTGTAGGATAACCAGATACTTGGTGACTAATGTAGAACACGCCTCCCTTATCACCTCTGCTTCAGATGGTTTGTTTTTTTCTCCTATATCAAGTGTTGCTGAGAACAGTATGAAGGAGAAGATATTGGATTTATACCCCGTCCTTCACTCGGAGTCTCAGAGCGGCTTACAGTCTCCTTTCCCTTCCTCTCCCCACAACAGACACACCCTGTGAGGGAGGTGGGCCTGAGGGAGCTCTTTCGAGGTGTAGTGGTTAAATGCACGGACTCTAATCTGGGAGAACGGGGTTTGATTCCCCCACTCCTCCACTGGCACCTGGCTGGATGACCTTGGGCAAGCCATAATTCTGATAAGAGCTGTTCTTTAAAAAGAGCAGTTTCCTCCTCCTTCTTCTTCTGAGAGCCAGTTTGGTGTAGTGATTAAGTCCGCTGACTCTAATCTGGGAGAACCGGGTTTGATTCCCCCACTCCTCCACTTGCACCTGGCTGGATGACCTTGGGCAAGCCATAATTCTGATAAGAGCTGTACTTGAAAAAGAGCAGTTTCCTCCTCTTCCTCTTCTTTTGAGAGCCAGTTTGGTGTAGTGGTTAAGTGCGCGGACTCTAATCTGGGAGAACCGGGTTTGATTCCCCACGCCTCCACATGCAGCTGTTGGTGTGACCTTGGGCAAGTCCCAAGTTCTCTCAGAGCTGTTCTCTCAAGGGCAGTTCTTGAAAGAGCTCTCTCAGCCCCACCTGCCTCACAGGGTGTCTGTTGTGGGGAGGGAAAGGGGAAAAAAGTTTATAAGCCGCTCTGAGGCACTTTTGGGTAGTGAAGGGCAGGGTATAAATCCAATCTCTTCTTTTTCTTCTTCTTTTCTTCCTGAGAGAACAGCTCTGCCAGAAGGGGCTTGGCTATTAGAAGGAGCCAGACGGAGTGTGCATATTACTCCCATTCTGCAGACACACCATTGGCTGCCCATTAGTTACTGGGCTCAGTTAAAGGTACTGGCAATCACATACAAAGCCCTTAGAATCATGGAGTTGGAAGGGACCTCCAGGGTCACCTAGCCTAACCCCCTGCACAATGCAGGAAATTCACAACTACCTCCCCCAACACCCCCCCCCCATGACCCCCTGCTCTACGCCAAGAAGAGGGCAATTGATTGCCTTTATTGCCTTGGTCCCTCTTATTTGCGGGACTGCCTCTCCCCCCTATGCTCTCTCAATAACCAAGGTTCATCTAAGGTATGAGCTTTTGTGTGCATGTGCACTTCCTCAGATACACTGAAATGGAAGTTAACAGTATATATGTGTGTGTGTGTGTGTCTGCGTGTGTGTAAAGGTAAAGGTTCCCTTGCTCGAAAGCCAGTCGAATCCGACTCTAGGGATGTGGTCCTCATCTCCGTTTCCAAGCCGAAGAGCCAGCGCTGTCCGAAGACATTTCCGTAGTCATATGGCCGGCATGACTAGACGCTGAGGCACACGGAACGCTGTTACATTCCCACCAAAGCGGTACCTATTTATCTACTTGCAATTTCTTGCTTTCGAACTGCTAGGCTGGCAGGAGCTGAGACCAGAGACGGGAGCTCACTCCGTCATGCGGCACTCGGGTCTCGAACTGCTGAACTACTGATCTTCTGGTCTGCAGTTCAGCATCTTAACCACCTGAGTCACCACAGGCCTATACATACATACATGTTGTTGTTGTTCAGTTGCACAGTCGAGTCCGACTCTTCGCGACCCCATGGACGAACTCTCGCCAGGCCTTCCGGTCTTCCGCCGTCCTCTGAAGTTGGCTCAACTTCATGTTCGTTGCATCTATGACACTGTCTAACCATCTCATCCTTTGCCGTCCCCGTCTTCTTTGACCTTCAATCTTTCCCAGCATCAGGGTCTTCTCCAGTGAGTGCTCCCTTCTCATTGGGTGGCCAAAGTATTTGAGCTTCAGTTTCATTATCTGGCCTTCCAGGGAACAGTCAGGGTTGATTTCTTTTAGGATTGACTGATTTGATCTCCTTGCAGTCCAAGGGACTCTCAAGAGTCTCCTCCAGCACCATAGTTCAAAAGAATCTATTCTTCGGCGCTCGGCCTTCCTTATAGTCCAACTCTCACAGCCATACATGACTACTGGGAATACCATTGCTTTGACCATGCAGACTTTTGTTGGCAGGGTGATGTCTCTACTTTTTATCATGCTGTTGAGGTTCGCCATCGCTTTCCTCCCAAGGAGCAGGCGTCTTTTAATTTCATGGCTGCAGTCACAGTCTGCGGTGATCTGGGATCCCAGGAACGTGAAGTCTGTCACTACTTCCACGACTTCCCCTTCTATTTGCCAAGGAGTGATGGGGCCGGATGCCATGATCTTAGTTTTTTTGATGTTGAGCTTCAAGCCCACTTTTGCGCTCTCCTCTTTTACTCTGAGCAAGAGGCTCTTTAGATCCTCTTCACTTTCAGCCATTAGAGTGGTATCATCTGCATATCTGAGGTTGTTGATCTTTTCCCCAGCAATCTTAATTCCCGCTTGTGATTCATCCAGGCCAGCATTTCGCATGATGTACTCTGCATATATATTAAATAAGCAAGGCGACAATATACATCCTTGTCGTACTCCTTTTCCTATGCTGAACCAATCAGTTGTTCCATATCCGGTTCTAACTGTCGCTTCTTGGCCCTTATACAGGTTTCTCAAGAGACATGTGAGGTGGTCTGGTACTCCCATCTCTTTAAGGACCTGCCATAGTTTGTTGTGATCCACACAGTCAAAAGCTTTAGCATAGTCAATGAAGCAGAAGTAGATATTTTTCTGGTACTCTCTTGCTTTCTCCATAATCCAGCGAATGTTGGCAATTTGATCTCTAGTTCCTCTACCTCTTCGAAACCCAGCTTGTACTTCTGGTAGTTCTCTATCCACGTACTGTTGAAGCCTAGCTTGTAGGATCTTGAGCATGATATATATATGTATACATGAACTCTTAACTTCCATTTCAATGTATCTGATGAAGTGTGCATACACACGAAAACTCATACCTTGAATAAACCTTTGTTGGTCTTAAAGGTGCCACTGGCCTCCAACTTTGTTCTACCGCTTCGGACCAACACGGCTGACCACCTGGACCCACCTCCTAACCGGCAGAACTGCAGTAAAAAAGGACTTTAGAAAGAAACCCGAGTGATGAAAGCAAGCTAAAGGAGGAAACTTTCTTAGCTGCCTTTGGAAGAACAAAGAGGAGGAAGCGAAATCTTCCACAACCTCGGGGCTACAAGAGAAACGCTGTGGAAGTGCTGAGGGACGCCATAAGGACAAACGAGGGGGGGAAAAGACGGAAGAAGCGAACTTTCACGCACCGCAAGAAGTCGCTCTGCGCTCCCACATCCCCCCCCCCCCCCCCCCAGACCCCCCCCCCCCCCCCCCAGCCTGGATTTGCAGTGCGCTCACACAAAGAGATCAGCTTAGGGCAGGTAACATAAGTTCAAATGCATGTCTTTGGGTTAATATATGCCAGCCTGAAAACCGGCCACGTCCCCTGGGGCCCTGCTGTGGAAATCTATTTCCCTGTAAGAGTGGAGCTCTTCTGAGCAGTAAAAATCCCTTCCCGCTCCTGCCCTAAAAATACACCCCGATGGAATGAATTATGCAAAAATCAGTCAAAGAGCAGCGCCTGGGTTTCCATGGAGCAGGTCTGGAGGGGCCAAGAGCGCGGAAAAAATGTGCCACGCAAGAGTGTCTGCCTTGGTCACCCGCTATTCACGCCTTTTTAACTGCTAAGCCATCCTGTGCAGTGTTACCCCAGCCCTAAATCCACTGTAAACCATAGGCTTAGACTGGATTAACCCTCTATAGGACCACACTGTGAAATGCTAACCCTTTGGAGCAACCTATAACGGCAAACGAGGCTCTTGCGCCCATTCCACAGATCAAGAATGGAGGCCTCAATAGTCACGGGCCCCGGCCTGGTGGAACATGCTCCCGACTGAGATCAGGGCCCTGTGGGATCCGTTACCGTTCCGCAGGGCCTGTAAAATGGAACTGTTCCGCCAGGCTGGGGCCTCTCCTGCTTTGACCACCCACGGCGCTTTCATATTATTGGCGCTCAACTTAATCCATCCTGAAAATGTTGAGACAGTGTATGACTGCGATAAAAAAGGCCAACGCTATGCTGGGGATTATTCGGAAGGGAACTGAAAACAAATCTAGACGGTCTCATAACGCCCCTGTATAAATCGATGGTACGACCTCATTTGGAGTACTGTGTACAGTTTGGGTGACCACACCTCAGAAAGGATATTACAGAATTGGGAAAAAGTGCAGAAAAGGGCAACTAGAATGATAAAAGGGTTGGAACACTTTCCCTGTGAAGAAAGGTTAAAACGCTTGGGGCTCTTTAGCTGGGAGAAACAACGGCGAAGGGGTGACATGATCGAGGTTTATACGATTATGCATGGGATAGAGCAGGTCGAGAAAGAAGTCCTTTTCTCCCTTTCTCACAATACAAGAACTCGTGGGCACTCCATGAAATTGCTGAGCGGTCGGGTTAGAACAGATATAAGGAAGTACATCTTCACCCAAAGAGTTATTAACACTTGGAATTCACTGCCACAGGAGGTGGTGGCAGCTTACAAGCATGGACGGCTTCAAGAGGGAGCTGGATAAACATCTGGAGCAGAGGTCCATCCGTGGCTATTAGCCACAAGGTATAGATAGGAACTCACAGGCTGGGGCAGGTGATGCTCTGTCTTCTTGGTGCTTGGGGGGGGGGCAACAGTGGGAGGGCTTCTAGTGTCCTGGCCCAGATGGGGAAGTGAAAGAAAGGCATTCTAAACGTGCCTGCCCTTTTGTCAGGGGGTATGGCATATGCAAATGAGCTGTGCAAATGAGCTCCTGCACCTCTTTTTCTACGAAATGACCCTTGATTGATGCCAACTGCTGAACTGTAAGTTAGGAACTTGGATTATTATTTAATTTTTACTCTTATTTATACGGTGCTGGTCACAGGTGTTTTATATTGCCTTTGACGATGTGACGTGAGCCGCCTCGAGCCCTCTTGCTGGGTAGGGCGGGACACAGATTGCAATAGATAAAGAAATGACAGCCGTTTAAAACGTCATGAATGGTGTAAAGGAAAAATATCTCCTCCTTCACACATAATGCTCGTCTGAAGACGTGAGCAGTGGCTCACGAGAGCTCACCCCCTGCCACAAATCTCGCTAGTCTCGAAGGTGCTACGGGACTCTGGCTCTTTTCTACACATAATACAAACACTCAAGTTCACCCCAAGAAACTCGCCTTGGGATCGACACGAGGGAGCGTTTCTTCATGCTGTGCGTAAGTGCCAGGGCTCTACTGGTAGCAGGAGCTCCTTTGCATATTAGGCCACACACCCCTAGTGTAGCCAATCCTCCAAGAGCTTACAGAGCTCTTCTTACTGGGGCTACTGTAAGCTCTTGGAGGATTGGCTACACTAGGGGTGTGTGGCCTAATATGCAAAGGAGCTCCTGCTACAAGCGTAACCCCTTGTGGGATTCGCCCCCACAAGATGCAGTGACAGCCACTAACTTAAGATTTCTATAGGAGAGACCAAGAAAACTAAATAAATCATGAAGGGTAGGTCTAGAGATCAGTATTCCTCATGATGGCTACATGGAAATTCACACCAATGGGTGAAGCTGGTTTATACTGAATCAGACCCTTGGTCCACCATGGTCAGCACTGTCTACTTCAGCTGTCGGCAGGGTCTCGGGCGCAGGTCTACCACATCGGCTACAGCCCCCTCTCCGGTCATATTATGAGAAGGTAAGAGTCACCAGAAGAGACCATAATGCTAAGCAAAGTTGAAGGCAGCAGGAAAGGAGGAAGACCCAAAAGGAGATGGACGGACTCAATTAAGAAAGCCCCGGCCCTCAGGTTGCATTCACCTGAGAATGGCTGTTAAAGATAGGATGCTTTGGAGGACCATTAGTTCAAAGGGCTGCCATCGATCATAAGAGAAGCCATGCTGGACCAGGCCAATGGCCCATCCAGTCCAACACTCTTGTGTCACACAACAACCAAAACCCTGGTGCCATCAGGAGGTCCACCAGCGGGGGCCAAAACTCCAGAAGCCCCTTCCACTGTTGCCCCCCAAGCAAGAAGACAGAGCATCGCTGCCCCAGACAGAAGAACACAAGAGAAGCCATGTTGGATCAGGCCAGTGGCCCATCCAGTCCAGCACTCTGGGTCACACAGTGGCCAAAACCCAGGGCCATCAGGAGGTCCAGCAGTGGGGCCAGAACTCCAGAAGCCCTCCCACCGTTGCCCCACAAGCACCAAGAATACAGAGCATCACTGCCCCAGACAAAAGAAGCCATGTTGGATCAGGCCAGTGGCCCATCCAGACCAGCACTGTGTGTCACACAGTGGCCGAAACCCAGGGGTCATCGCGGTCCAACAGTGGGGCCAGAACTCCAGAAGCCCTCTCACTCTTGCCCTCCAAGAACCAAGAAGACAGAGCGTCACTGCCCCACACATAAGAACATAAGAGAAGCCATGTTGGATCAGGCCAATGGCCCATCCAGACCAGCACTCTGTGTCACACAGTGGCCAAAAACCAGGGGTCATCAGGAGGTCCACCAGCGGGGCAAGAACTCCAGAAGCCCTCCCACTGTGGCCCCCCAAGCACCAAGAAGACAGAGCATCACTGCCCCAGACAGTGTTCCATCTATACCTTGTGGCTAAGAGCCACGCATGGACCTCTGCTGCTCTGGTCGGAGGCAACTTCACTGTACTTAACGCACACACAACTGCCCAGACCTGGAGATGCCACGGAATGAACTTGCGACCTTTTGCATGCCAAACAGATGCTCTACACATCGGCTACAGAAGCCACACACCCCCACCAAAGCATGAAGCTGCCATAGACTGAATCAGACCATTCATCCATCAAAGTCAGTATTGGCTACCCCAACTGTCTGCGGCTCTCCAGGATCTCAAGTGGCGGCCTTTCACATCACCTACTGCCTAGTCCTTTTAACTGGAGGTGCCAGGGATGGAGCCTGGGACCTTCTGCGTGCCAAGCAGCGGCTCTGCCACTGAGCCACGGCCCCTCTTTACAGCTCTCCAGGGTCTCAGGCAGAGGTCTTTCCCATCACCTACTGCCTAGTCCTTTTAACTGGAGGTGCCAGGGATGGAGCCTGGGACCTTCTGCGTGCCAAGCAGCGGCTCTGCCACTGAGCCACGGCCCCTCTTTACAGCTCTCCAGGGTCTCAGGCAGAGGTCTTTCCCATCACCTACTGCCTAGTCCTTTTAACTGGAGGTGCCAGGGATGGAGCCTGGGACCTTCTGCGTGCCAAGCAGCGGCTCTGCCACTGAGCCACGGCCCCTCTTTACAGCTCTCCAGGGTCTCAGGCAGAGGTCTTTCCCATCACCTACTGCCTAGTCCTTTTAACTGGAGGTGCCAGGGATGGAGCCTGGGACCTTCTGCGTGCCAAGCAGCGGCTCTGCCACTGAGCCACGGCCCCTCTTTACAGCTCTCCAGGGTCTCAGGCAGAGGTCTTTCCCATCACCTACTGCCTAGTCCTTTTAACTGGAGGTGCCAGGGATGGAGCCTGGGACCTTCTGCGTGCCAAGCAGCGGCTCTGCCACTGAGCCACGGCCCCTCTTTACAGCTCTCCAGGGTCTCAGGCAGAGGTCTTTCCCATCACCTACTGCCTAGTCCTTTTAACTGGAGGTGCCAGGGATGGAGCCTGGGACCTTCTGCATGCCAAGCAGAGGCTCTGCCACTGAGCCACAGACCCTTCCGAGTCCAGAGAAGCGAAACAGGGCAAGGTCTGTGGCCTTCATCCCCTACTTATCAGCTTCCCAGGGTCATTTTCCTGGTTACTGCTACAAACAGGATTCTGGACCCCGTGGACTTTGGCATGACCCCTGGCCACACCACAATATTTTCGTTTCCCAAATCCAATTCTGCTCACTGGAGAGCACCAAGCCAGCAGAGGTACAGCCCCGGCTGTAAATCACAGCCACAAGCCCCGCACCATGCGCCAACCCAGAATCTCACATCAGCATTTTTAAAAAAACAAGACAACAAAGAGACTTTGGCCTTAGTCAGACTGCTGACCGCTTCAGAACTCATTTCTGGCAAGAGCTGTGACTAATCCACACACACGCACACAGACGGCCTTGTTGTAAGAGACCAAGTGTGCGATTTTGCAAAGCTGTCTCCACACTGAGAGTCGCTGGGGCTAGGGAGAAGACGGGTATCTACGGCAGCGACCCTTCTGTAAATTTATGTAGAAGTAAAATTAACTTGAATTTGGAAAACGCAACAGTGGCCACTTGGACTGCAAGAAGATCAAATCAGTCAATCTTAAAAGAGATCAACCCTGACTGTTCCCTGGAAGGCCAGAGACTGAAGCTGAAGCTCAAAGACTTTGGCCACCCAATGAGAAGGGAGCACTCCCTGGAGAAGGCCCTGATGCTGGGAAAGACTGAAGGTCAAAGAAGACGGGGACAGCCAAGGATGAGATGGTTAGACAGTGTCATCGATGCAACGAACATGAAATTGAGCCAACTTCAGAGGACGGCGGAAGACAGGAGCGCCTGGCGTGATCTGGTCCATGGGGTCACGAAGAGCCGGACTCGACTGTGCGACTGAACAACAACAACAAAAACTAACTTGGTCTGGACAAAGCTATGACATTTAACGTTGAAAGAGCCCCTATCGAGAAGGATAAGTTTCAGAGGGAACAAAGTCTGCCTCCACTGGCACCCTGAAGACCAACAAAGTTTAATTCTGGGTATAAGCTTCCGTGTGCAGGCACGCTTCTGGGGAAGCATGCTTCTGGAGAAGTGTGCCTGCACATGAAAGCTTGTACCGCGAATAAAACTTTGTTGGTCTTCGAGGTGCCGCTGGACTCAAACTTTCAGTTCAGAGCTGAACTCTGCCAGTTCAGATGGGGTCTGAACTGGCAGAGACAGATCAAGAGAGAGATCTTGGAGTTGTAGTAGATAACTCACTGAAAATGTCGAGACAGTGTGTGACTGCAATAAAGAAGGCCAATGCTATGCTGGGGATTATTAGGAAGGGTATTGTAAACAGATCAGCCAATATCATAATGCCGCTATATAAATCAATGGTGCGACCTCATCTGGAATACTGTGTGCAATTCTGGTCACCACACCTTAAAAAGGATATTATAGCTTTGGAAAAAGTGCAGAAAAGAGCAACTCGAATGATAAAAGGGTTGGAACACTTTCCCTATGAGGAAAGGTTAAAGCGCTTAGGGCTCTTTAGCTTGGAGAAAAGACGACTGAGGGGTGACATGATCGAGGTTTATAAGATTATGCATGGGAAAGAGCAGGTAGAGAAAGAGGTACTTTTCTCCCTTTCTCACAATACAAGAACCCGTGGGCACTCCATGAAATTGCTGAGCGGTCGGGTTAGAACGGGCTTCAAGAGGGAATTAGATAAGCATATGGAGCAGAGGTCCATCAGTGGCTATTAGCCACAAGGTATAGATAGGGACTCTGGGGCAAGTGATGCTCTGTCATCTTGGTGCTTGGGGGGGGTCAACAGTGGGAGGGCTTCTAATGTCCTGGCCCCACTGGTGGACCTCCTGATGGCACTGGTATTTCTGGCCACTGTGGGATACAGAGTGTTGGACTGGATGGGCCTTTGGCCTGATCCAACATTGGCATCTCTTATGTTCTTATGTTCTTATGTTCTTCTGTTGCTTCAGACCGACATGGCGACCCCACCTGAATCAAGTTTTATGTTGCTCTGCAGTAGAACAAAGGCCCCATTCACACGCTGAATTTGACGTGGGAGAATTTGAGACCACAACATCTGGCAAGCGTAGCACGCTCGTGGCCAACCCGTGGCAGGCCGCCGAAGCTGCGCAGTTAAAAAGTATCTCAACAGAAGTACTAGCAAAAGGTTTGCCACAGGCTGCCGACGGAATCGTTCCGTGTGATCGCTCCGGCGCGCGGCTTTCCCACGGTTGTCCTCCTTGACGCACACGCGCTGACGGACGAAACTGTGGTGTGCCGCCGTCTGGCGGGTCTAACTGCACCGGCGCAAAGAGCCACGCCTCCCCCCCCCACGTTATCTGGCCCGTGTGACCGGGGCCAAAATTAAGAGCCCAGGGGCACCTTTATGACCAACAAAGTTTTATTCAAGGTGGGAGCTTTCGTGTGCAAGGCACACTTCGTCAGACAGCGAAAAGGAATCACAGGTCACACTTGCATATATATATACAAGGTGGCTTGTTAAATTAGCATGCAAAAAAAAAAAGGAATGACAGGCTGGGTTTCTGGGTTATCATCTGTTTACTACTCTTAACAATTAAGAATATAATTAAATATGCAATGTAATTTGGAATGGTAGATTTAAATGTAATTCTCTGTTCCGTTCTGGTGACCAGGAAAATACTCTACACAGCCAAGATACTTAAAAGTTTGCCTCCATGCTAGAAAGGAGATGGATGGGATCTAATGACTGCAGGATTGTCACAATTTAGGGTACATCCGTCTCCAGTTCTGACATATTTATTACCTATGTTGTTCCCCCCCCCCCAGTCGAACCCAAACAGATGATAACCAGAAACCAAGCTTGTCATTCTTTTTATCTTATTCTTTTTATCATCTCACAAAGGGTGCCTTGCCCACGAAAACTCACACCTTGAATAAAACTTTGTTGGTCTTAAAGGTGCCACTGGACTCTGACTTTGTTCTATTCTTTTTATCTGTTAAAAAAACATATCTTTCAAAACCGTCTCTCTCTGGTACTTCACCCCTAAAAAACTACACTATATTAATCCGACCCATTCGGCTTTTGGCTGGAAAGATTGTGGTGCGCACGGCTCATACTTACATTGCTGGTGGCAGTGTGTCTTTAATTTTTGGAGTATGATCAGAGATCAGATACAAACCATCACAGGTTATTCTATTCCTTTAAGTCCTGAATTGAGGTTATTAAATATGTGGACCCTAACTGATATTATTCCAATACGAAGAGATTTAATTAAGGTCTTATGTGCAGCAGCAAGTTCTGGACTAGCTTCTGTTTGGAATCAGCCTGGTCCTCCCTCTCTAAAAAGTTGGTACAGAACAATCTGGGAATATGCCACCATGGACAAGATTCTCGACCAAATCTCTCAACAATCACCGGCTCCTGCTCCTTCCAAATATTCCACCTTTTGGTTCCCCGTTTTAAGTTTTATAGCTTGTAACCCAGACTTGTTTCCTTCTAAACCGGGGTCATTTCCTGCAGGAGCGCACAGGAGGGGACCTCCGGCAGTAAAGAGCCCAGGGGGCGGGCACCTGTAACAAGCCCCGCCCCCTGCTCCAAGCAGCCCCGGGCCATGAGGAGCAAGAAGCAGCCTTTCTTCTTTCCTTCTCTCCTTCTTTCTCTTTCCCTCCTTACTTCCTTCTCTCCCTTTTTCTTTCCCTCCTTCTTCCCTTCTCTTTCTTTTCATCTTTCCCTTCTTCTATCCTTCTCTTTCTTTCTCTCCTTCCCTCCTTCCTTTCTGCACAGATCTGTGTGTTCCCTCCCCGCAGCTAGCAATCCAAAACCGTCCAGTAGTACCTTTAAGATCAAGGTTTATTCAGGTACAAGCTCTCCCTTCTCTGTGATCTGCATGTTCCCCCCCCCCCCAAAGCTAGCAATCCAAAACAGTCCAGTGGAGCCTGAGCGGTGGGTGTTGCCTTCTGACACACTTCCAGTGATGTCAGGGGGTGTGGCATATGCAAATAAGTTACGTTAATGAGCTCCTGCACCTCTTTTTCTACGAAATGACCCCTGCTTTTAAATATACTGTTGATGTTCTTCTTTGTTAATTAGCTTACTTATTATTACAGAGTTAACTTATTGTTATGCATCACTGTAATTATTTCTGTATTACGTTTACCAATGTTATTGGGTACACGATGTTCCTTGTTACTGTCGTTTGAAATAATAAAAAAAGTTTAATATGTTGTCGAAGGCTTTCACGGCCGGAGTTCATTAGCTGTTGTAGGTTTTCCGGGTTGTATGGCCGTGGTCTTGGCATTGTAGGACCTGACGTTTCCCCAGTAGCTGTGAGTGTGACTGGCATCCTCAGAGGTATAATACAGAAAGATGGAGTGCTCTCTGTGTCGAGGTGAGACAGAGACTTCTCACCTTGGCACAGAGGGTACTCCATCTTTCTGTGTTATACCTCTGAGGATTGCTGCACAAGTTCATATGCTTACAAAACTAACAATAATGACATTTTAATATTTCAGCAAAACAGTAACATCAAAAGACCGCAGTTTGAAGACTTCGGTCTTTTGATGTTACTGTTTTGCTGAAATATTAAAATGTCATTATTGTTAGTTTTGTAAGCATATGAACTTGTGCAGCAATATTTTTGGTCTTTATGTTATCTAAATTGCTGGGTCCTGGTTACTTTACGTTTATACCTCTGAGGATGCCAGTCACAGCTGCTGGCAAAACGTCAGGTCCTACAGTGCTAAGATCACAGCCAGACAACCCGGGGAATCTACAACAGCTAATCAAAAAGTTTAAATTTAAAAAAACAACCATCTTCACTATTTTGCATGCTAATTTGACAAGCCACCCCTGTATATATACAAGTGTGATCTGTAATTCCATTTCATTGTCTGACAAAGTGCGTGTGCCACACGAAAGCTTATGTCCAGAATTAAACTTTGCGTGTCTTAAAGGTGGCCCCTGGACTCAAACTTTGTTCGATTGCTTCAGACCAGCATGGCTGCCCACCTTGAACCGTGCAGTAGAACAGTTAGATTTCAGCCCAGTTAGTACCTTGGAGACCAGCGAGTGATTCAGGGCAGACGCTTCCAAGGGTCAAAGCTCCCCTTCTTCGGATTCTGTCTGACGCACTCGCTGGCTCCTCAAGATTTAATTCTTGTAACTAGACTTGGCGCTGTTTTTACAAAAGAATAACATCTCTTACAAATGGATTCTACCAGAAGGGTTACTCTTCAAATATAAAGACAAGAAGGAAGAAAATTGACTTTGCTATGAAAGCACGAGAGTTTTTGCAGCAGCAGTCAGGACCAGCGGGAGAAGATGACGAGGACAAAGGGAACGACGATGAATCACCTGCTGAAGAGGGCTCAGACTTGGAACTTGGGGCGGCAGCCCCTAAGCAAGGCTATCGTTTGAGGGAAAGACGATACAAAAAATGAGATGCTGATTTTCCCTGACGTTTGCTTTTAACTTTATAATGGACTCTTGTTTAGAACCTCACTAAGTCAGATTACCTGGACTCAAAGTATATGAGACTTTTAGCATTCACTTGCAATGTAACAATATAACCTTATATATTAGAAGCTATGATATGTAACAATTGTAGTATCTCCACCTCTTGGGTTTTTAGTGGTTATGGTTTACTTTCTCCTATAGTTTGTAGTTTCCCCTTCCTGTTTTTTCTTGTAGTTTCAAAAAATAAAAAAAATTGTAAAAGAAGAAAAAAAGATTTAATTGTGGTAACTTAAAGATCTGGGATATTTTTCAAGCAGTTGCTGGAAAGATGGCTCCAGAGCAAACTAGTTTTGGCTAGAGATGTAAAATTTCTGGAAATTTTGAATCTCGGAAAAAAACCCGGGATTTTTTCCGGGGTTTTTTTGGGAAAAAATGGAAATTTTCGGAAAAATTGGGGGGGAAATGCTACATTAGCATTTCTTTTGTCTTTTCTAGATTGAAAGTCATTCTGTTACTTTAGGAACATAAAATATGACTATGGACATTTTTACTTGGCATGAAATTATCACAACTAGCATATTAAAAATATAGTGTATCCAAACAATTATTACAAACAGAATACCCACCCACATGCAAAAACAAAACTGAAACCTTTTTAATTTTCTTCTGACAATCGCACCTCCTAAAGGAAGAAATGCATCTTGTTCTTGCATTGGAGAGTTCAGTTTGTAACCTAGGACTTGCTTGTCCTCAGTGCACAGAAATTAGAGCAATCTGATACCATATATACATATTAGAAATGATGTGGAAAATATTTGAACACCTTGTCTTAAAATATTTTATTCATCATGTTAAAATAAAACGTTCCATAATCAATTTTTTTCTTTTTCCAATTTTTCGAAAAAACCCAAAAAAAGGCTTCAGGAAAAAAACAGAAAAAAACGTTTTTCCCCCTAATTTTTCCGGGTTTTTTTTCCGGGCCTTCACATTTCTAGTTTTGGCAGTTGCCAAATCGCTCACTCACAACTTTCATGCCAGTAGCTCACAAAGTAGAATTTTTGCTCACAAGACCCCACAGCTTAGAGGGAGCACCGGTTGTGAGCTCCTGGCATTAAAGTAGTGAGCGAGCCATTGGACTACTGCATAAAATAAGTTTGCTCTGGAGCTCCTGAGCGGAGACAAAAAGGCGCGAGCCGGTGGCTAAAAAACCTATGAGCTAGCTCACACTAACTCAGCTTAGAGGGAACACTGGAGCAGATCACGCTTGGTTAAACAAAAAGAAACCTCAGCTAATGAATATTTATGCAGCACCTTTGGCTGTCTCTCTCTGCTTAGAGAGAAGAGCTTCCTTTACTTACTTTAAACACTTCTAGGCGGCCTTTCTACCCAACCCCCTTCCCCTGGCAGGGGATGAGCTTTCGTGAGTCACTGCTCACTTCTTCAGGAATCCGAAGAAACAATCAGAAAACTTTTATTTCCCCCACGGCTTCTTCTCTTGCCTCTCCAGGAATGCTGAGGCCACAGGGTGGACAGCAAGATAAAATGTAGACAGGGAGGGCGAAGAGAGGGCGATCGCGTGGCTCTTCCTCTGCAGAAAGCGGAAGCCCCGCTTTGAGTCATCCACAGACATTCAATAAATGCAATCAACCTGCCTTTCTCGCACTCCCCACGGCCAGAGCGACTTAAATCGCCCTTTTAAGGATCCCGGCCTCAGAGCTGCATGATAAAGAGCTTAGCCATTGTTCCCTGGTGCAGGCGGGCAGGCGGGTGACCCAATGATTCACCACATCCATCAAGGACAGGACAAGAAACGAGGGCTTTGAGGAGGCAGGTTCCAGACTCCGGAACTACAAGAGCCCTTCAGAAACAGACAGGCCGCTGAGGGAGGCGGTGGAAGCTCCTGGCCTGGGAAACTCACGGGTGACTTCTACACGGCCCCTCCACGGTGCTTTAGAGCAGAGATTTTCACGTTGCTGCCAAGGGAAGACCAGGAACGGGAGACGAACTTCTCTGAGAAATGAACCAAAGTGATGTTGTCCCAAAGGGTGAAGAAGTGCTGAGCACAGGGCGCACACGGTCTCTACTCTAAGCTGCGGAGTTCTTGTGAGCACAAATTCCACTTTGTGAACTTCTGGCATTAAAGTTGTGAGCGAGCGATTAGGCTGCTGCATAAATTAGTTCACTCTGGAGCCCTCCTTCCTGAGTGAAGGCAAAAATGTGTGAGCCGGAGGCTAAAAAACTGTGAGCTAGCTCACAATAACTTAGCTTAGAGGGAATACTGCTCTGGAGCCCTCCTTCCTGAGCGAAGACAAAAATGGGTGAGCCGGAGGCTAAAAAACTGTGAGCTGGCTCACACTAACTCAGCTTAGAGGGAACACTGCTCTGGAGCCCTCCTTCCTGAGCGAAGACAAAAATGGGTGAGCCGGAGGCTAAAAAACTGTGAGCTGGCTCACACTAACTCAGCTTAGAGGGAACACTGCTCTGGAGCCCTCCTTCCTGAGCGAAGACAAAAATGGGTGAGCCAGAGGCTAAAAAACTGTGAGCTGGCTCACACTGACTCAGCTTAGAGGGAACACTGCTCTGGAGCCCTCCTTCCTGAGCGAAGACAAAAATGTGTGAGCTGGAGGCTAAAAAACTGTGAGCTAGCTCACACTAACTCAGCTTAGAGGGAACACTGCTCTGGAGCCCTCCTTCCTGAGCTAAGACAAAAATGAGTGAGCCGGAGGCTAAAAAACTGCAAGCTGGCTCACACTCACTCAGCTTAGAGGGAACACTGCTCTGGAGCCCTCCTTCCTGAGCGAAGACAAAAATGTGTGAGCTGGAGGCTAAAAAACTGTTGAGCTAGCTCACACTGACTCAGCTTAGAGGGAACACTGCTCTGGAGCCCTCCTTCCTGAGCTGAGACAAAAATGGGTGAGCCAGAGGCTAAAAAACTGTGAGCTAGCTCACACTCACTGATCCCTATGCAGCGTCGCACTAGGGGCACCGCTCAAACCAAAGGTGCAACTGAGACCAGTGGTCTCCCACCTTTCCAAACCCAGGATGGACCAATAACCCCGAGGCCTCTGCACGGAACTCTCCCAACTCGAGAATGTACCAGGAAGTCACATGGCACCAGAGCCATGTGACAGGATGTGGGGGCCGGAATTATGACCTCCCTGGTGTCCAGGCCAGGATACAAACTGAGTACCAACATTTTTTTTTGGGGGGGGGGTACCTTAGAGGAGAACAAGCCAAGGATTACAGCCAGGGAGCCCATGCTGTGCTGCCCCCTGTACACAGAGAAGCAGGAAATATAACAACGTAAGAAGAGCCCTGCTGAATCAGACCACTGAGGGTCCACCTAGTCCAGCATCCTGTCTCACACAGCAGCCGATCGGTTCGTTCACAGGGCCAACAACAGGGCGTAGAGCCTAAAGCCTTCCCCTGACGTTGTTCCTGGCTCTGGGATTCAGAGGTTTAGTGCCACTGACTGTGGCACCATGGCTAGTAGCCACCAATAGATCCATCTTCCACAAATCTGTCTAACCCCCTTTTGAAGCTGTCTATTGCTGTGGCCGTCACAACACCCTCTGGCAGCAAATTCCACATTTGAATCACTCTCTGTGTAGAGGGGCATTTCTTTTTGTCCATCCTCAACCTACTGCCCATCAGCTGTATTGGACGCCTTCAAGCTGTAGTCTTTTGTGGGAGGGAGAGAAAGTTCCCTTTATCAGCTCTCTCCACGCCATGCAGAATTTTATAAATTTCTATCACGCCCCCCATTAGCCGTCTCTTTTCTAACCTGAAAAGTCCCCGACTCCTCAGCCTTTCCTCCGAGGGAAGGTGCCCTCAACCTCTCTCATCATCTTGGTTGCCCTGTACTTTCTCCAGCTCTGTGATGTCCTTTTTGAGATGTTGTTGCTGTTCAGTCGCACAGTCGAGTCCGACTCTCCGTGACCCCATGGACCAGATCACGCCAGGCCTTCCGGTCTTCCGCCGTCCTCTGAAGTTGGCTCAATTTCATGTTCGTTGCATCGATGACACTGTCTAACCATCTCATCCTTTGCCGTCCCCCTCTTCTTTGACCTTCAATCTTTCCCAGCATCAGGGTCTTCTTCTCCAGTGAGTGCTCCCTTCTCATTGGGTGGCCAAAGTATTTGAGCTTCAGTTTCATTATCTGGCCTTCCAGGGAACAGTCAGGGTTGATTTCTTTGAGGATTGACTGATTTGATCTTCTTGCAGTCCAGCACCATAGTTCAAAAGAATCTATTCTTCGGCGCTCAGCCTTCCTTATAGTCCAACTCTCGCAGCCATACATGACTACTGGGAATACCATTGCTTTGACCATGCGGACTTTTGTGGGCAGGGTGATGTCTCTACTTTTTATCATGCTGTTTAGGTTTCTGAGATACGCCTCTATAAGAGCTTCACGACCCACTTGAGAGTCCTGACCCCTGAGCTGAACGATGCGACCCTGGACCCCATTCCAGAAGTCTCTGTGAAATAACGGAGTTCACATATACATCGGAAGCACCACCCCAAAGACAGGAGCTCTAAAGACCATTCCCTGACATAGAGAGGTAGAGGCCACCATCCAAAGATACTTGTCTCCCCTCCCCCAAAAACCAAACCCCCAAAAATATAGCTGCGAGACTGCCTCTCCCCTCTATGAGCCCCGAAGGGTTTTACAATCTGCCAATCAACACCTTCTGGTGGTCCCTGGCCCCAGGGACCTCTTGTCTCGCCTCGACTAGGGCCAGGGCCTTCTCAGCCCTGGCCCCTACCTGGTGGAATGAGCTCCCATACGAGATCAGGGCCCTGTGGGACCTTTTACAGTTCCGCAGGGCCTGCAAGACGGAGCTCTTCCACCAGGCTTTTAACCAGAGTGACGTATGTCCCTCCCACTTTTCTGGGCCTTCTCAGCCTTGGCCCCTCCCTGGTGGAATGAGCTCCCATACGAGATCAGGGCCCTGTGGGACCTTTTACAGTTCCGCAGGGCCTGCAAGACGGAGCTCTTCCACCAGGCTTTTAACCAGAGTGACGTATGTCCCTCCCACTTTTCTGGGCCTTCTCAGCCTTGGCCCCTCCCTGGTGGAATGAGCTCCCATACGAGATCAGGGCCCTGTGGGACCTTTTACAGTTCCGCAGGGCCTGCAAGACGGAGCTCTTCCACCAGGCTTTTAACCAGAGTGACGTATGTCCCTCCCACTTTTCTGGGCCTTCTCAGCCTTGGCCCCTCCCTGGTGGAATGAGCTCCCATACGAGATCAGGGCCCTGTGGGACCTTTTACAGTTCCGCAGGGCCTGCAAGACGGAGCTCTTCCACCAGGCTTTTAACCAGAGTGACGTACGTCCCTCCCACTTTTCTGGGCCTTCTCAGCCCTGGCCCCTCCCTGGTGGCATGAGCTCCGTCTTGCAGGCCCTTGCAGGTATGGGAATACAAGATCAGGGCCCTGAGGGACCTTTTACGGTTCCGCAGGGCCTGCAAGACGGAGCTCTTCCACCAGGCTTTTAACCAGAGTGACGGGCGTCCCTCCCTCTTTTCTGGGCCTTCTCAGCCCTGGCCCCTCCCTGGTGGAATGAGCTCCCATACAAGACAAGGGCCCTGTGGGACCATTTACAGTACCGCAGGGCCTGCAAGACGGAGCTCTTCCACCAGGCTTTTAACCAAAGTGACGGATATCCCTCCCTATTTTCTGGGCTTTCTCAGCCCTGGCCCCTCCCTGGCGGAATGAGCTCCTATACGAGATCAGGGCCCTGCGGGACCTTTTACAGTTCCACAGGGCCTGCAAGACAGAGCTCTTCCGCCAGGCTTTTAACTGGAGTGACGGACGTCCCTCCCTCTTTTCTGGGTCTGTCAGTGGGTCAGAAGTGCTTACCAGAGATGGCACCTGGGAAGCTTAATTCTAACAACAACTGCACCGGCTGAAGGATGTTTAAATTGTCTTTTTACCCATTCCTTTGTATTTCATACACTGTATTTCTATCAGTTTTGACGTAACCCGCCCCGAGCCTTTGCCTTGAGATGACTTGACTAACCAAAACAGAAGCAGGCATGAGCAATAAGGAAGTGGATTTTCACCCCCATCCCCCGTCGTCCCTCTACCATGCCCATTCCAGAAACTACGGAAGGGAGGTAGAAAAACTACTTACGGATATTAGATACAGTCTGCCCTTCTCAGTTAGGGCTCCAGGCAGATTACACAAAATAAGTGAATACAATCAACAGGATGAGACGTCCAACAGAGGATACAACAGGATTTGGAGTCTACAAATCCGGAACCCGCCAGAAAGCTAAACAGAACCGAAGCAAAATGTTCAGTATTAATATGGGGAGGGGGCCGTGGCTCAGTGGCAGAGGAACCGCCTGGCTGGACATGACAGCCAGACGTGCTCAGAACAAGCCACTGGAAAGAGCAGAAGAGAAGAGATTGGAATTATCCCCCGCCCTTCACTCGGAGTCTCAGAGCGGCTTACAATCTCCTTTCCCTTCCCCTCCCCACAACAGACACCCTGTGAGGCAGGCGAGGCTGAGAGAGCTCTTTTGAGGACTGCCCTTGAGAGAACAGCTCTTGAAAGAACTTGTGACTGACCCAAGGTCACCCCAGCAGCTGCATTTGGAGAAGTGGAGGAGGAGATTGCATTTATACCCTGCCCTTCACTACCCGAAGGATGAGCGGCTCACAATCTGCTTTCCCTTTCCCTCCCCCTCCCCACAACAGACACCCCGTGAGGTCGGTGGGGCTGAGAGAGCTCTGTTGAGGACTGCCCTTGAGAGAACAGCTCTGAGAGAACTTGTGACTGACTGACCCCAGCAGCTGCATGTGGAAGAAGAGTGGGGAATTAAACCCGGTTCTCCCATATTAGAGTCTGTGCACCAAACTGGCTATCGCCTTCCCTTCCTCTCCCCACAACAGACACCCGCTGAGGTTGGTGGGGCTGAGAGATCTCTGAGAGAGCTCTTTCGAGGGCTGCTCCTGAGAGAGCAGCTCTGAGAGAACTTGTGACTGACCCAAGGACACCTGGCTGGCTGCCAGGGATTCTCCCAGATTAGAGTCCGTGCTCCTAACCACTACACCAAACTGGCTGACCAGCCGGTAAGACCACCAGGGAAACACCTTATAGAACATTTAAAAAGGGATGACAGTCACAGCCAGACTTGTGCTTGTGTGTGTGTGTGAGAGAGAGAGAGAGAAAGACAGACAGACAGACAGACAGTCACCATCAAGAAAAGGAAGAGGAGGAGGAGGAGATTGGATTTACACCCCGCCCTTCACTACCCAAAGGAGTTTCATAGCGGCTTACAAATACCTTTCCCTTGAGAGAACAGCTCTGAGAGAACTTGTGACTGACCCAAGGTCACACCAGCAGCTGGAAGTGGAGGAGTGCGGAATCAAACCCGGTTCTCCCAGATTAGAGTCCGCGCACTTAACCACTGCACCAAACTGGCTCTCAAGTCGCTTCCAACTTATGGTGACCCGACAAATGAATGTCTTCTAAAACGTCCTGTCTTTAACAGCCTTGCTCAGGTCTCAGATGGAGGGCCTTTGTGGCTTCCCTGAGTGAGTCAATCCACCCTATGGTTGGGTCTTCCTCTTCCTGTTGCCTTTCGATTTTTCCAAGCGTTAATGTCTCTGCCAGTGACTCCTGTCTTCTCATAACGTGCCTTGGCCTCCCCCCGAATAATCAACCAACCCCACTTGCCCCAAAAGCTGTGTGTGGGAGGGAGTTTCCTCAACCCGGATCAGGACCCCGATGCGATAGGCCCACCGTTCGCACCACCCACCCCGGAAGACACCACCACAATCTCGAAGCATCCGCGGTTCCCAGCCACATTTCCACGGAGCGAGTCCGAATACCACCTCCCATGACACATCCCAGCGTCTCCGTCCATCAGGGAAGCCTGTCCTCCAAACGCCCACGCAGGGAGCCCGGCACCCATCCGTCATCGCGACGGCACATACAGGAACACTCTTCTTTGCCTCCGGTTCCCCAACCTCCTCTACCAGCTGCAGCACTGGAGCTGATCTGAGAGAGGAGCCCCTATACATCATGGCCCAACATATCCAGGAGGCCTGAAAATGAACTTCTGGAAGGGCGGCAAACCCGTCAGCTTCAAGCAGGGCTTGTTTTCAAAATGCGCAGCACGTGGCCGGAGGGAAGAGGGACTGGGGAAGAAATGCAGCGGCGACCCACGCAGAAACACATCGCCAATGGATTTTCTCGTGCCTGACCTCAACAAGTGGGTTTTTTTACAGCTTTTTCCGCTTGGAAATTAATTGCGGTGCGGCCGAATGCCACTGACGGGACCGGTTCCGGTTTCAGAGGCGCAGCTCGGTGGTGGAGTGCGCAATTTGGCACGCATAAGATCTGGGCCTTCAAACTGGCCCTTGGGCAAGGGGGCTCTCTGCCTGGGGCCCGGAACAGCCACCGCCAGCCACGCAGCTGGGGCAATACAGGAGTTTTAAAGTCACAAAACATGATCAGGGAGACCGGAGATCAACTCCCCACCCTTCTCACCGGGTGACCCTAGGCCAGTCGCTCTCTTCCGCCATCACCTACCTCACAGGGGTGTCGCAGGCATGAAACGAAGAAGGGGGGAAAACCAAAGATCTGGTATCCTCGGAAGGAGGGTGGGATTAAAATGTCGAAAGCGGAGATTTAAAGAATTAACTCTCCTTTTTACGAAGCACGCATGAACCTGCCTTCTACTACTGAACCAGACCCTCGGTCCACCAAGTCCATTACGGTCTACTCAGACTGGTAGTGGCTCTCTGGGGTTTCAGGCGGAGGTCTCTCACATCACCTATGGCCTGTACAACCATACAAGCCCAATTCTGGATGCACAGATCATTACGAATTTAGAGGAAAGGATTTTATTCAAACTGTAAGCGTTAACCAAGCGCGGTTCAATACAAGCTCAGCAAAGACACACACCCCCCCCCAGTGGATCTCTTTAATTTCCTCCAACCATACCCGAGTTATTTATATTCTTCACTGATGCAGTGTATCTTATCATAATCAGTGTATTCCAAGCTAGTGATTTCTTTTAATACACGTCCTTTGACAGGGTCCCCGTACCTTCCAGCCACTAAACCAACCACAACAAAAGTCAGTTCTGCTGGCGTGAATGCCAAGGTGTTTAGCTGCATTCACGGTTCCAGTTTTCCCATCCAAGGGTTCCTTAAACTTGAGCATTTAAGCGTTTCTTCCCAGTTTCTGTTTTTTAAAAGATTTCTAAAATCTGTGAAAGCCTCGCTGCCAACTGCGGTAGCCTTGGGGCAACGTCCAATTAGCAATTAAAAATCAAACAAAACAGAATATACAAGAAAACAGGGAAAAAAGGTATTACCATTATGATTAATTACTATACTGCACTCCGAGCCCACTTGGGTTGCAGACACTCTGTACTGAAACGTGGATTTTCTTCACTCTTCACACAGACTTTTGAAACCAACATTAAAATACACACACACACACACACACAGGTCTGCATCCTGGGGTAACCGATTCCAAAACTGCTGGGGCCAGGTATCCCAGAAAGGGTTTACTTCCTGTAATAAAGGCTCCATGACCTAGCTGATCACCAGATCTCGTCAGATCTTGGAAGCTATGCAGGGTGGACCATGGTTAATACATGGATGGACCACCAAGGGAAGTCCAGGGTCCCTCCGCAGAGGCAGGCAATGGCAAACCACCTCTGTTCAAACTGGAGAGCCAGTTTGGTGTAGGGGTTAGGAGCGCGGACTCTAATCTGGGAGAACCGGGTTTGATTCCCCACTCCTCCACATGCAGCTGCTGGTGTGACCTAGGGTCAGTCACAAGTTCTCTCAGAGCTGTCCTCTCAAGGGAAGTCTTCGAAAGAGCTCTCTCAGCCCCGCCTACCTCACAGGGTGTCTGCTGTGGGGAAGGGAAGGGATAGGAGGTTGTAAGCTGCTCTGAGACTCTTTGTGTAGTGAAGGGCGGGGTATAAATCCAATCTCTTCTCTTCTTCATCTCTAGCCTTGACCTGGACAGCCCAAGCTAAACTGATCTCGACCGATCTCAAAACCTAAGTAGGATCCGCACTCATTAATACTTGGATGGGAGTTCACCAAGGAGGTCCAGGGTTGCTACGCAGAGGCAGGCAATGGCAAACCACCTCTCTTTGTCTCTTGCCTTGAAAATGGGGTCGCCATAGGTCGACTGCGACTTGTCGGCACTCTGCACACCCAAATAAGAATGAGTCCAGGCTGTCTAGCCCGATCAGAAACTAAGCACGATTAGTACTTGGATGGGAGACCACCAAGGAAATCTAGGGTTGCTACGCAGAGGCAGGCAATGGCAAACCCACCTCTGTTCGTCTCTTGCTTGGACCTCGATGGCGCAGGCTGGCTGATCTTATCAGATTCTAGAAACTAAGCACGGTCAGCTCTGGTTAGGACTTGGATGGGAGACCACCAAGGAAATCTAGGGTTGCTACGCAGAGGCCGGCAATGGCAAACCCACCTCTGTTCATCTCTTGCCTTGACCTGGATGGCCCAGGCTCGCCTGATCTCGTCAGTTCTCAAAAGCTAAGCAGGGTCGGCCCTCATTAGTACTTGGATGGGCGACCACCAAGGAAATCTAGGGTTGCTACGCAGAGGCCGGCAATGGCAAACCCACCTCTGTTCATCTCTTGCCTTGACCTGGATGGCCCAGGCTCGCCTGATCTCGTCAGTTCTCAAAAGCTAAGCAGGGTCGGCCCTCATTAGTACTTGGATGGGCGACCACCAAGGAAATCTAGGGTTGCTACGCAGAGGCCGGCAATGGCAAACCCACCTCTGTTCATCTCTTGCCTTGACCTGGATGGCCCAGGCTCGCCTGATCTCGTCAGTTCTCAAAAGCTAAGCAGGGTCGGCCCTCATTAGTACTTGGATGGGCGACCACCAAGGAAATCTAGGGTTGCTACGCAGAGGCAGGCAACGACAAACCACCTCCGTTCATCTCTTCCTTGGACCTGGATAGCCCAGGCTGGCCAATCTTATCAGATCCAGGAAGATAAGCAGGGTCAGCCATAGTTACTACTTGGATGGGAGACCAACAAGGAAGTCAAGGGTTGCTACGCAGAGGCAGGCAACGGCAAACCACCATCTCTTGCCCTGACCTGGATGACCCAGGCTAGCCTGATCTCATCAGATCCTGGAAACTAAGCAGGGTGCACCCTAGTTAGTACTTGGATGGGAGACCACCAAGGAAGTCCAGGGTAGCTATGCAGAGGCAGGCAGTGGCAAACCACCTCTGCTCATCTCTTGCCTTGACCTGGATGGCCCAGGCTAGCCTGCGCTCATCAGATCTCAGAAGCTAAGATGGGTTAGCCCTGGTTAGTACTTGGAAGGGAGACCACCAAGGAAGTCCAAGGTTGCTACGCAGAGGCCGGCAATGGCAAACCCACCTCTGTTCATCTCTTGCCTTGACCTGGATGGCCCAGGCTCGCCTGATCTCGTCAGTTCTCAAAAGCTAAGCAGGGTCGGCCCTCATTAGTACTTGGATGGGAGACCACCAAGGAAGCCCAGGGTTGCTACGCAGAGGCAGGCAATGGCAAACCACCTCTGTTCATCTCTTGCCCTGACCCAGATGGCCCAGGCAGGCCTGATCTCATCAGATTTAAAAACCTAAACTGGGTCGGCCCTGGGAGGAGACCACCAAGGAAGTCCAGGGCTACTAGACAGAGGCAGGCAATGGCAAACCCACCTCTGAACGTCTCTTGTCTTGAAAACCCTAAGGGATGACCATGAGGTGACTGGAACTTGACAACACTTAACACACACACACACAAAGAGAGGGTCACAGAGCAAAGTCTCTACCAGAAGCCCTAGAGAACAGAGGTCTCGACAATACTTGAGGAATTTGATCTAAGTCGTTTCAAGGGTCAAACAAGCTCACTGCGATTCACTAATCTTTATGTTCCTCTTGCACAAATTTCACCTCTCCCCTTCCTGCAAGGCCTTGAGAGCTACTGCATAAACTCCAAAAAGGAAAACTGTAACGTCCACGTGATACCCACAAGTGCCAGAACTCTTTGTGCCGCACCTCTCCAGAGCAGTGTTCCCTCTAAGTTGAGTCAGCTCACAGTTTCTTAGCCTCCAACTCACACATTTTTGTCTTATCTCGGGAAGGAGGGCTCCAGAGCAAACTAGTTTTTGAAGTACCCAAATCGCTCACTCACAACTTTAACGCCGGTAGCTCACAAGGCAGACGTTTTGCCTCACAAGACTCCACAGCTTAGAGGGAGCATTGCTCCAGAGCAAACTGACTTATGCAGTAGTCAAATCGCTCGCTTAAGAACATAAGAGATGCCAATGTTGGATCAGGCCAAAGGCCCATCCAGTCCAACACTCTGTATCCCACAGTGGCCAGAAATACCAGGTGCCATCAGGAGGTCCACCAGTGGGGCCAGGACATTAGAAGCCCTCCCACTGTTGACCCCCCCCAAGCACCAAGAAGACAGAGCATCCCTTGGCCTGGAGCCCCTATCTATACCTTGTGGCTAATAGCCACTGATGGACCTCTGCTCCACATGCTTATCTAATTCCCTTTTGAAGCTGTACATGCTTGTAGCCGCCACCACCTCCTGTGGCAGTGAATTCCAAGTGTTAATCACTCTTTGGGTGAAGAAGTACTTCCTTTTATCCGTTCTAACCCGACCGCTCAGCAATTTCATGGAGTGCCCACGAGTTCTTGTATTGTGAGAAAGGGAGAAAAGTACCTCTTCCTCTGCCTGCTCTTTCCCATGCATAATCTTATAAACCTCAATCATGTCACCCCTCAGTCGCCGTTACAACTTTAATGCCAGTAGCTCGCAAAGTAGAGTTTTTGCTCACAGGACTCCACAGCTTAGAGGGAGCATTGCTCCAGAGCAAACAAATTTATGCAGCGGCCGAATCACTCGCTCACAACTTTAATGCCAGTAGCTCACAAAGTAGAATTTTTGCTCACAAGACTCCACAGCTTAGGGGGAGCATTGCTCCGGAGTGTGGTGGGTCCCTATGTGTCTGGGGGGAGGGGTAGTATTTCTGTGTGACAGAAGAAAAATGAAGCCGGACTGAACTGGGATTTCAACAGCACACATCTTGTCCCCAAAACCCACAATCATGACTGTATGTATTTTTTAAACATCTTTGTACAGAGCCATGTATTGAGTAAGCAACGAAGCGGATGGGCAGTCGGTTCAGGGCGGGCAAAGGGAAATGCTACTTTACACAGAGAATGGTTAAAATGTGGGATTAGTGAGGGCCACAGGAATAAGATCCAGGTGAGTAGCCATGTTGGTCTGAAAGCAGAAGTCTGAGTCCAGTGACACCAAGAAGACCAACAACGTTTTATTCTGGGTATTAACATTTTGTTGGGTCTTAAAGGTGCCACTGGACTCAAACTTTGTTCTGTCACAGGAATAGACAGCTTTGAAAAAAACGATGAAAGAGATTCACAGAGGATAAGTCTTATCAATGGCTACTAGCCACGGTGACTGAGGGGAACCTCCACACTCAGAGGCACTAATCCTCTGAATCCCAGAGCCAGGAGGCAACAATTAAGGAAGGCCTCGGCCTCTTTGCCCTGTTGTTGGCCTTCCAGAGGAACTGGTTGGTTACTGTGTGAGACGGGAGTCTGGATAATGATTTGGAGTTGGGAGTAAGCAGTGAAGTGGCTAAATTTGCGGATGACATAGGAGGAGGAGGAGGAGATTGGATTTATACCCCGCCCTTCTCTCAGAGCGGTTTACAATCTCCTTCCTCTTCCCCTCCCCACAACAGACACCCTGTGAGGTCGGTGGGGCTGAGAGAGCTCTGACAGAAACTGCTCTTTTCAAGAGCACTTCTGACAGAACTACGGCTTGCCCAAGGTCATACAGCAGCTGCAAGTGGAGGAGTGGGGAATCTAACCCGGTTCTCCCAGATTAGAGTCGGTGCTCCTAACCGCTACACCAAACTGGCTCTCTGAACATGGACTCTGAGGGATTTAGAGGTTGAGTGCCTCTGAACATGGAGGTTCAGGCTGGATACAGATTTTGTAAAGAAATAATAATACGGTGAGAAACAGCAACGCTGGACTTTATAGACTGATCCAGCTCTGTTTCTCTTAGGTTGCTCTTGGTCCATCGAGTTGAGCATTATCCGTTCTATCTGGCAGCTGGTCTCCAGGGTCTCCGTCAAAGAAAGTTCTTCCCTGATACCACAGATCCTTCAAAAAGAGATGCTGGGAATGGAATCCGGGACCTCCTGCATGTAAAATATGCACTCTGCCACAGCCCTTCTTAATTTTTAAGAAGAGGGCAACCAGGATGGTGAGAGGGTTGGAATCCAAGTCTTAGGAGGAAAGGCTGAAATAATTGGGTCTGTTTAGCCTGGGAAAGAGAAGGCTTAGAGGGGACATGACTGCCGTCTTCAAGTATCTGAAGGGCTGTCATGTAGAAGATGGAGCAGATCTATTCTCCCTGGCTCCGGATTGCTAGATCGAATGGGTGGAAATGACAAGGGAGTCGTTACCGGCTAAATATCAGGAGAAACTTCCTAACTGTCAGAGTGGTTGAGCAGTGGAACAGACTACCTCGAGAGGTGGTGGATGCTCCTTCACTGGACATTTTCAAGCAGAGGCTGGATGACCATCTTTCGGGTATGTTGTAGGTATGTAGGGCTATCTTTCGGCTATGCTCCTGCAGAGTGCAGGGGGCTGGACTAGATGACCGGCAAGGTCCCTTCCAACTCTCACATTCTATGGTTCTATGATCACGCCGCTATTTCAACACTCACAGAACTCACGGCTGGGTTAGGGCTGGGGGATAATGGTCATTGCCCAACAAACGCTGGCCCCTTAAAAAGGCGGAAACGTTTCCTCTCAGCCCAGTGACAGACCCCGCCAAGTTTACTCACTCAAGATACCCGGTAAGGCACTCAAGGCCAAACTTCTTATGACCTCCAAGGTCTAGTGTTGATGATGAGGATGAGGAGGAGGAGGAGGAGGAGGAGATTGGATTTATAGCCCGCCCTTCACTACCCAAAGGTGTCTCAGAGCGGCTTACAAACTCCTTTCCCTTCCCCTCCCCACAACAGACACCCTGTGAGGTCGGTGGGGCTGAGAGAACTCTGACACAAACGGCTCTTTGTCAAGGACAGCTGTGCCAGAGCTTGCGACTGACCCAAGGTCACATCAGCAGGTGCAAGTGGAGGAGTGGGGAATCAAACCCGGTTCTCCCAGATTAGAGTCCGCACACTCAACCACTACACCAAACTGGAGGTGTTGCATGGACTCCTTCAACAAGAAAGCAGGATACCAAGCACACCTTGTTTTTAAACAACTTATGCACTCCAGCTAGGCAGACTCAAGGACCCGGGTTCAATCCCCGGCATCCCCAGCAAAAGAAAGGACCAGCTAACAAGCAATGTGAAACGGCCTCCACATGAAGCCTTGAATAGCCACTGCCAGTCTTAGCAGACAATATTGACCTTGGTAGACCGAGGTTCTGGTTTAACAGAAAGCAGTCTCATGTGTACAGAAAGACTTGGAGGGAGGGGGGGGTTGTTGTTGCTCAGTTTCTTCACAAGGGGCGGAAAATAAAACGCCTGCGTACGAAAACACCCTGACTTGGGATAACCCGGACTAGCCCGATCTTGTTAGTCCTCAGAAGCTAAACAGGGTCAGCCCTGGTCAGTATTTGGATGGGAGACCACGAAGGAACAGCAGGGTTGCAATGCTCCCTCTAAGCTGTGGAGTCTTGGGAGCAAAGATTCTACTTTGTGAGCTACCGGCAGTAAAGTTGTGAGCGAGCGACTTGGCTGCTGCATGAATTAGTTGGCCCTTCCTGAGCGGAGGCAAAAATGTGTGAGCCGGAGGCTAAGAAACTGTGAGCTGGCTCACCCTAACTCAGCTTAGAGGGAACACTGGCTGCTATCCAGAGGCAGGCAACGGCAAGCCACCTCTGTTGCCTTGAAAACCCTTCAGGGCTGCATTCTGTGAACTTAGCAGGTGCTCTACTGCTGAGCCCTGGCCCCTCTTCCAGGGTCTCAGGTTGAAGGTCATTCACATCACCTACTACCTGGTCCTGTTTCCTGGAGATGCCGGGGATTGAACTTGGGGCCCTCTGCATGCCAGTCAGATGCTCTGCCACTGAGCCACAGCCCCTCTTTACAGTTCTCCAGGGTCTCAGGTGGAGGTCTTTCCCATCACCTCCTGCCTGGTCCTTTTAACTGGAGATGCCAGGGATTGAAGCTGGGACCTTCTGCATGCCAAGCAGATGCTCTTCCACTGAGCCACGGCCCCTCTTTAGAGCTCTCCAGGGTCTCAGGCGGAGGTCTTTCCCATCACCTCCTGCCTGGTCTTTTCTTAACTGGAGATGCTGGGGACTGAACCCAGGACCTTCTGCATGCCAGTCAGATGCTCTTCCCCTGAGCCACAGCCCTTCCGCAGAAAAAGCTCTCCAGGGTCTCAGGCGGAGGTCTTTCCCACCATCTCGTGCCTGGTCCTTTTTAACTGGAGATGCCGGGGATTGAACCTGGGACCTCCTGCATGCCAAGCAGAGGCTCTGCCACTGAGCCACAGCCCCTCTTTACAGCCCTCCAGGGCCTCAGGCGGAGGTCTTTCGCATCCCCTCCGGCCTGGTTCTTTTTAACTGGAGATGCCGGGGATTGAACCTGGGACCTCCTGCATGCCAAGCAGAGGCTCTTCCACTGAGCCACAGCCCCTCTTTACAGCTCTCCAGGGCCTCAAGAAGAGGTCTTTCCCATCACCTCCTGCCTGGTCCTTTTTAACTGGAGATGCCGGGGATTGAATCTGGGACCTTCTGCATGCCAAGCAGAGGCTCTGCCGCTGAGCCACAGCTTCTCTTTGCAGCACTCCAGGGTCTCAGGCGGAGGTCTTTCCCTTCACCTCCTGCCTGGTCCTTTTAACTGGAGATGCAGAGGACTGAGCCCGGGACCCTCTGTGTGCCAAGCAGATGCTCTTCCAATGAGCCACAGCCCCCCTTTATAGCTCTGCAAGAGATAGATGAGGGGTGTCAAGCATAAGGGCCGGGGGCCGGAGCCGGCCCATCCAGGGCTCTTATGCGGCCCGAAAGCAACTGATGCAAGGGAGGGAGTGCTGGGGGGAGGGAGAGTGGGCAGAGCCACTCCAGAGCCAGCAGTCAAGCATCGTGGGAGCATCTGCCCAGCGCTGCACTGCTGGCTCTCCAGTCCGCCTAGGTGGGTTTTCCTCTGCACACACATCCCCAGCCCATGGGGCCTTGCAGTGAGGATACACCAACTTGAAGTTTACCAGCCGCCGTCCTTTATACAGCTTGTATCTCCGGTACCGGGCATTACATTTTATAGCACACATGTCCCAACCAAGGCTCCCTCTAAGCTGTGGTGCCTTGTGAGCGAAAATTCTACTTTGTGAGCTCCTAGTGTTAAAGTTGTGAGCGAGCGATTTGGCTTCTGCATCAATCAGTTTGCCCTGGAGCCATCCTTCCTGGGCAATGGCAAAAATGTGTGAGCCAGAGGCTAAAAAACTGTGAACTGGCTCACACTAACTCAGCTTAGAGGGAACACTGGTCCCGGCCCAACAAAGTGACATTTATGTCCGATCCGGCCCTGGTAACAAATGAATCTGACACCTCTGAGATAGATTGCCATAAAGAACATATAGATTCTCATCAGTTTTGGGGGAAAAGCTTGTACCTCTCCAAATGCCCGCGGTGGCTTAACACCTCAGAAAGAATGTATGAAACCCTAATGATTCCCAACAAACCACGCACGGCAAAGCAAGAGTCAAGTTGTTCAGCAGCCATCGTTAACAAGGGGGAAGGGAGAGTAACCCCATCACAGCCAAGGACAAGGCAAAGAAAATCCCCCTTCTCACCACCCCTGCCTGTCTCTTTCTCATGGGGAAAGCGGGAGGGACCGTCCAACTCTACCCCCACTCAGATCTCCATTCGATTACACTGCTAATATAAGAGGGAAAGGGAAGTGCAAGAGAAAACTGGTAAGAGGGATCAATTTATAACAGTGGGACGGGAAGGAGGATGCCAGAAGAAGGACTGCACCGATCCCGCACTCCCTTTTGAAATCTTTCTTCCACGGGGAGAGAACCAAGAGCACTGGGAAAGATGACACATATGAAAGGTGTACCGGGGGAGCTGGAAAGTCGGAAGGATAAACGTTAGGGATAAACTGACAGAGACCAAAGGAAAGGGCTGCAAAGAGAGAGTTCATTCAGGCCAGCCTCAATCCCAAAAGGGTTTCAGGGTGGCAATGATCCCGACTCCCCTCAATACAGTTCGCTTTTCTGAACTATTTGAATTGCAGAGGGGGGGGGCCTGCCAGAGCACTGCAGCACTACCCAAAAGAAGTCCAGTGGGCGCTTTAAAGGCTAATACGAGGTCATTCCAGCAGCAGAAGCTTTTCATGGACTGGGGCCCACTTTTTCAGATGCTAGGAAGGAACGGCCCAGTCTGGGGGAGAAGAAAGCCAGGCATGTATGCATTTTTCCCCCCAATGTTGCAAGCCGCCCCATGGTGAGAAGGTGCAGCGGGGTATAAATTACATTGAAGAAAACAAATAAATTCTTCTGGGTGCCAGTCGACGCTCCCTCTAAGCTGCGGAGTCTGGTGAGCAAAAATTCCGCTTTGTGAGCTACTGGCATTCAAGTTGTGACTGGGAGATTTGGCCGCTGCATCAATTAGTTTGCTCTGGAGCCCTCCTTCCCGAGCTAAGTTCTGTGAGCAGCAGGCTAAAAAAACCTGTGAGCTAGCTCACGCTAACTCACCTTAGAGGGAACACTGGTGCCAAATCAGTGTTCCCTCCAAGCTGAGTCAGTGTGAGCTAGCTCAGTTTCTTAGCCTCCGGCTCACAGATTTTTGCCTTCGCTCAGGAAGGAGGGCTCCAGAGCAAACTGATTGATGCAGTAGCCAAATGGCTCGCTCACAACTTGAATGCTGCTCACATAGTAGGATTTCTCACATAGTAGGATTTCTGCTCCCGAGACTCCACAGCTTAGAGGAAGCACTGGTGCCAACCAATGCTCCCTCTGAGCTGTGGAGTCTCCTGAGCAAAAACTCTGCTTTGTGAGCGACTGGCATTCAAGTTGTGAGCCAGGGATTTGGCCACTGCATCAATCAGTTTGCTCCTGGAGCCCTCCTTCCTAAGTTAAGCTGTGTGAGCTGCTGGCTAAAAAAAACCGTGAGCTAGCTCACACTAAACTCAGCTTGAAGGGAGCACTGGCGCACATGCAGCCGGCGCAGCTCAGGAAAAAGCAATCCCCCCCCCGTGTGTGTTTTAACGAGCCAAACCAGCCACAGCGAGGGAAACAATTTTGCAAAAAATTAAAATACAAATAAAGCCATGCATTGCCATTTGCATTGACGGGACACCATTACAGGAGGGAAGAGGGGAGGTGTTCCCCCACCCAGAAGCTGTATGAAGCATCCGCAGTCCCGTAGCCAGGATTTTTTTAAGTGGGGGGGGGGCATTTACATTTTTTAGGTAAAGGTTCCCTTGCTCGAAAGCCAGTGGAGTCCGACTCTAGGGTTGCGGTGCTCATCTCCGTTTCAAAGCCGAAGAGCCAGCGCTGTCCAAAGACATTTCCGTGGTCATGTGGCCGGCATGACGAAACACCAAGGCGCACGGAACGCTGTTCCCTTCCCACCGAAGCGGTACCTATTTATCTACTTGCAATGTCTTGCTTTCGAACTGCTAGGTTGGCAGGAGCCGGAACTAGAGACGGGCGCTCACTCCGTCACGCGGCACACTCGGGTCTCGAACTGCTGAACTACCGACCTCCCACAGCCTGCAGTTCAGCGTCTTAACCCCTTGAGCCACCGCAGCTCCATTACATTTATTAAGGGGCACCAACTAATCAAATGAATCCAGGGGGAGAAGGCAACGATGCTGAATGCTCCCTCTAAGCTGTGGAGTCCTGTGAGCAGTGTTCCCTCTAAACTGAGTGAGTGTGAGCCAGCTCACAGTTTTTTAGCCCCCGGCTCACACATTTCTGTCTCCGCTCAGGAAGGGAGGGCTCCAGAGCAAACTAATTGACGCCGCAGCCAAATCACCTGCCGACAACTTTAACGCCGGTAGCTCACAAAGTAGAATTTTTGCTCACAAGACTCCACAGCTTAGAGGGAACATTGCCTGTGAGCAAAAATCCCGCTTTGTGAGCTTCCTGGCACGAAAGCTGCGGGCGGGCGAATTGGGCCGCTGCAGGAATCAGTTTGCTCCCTTCCTGGGCGAAGGCAGAAATGTGCGAGGCGGAGGCTAAAAAACGGCGAGCTGGCTCACACTCCCTCGGCTTAGAGGGAACACTGCCCCCCCCCATGGAGCCACGGGCCTGAGCATCACCTCCCCCCCCCAGCAAAGCAACG
>NW_015169178.1:606161-616082 GCF_001447785.1 Gekko japonicus | reverse complement strand
CGCGCACGCCCGCTCGCTCGAGGCGTCTGTCCCCGCCCTCCCCACGCTGTGCCGTCGGAGCGGCAGGAAAGGCTCATGGGAAATGTAGTGTTTTTTTAATTTAAATTTTTTTTTATTATATATTCAGAGTATTAACATAGACAATTTCTGTAATAAACATTTCAGAGTAAGTAATTTGTAAGTACGTGTTTTTTTTTGAGTAAATTTGCATTAAGCATAGTGGAGGAGAATTGAAACATTGTACATTAAAAAACATTAATACAAGTATATAGCTTGAGAGTACTATACAATCAAGAGTAACTGTTACAAGTGATTATGTAGAGATTCTTTTTTTTTATGTTCTACTTAAAAAGTTTTAAATGACCTTGCTACCTGAAAACCCTGATCCAGTTGCGACTGAGCAATGTTTTATGATATGGGTTTTCATAATGTAGTGTTTTTAAAAAGTAAACGGCGAGGGGTCGACGCGCGTTCCGGACGCTGCGCGGGGTGGCCCATGGGAAATGTAGTTTTGTTGTGTGTGGTATTTTTTAAAGTCATAGGGGCTGAGGATTTTTAAATTTTATTTTTGGGCGGGGGAAGATGCGAAGCAACGCTCCCCTCTAAACTGTGGAGTCTGGTGAGCAAAAATTCTATACTGTGAGCTGCTGGCATTCAAGTGGTGAGAGAGCGATTTGGCTACCGCATGAATTAGACAAAAATCTGTGCGCTGGAGGCTTAAAAACCGTGATCCGGCTCACACTAAACTCAGCTTAGAGGGAACACTGACGCGAAGCGGGATGTAACACAGTGTTTTAAAAGGGAATCCTAGTCCTGTTGATTCTGATGAGTCGCTTTTCTTCCCCACTGGGATTCGAAGCGGCTTTGAAAACATGTTTTCACAACAGTCCTGTGAGGTGGGCCAGGCTGAGAGTTTGGGACAGGACCAAGCTCACCCAGTGTGACAAACTGGGGGGGAAGAAGGATTTTTAATCTAGCAGTGCTGTTTCCTAAGAAAATTACTTGGGGGTCTCTTGGGCACTCCTCACAGCACCGGTCTTTTATTAGCTACAAGGGGCCTCAACTCCACGGAAATGCCAGAAGATTTGGGGTAAAGGCCAATGTTCATCTGTCGTAAAGCATGATGGGTATCATGGTCCAACCAGACAACGCGCAGCCTCATGGGAAGTGTAGTCAATCGCTTAATTTCTTGCGCCGCATTCAGTGGTGGCCCCACGCCACACGGACTACACTGACCATGCGCCTTTTTTGCAAGGCTTCATGGGAATTGTAGTCGGATTTTTTTTCTGAAGTGACTGCCGAGCCTATGTCCCGAAGTCCAAGATTGCTTTGTCGCACAGCATCATGGGAGACGGCCTCTGCTTCGCGCGAGGCTTGATGGGGACTGTAGTGTCCACGGAGGGACACCTCGTTGCTAGGGGCAACCATAGAAGAAGAGAAGGCCCGAGCCACTAAGAGGATGGAGGGAGTCATCAGTGTGGTTGGGATGGTTAGAAGGTTGGGCAGCAGTCTGGGAGAGCCAGGTTCGAATCCTCACTCTGCTGTGGAAGCACACTTGGGCAACTTTGGGCCGCTCACACATTCGGCCAAGCCTACCTCGCAGGGTTGTTGTGATGTGGAGATTAGGAGAATGGAATAACAGACAAGTTTGGCCTTGGAAAGCAAAATGAAGCAGGGCAAAGGTTAACAGAGTTTTGTCAAGAGAACACACTGGTCATAGCGAACACCCTTTTCCAACAACCTAAGAGGCGACTCTACACATGGACATCACCAGATGGGCAACACCGAAATCAGATTGACTATATAATTTGCAGTCAAAGATGGAGAAGCTCTATCCAGTCAGTAAAAACAAGACCTGGAGCTGACTGTGGTTCAGATCATGAGCTACTCATTGCAAAATTCAGACTTAAACTGAAGAAAATCGGGAAAACCACGAGGCCATTCAGGTTTGACCTAGATCACATCCCTGATGAATATACAGTAGAGGTGAAGAATAGATTCAAGGGTCTGGATTTGATAGATAGAGTGCCTGAAGAACTATGGACAGAGGTTCGTGACATCGTACAGGAGGCAGCAATCACCACCATCCCAAAGAAAAAGAAATGTAAGAAAGCAAAGTGGCTTTCTGATGAGGCTTTACAAATAGCAGAGGAAAGAAGGAAAGCGAAAGGCAAAGGCGAAAAGGAAAGATTTACCCAACTGAACGCAGATTTCCAGAGAACAGCAAGGAGAGATAAGGAGGCCTTCCTGAATGAACAGTGCAAAGTAATAGAAGAAAACAATAGAATGGGAAGGACTAGAGATCTCTTCAAGAAAGTTGGAGAAATCAAGGGAGCGTTCCATGCAAAGCTGGCCATGATAAAGGACAAAAACGGTAGGGACCTAACAGAAGCAGAAGAGATTAGGAAAAGATGGCAAGAATACACAGAAGAACTATACAAGAAAGACCTCGATGTCCTTGACAACCACGACGGTATAATCACTGACCTCGAGCCAGACATCCTGGAATGTGAAGTTAAATGGGCCTTAGAAAGCATTGCTAACAACAAAGCTAGTGGAGGTGATGGTATTCCAGCTGAGCTATTCAAAGTCTTAGAAGATGATGCTGTTAAAGTGCTGCACTCCATTTGCCAGCAAATTTGGAAAACGCAACAGTGGCCACAGGATTGGAAAAGGTCAGTATACATTCCAATCCCAAAGAAGGGCAATGCCAAGGAATGTTCAAACTATCGCACAATTGCACTCATATCACACGCTAGCAAGGTCATGCTCAAGATCCTACAAGCTAGGCTTCAACAGTACGTGGATAGAGAACTACCAGAAGTACAAGCTGGGTTTCGAAGAGGTAGAGGAACTAGAGATCAAATTGCCAACATTCGCTGGATTATGGAGAAAGCAAGAGAGTACCAGAAAAATATCTACTTCTGCTTCATTGACTATGCTAAAGCTTTTGACTGTGTGGATCACAACAAACTATGGCAGGTCCTTAAAGAGATGGGAGTACCAGACCACCTCACATGTCTCTTGAGAAACCTGTATAAGGGCCAAGAAGCGACAGTTAGAACCGGATATGGAACAACTGATTGGTTCAGCATAGGAAAAGGAGTACGACAAGGATGTATATTGTCGCCTTGCTTATTTAATATATATGCAGAGTACATCATGCGAAATGCTGGCCTGGATGAATCACAAGCGGGAATTAAGATTGCTGGGGAAAAGATCAACAACCTCAGATATGCAGATGATACCACTCTAATGGCTGAAAGTGAAAAGGATCTAAAGAGCCTCTTGCTCAGAGTAAAAGAGGAGAGCGCAAAAGTGGGCTTGAAGCTCAACATCAAAAAAACTAAGATCATGGCATCCGGCCCCATCACTCCTTGGCAAATAGAAGGGGAAGTCGTGGAAGTAGTGACAGACTTCACGTTCCTGGGATCCCAGATCACCGCAGACTGTGACTGCAGCCATGAAATTAAAAGACGCCTGCTCCTTGGGAGGAAAGCGATGGCGAACCTAAACAGCATGATAAAAAGTAGAGACATCACCCTGCCAACAAAAGTCCGCATGGTCAAAGCAATGGTATTCCCAGTAGTCATGTATGGCTGTGAGAGTTGGACTATAAGGAAGGCCGAGCGCCGAAGAATAGATTCTTTTGAACTATGGTGCTGGAGGAGACTCTTGAGAGTCCCTTGGACTGCAAGAAGAACAAATCAGTCAATCCTCAAAGAAATCAACCCTGACTGTTCCCTGGAAGGCCAGATAATGAAACTGAAGCTCAAATACTTTGGCCACCAAATGAGAAGGGAGCACTCACTGGAAAAGACCCTGATGCTGGGAAAGATTGAAGGTCAAAGAAGACGGGGACGGCAAAGGATGAGATGGTTAGACAGTGTCAGCGATGCAACGAACATGAAATTGAGCCAACTTCGGAGGACGGCGGAAGACAGGAGAGCCTGGCGGGAGATTGTCCATGGGGTCGCGAAGAGTCGGACTCGACTGTGCGACTGAACAACAACAATAAGCAACCATGAATCCACATTGGGGAGAACAGCGAAGTATAATTTAAGGAAATCAATGAATTGCCCTTGATATTAGGAATGAGCCTGGGAACCTCAAGGTCAAGGTTCCCTTGCTCGAAAGCCAGTCGAGTCCGACTCTAGGGTTGCGGTGCTCATCTCCGTTTCAAAGCCGAAGAGCCAGCGCTGTCCGAAGACATTTCCGTGGTCATGTGGCCGGCATGACTAAACACCAAGGCGCACCGAGCGCTGTTCCCTTCACACCGAAGTGGTACCTATTTATCTACTTGCAATTTCTTGCTTTTGAACTGCTAGGTTGTCAGGAGCTGGAACTAGAGACGGGAGCTCACTCCGTCATGCGGCACACTCGGGTCTCGAACTGCTGAACTACTGACCTTCCACAGCCTGCAGTTCAGCGTCTTAACCACTTGAGCCACCACAGCTCAAGGGAACCTCAGTGGGATACAAATCCAGAGAGTCCACAAAAGCAGCCGTTTTCTCCTGGAAAACCTGGGTTGCCAGCCTCCAGGTGGGGCCTGGAGATCTCCCACTATCCCAACTGAACTCCAGGCAACTTGACATCAGTTCCCCTGGAGGAAATGGCTGCTTTGGAAGGTGGTTGGGTTGCCAGGTCCCCTCTGGGGGAGGGGATAGAGGAGTAGAGTTGCCAGATCCAGACTGGGTAACTCCTAGGGATTTGGGGACGGGGCCTCGGGAGGAAAGGGACCTCAGAGGGGTAGAATACCAAAGAGCCCACCTTCCAAAGCACCAATTTTCTCCAGGGGAACTGATCTCTGTACTCTGGAGATCCCTGTAATTCCAGGGGATCCCCAGGCCAGGCCCCACCTGGAGACTGGCATCCCTAGAAGGTGGACTCTGCTGCACTGTACCTTGCTGAGGCCCCTCCCCTCCCCAAACCCTGCTCTCCTCAGGCTCCGCCTCCAAAATCTCCAGGTATTTCCCAGTCCAGAGCTGGCATCCTTAAGGGCAGGGCAACTAGTCTGTATCCTAGAGAACATGTGGAACTCACTGTCACAGGAGGTGGTGGTGGCAGCTACAAGCATGGGCGGCTCCAAGAGGGGACTGGATACGCATATGGAGCAGAGGTCCATCGGTGGCTATGAGCCACAAGGTATAGGTAGGAACTCTTGGTCTGGGGCAAGTGATGCTCTGTATTCTTGGTGCTTGGGGGGGGGGCACAGTGGGAGGGCTTCTAGTGTTCCGGCCCCACTGCTGGACCTCCTGATGGCACCTGGTATTTTTGGCCACTGTGTGACACAGAGTGTTGGACCGGATAGGCCATTGGCCTGATCCAACATTGGCTTCTCTTATATTCTTATGTCAGGGGCAAGTGATACTCTGTATTCTTGGGGCTTGGGGGCGCAACAGTGGGAGGGCTTCTAATGTCCTGGCCCCACTGCTGGACCGCCTGAGGGCCCCTGGTATTTTTGGCCACTGTGTGACACAGAGTGTTGGACTGGATGGGCCACTGGCCTGATCCAACATTGGCTTCTCTTTATGTTCTTATGGTAATGCGTGTTAGAACCCACTTGGAGGTTTGCTAACACTTCTCATCAGGGGTCATTTCTTAGCAAAAGAGGTTGCATGAGCTCATTAGCATAACTTATTTGCATACGGCACACCCCCTGACATCACTGGAAGTGTGTCGGAAGGCCACACCCACCGCTCAGGCTCCACTGGACTGTTTTGGATTGCTAGCTATTGGGGGGGGGGACGTGCAGATCTGCCCTCACAGAGGAGGGAGAGCTTGTACCTGAATAAAACTTGGTCTTAAAGGTGCCACTGGACTGTTTTGGATTGCTATCTATTGGGGGGGGGCGCACAGATTTGCCCTCACAGAGGAGGGAGAGCTTGTACCTGAAGGCAGGCCGGGGGGGGGGGTGCTCTGCAACTTACCTGCCTGCTTCTTGCTCCTCGTGGCCAGACTGAGGACTGCTGGGAGCAGGGGGTGGTGCTTGTTGCATGTGCCCACCCCCTGGGCTCCTTACTGCCGGAGCTCCGCTCCCGTGCGCCCCTGCAGGAAATGACCCCTGCTTCTCATAGGACTGTTGTAAAGAAGATGCCGAACAAGTAGCACATTCCCAGAGTAGATGCACCACGATTGCCATGCCACTCGAAACTAGAACTTGCCAACGGTCAGAAATCAACGGTGATGTTCTTGCCGTTTATCTCCTCTCCAGGTCTGCAATAACCAGAGGTCATTTCGGGGGGGATCACGGGGGAACACAGTTCCCCCATGAGGTGCAGGGGGTCGGGGCACATGACGAAGCCCCGCCCCCTGCTTCCGGCCGCCCCGCTTCCAGCCCTCATTCAGCCAGGAGGAGGCAGGAGAAGAGGGAGGGTAAGTTGCTTCCTCCCCGCCTCTCCCCACCCCTGCCTGCCTGGGGCCAGGGAGGGCCTTGGCGGGGTTTCCTCACACTCCCGCTGGCCTTGCAGGTCCACCGCCGGGCCCCTGATGTCAGAGGGTGTGGCATATGCTAATGAGTTATGCTAATGAGTTCCCCTAGCTCTTTTTCTATGAAATGATCCCTGGCAATAACCCCCTGTGTTTGCTGTGATGCGCCATTCTGCCCCAGCTGAGACCACCAACCACGTTGTCTCTGCGACGGGTCAGATTGAATCCAACAGGAACTGGAAAGCTCAGCCGGGCATGGTGGTGGCAGTGGTGGGTGCTGAGAGAAGAGACACTGCCCAAATAAGCCTCCTCTGTTGTTGTTCAGTTGCACAGTCGAGTCCGACTCTTTGCGACCCCATGGGCCACATCACGCCAGGCCCTCCTGTAGCTAGAACTCACAATTAGCAGGGTTCTCCCCCGCAGCCGAAGTAGAGCTGGGGGGGGTCCTCCTTCCTGTGGGATATACAAGGCAGCTCTGGCATTTAGATTGGGACAAACCCCCCCCCCCCAACTTCCAAGTCTAGGCTAATGGGGTCTGAACTTGCGGAGACTGAGAGGGGAAAAGGATCTTGGGGTCCTAGCGGAGAGCTCAATGAAAGTGTCAAACCAGCGTGTTGCAGCAGCAAAAAAGGCAAACACTATGTTAGGGATTATTAGGAAAGGGACTGAGAATAAAACGGCCAATATCGCAATGCCCCTGTAGAGATCTACGGTGCACCCTCATTTGGAGTACTGTGTACAGTTCTGGTCACCGTATCCCCGAAAGGACATTGCAGAGCTGGAAAAAGAACAGAAGAAAGGAACCAAGTGTCAAGTAGCCTGGTCATAGATCTGAAATGTGGAGGGGTGCCCTTCTCCTTGTTCCCTGTCCTGCTTCTGTGCGCTATCTCATGCTTGACCTTGCTGTCTCCAGCTGCAATTAACTCGGCTGGGAAAGTTAACGGCTTTTGCGCTTGACCCGCTTGCTTTTATTAATTGTATTATGTAGTATATTGTATTGTATTTTTATACTGTTCTTATTGTTTTTATCAGGCATTTTATGCCCTTGTTAGCCGCCCTGAGCCTCCGTGGAGGACGGGATGCAAATCTAAAGAATAAATAAATAAATGAATAAATGTTGCCCGTTCGCGCGAACTATCGTTATTGACTTCAGCTCATAGGGGGGATGTTCGATTTTACTATGTCCTTATACTGACAGCCATTCCTGACACAATCTGTACACGTGTTCTTTAATACTGGAAACACTAATAAACAGTTATCTTCTTCTGAAGCCCTATGTGGTGTAACCTGATCGAGGAGCCTGAAACCAAGATGATTAGGGGTTTGGAGCACCTCCCCTAGGAGAAGAAGAAGAGGAGACTGGATTTATACCTCTGCAAGTTACCTGGCTGCTTCTTGCTCCTTGTGGCCTGACTGAGGAGGGGGTGGGGCTTGTTGCATGTGCCCAAGGGCATCGCAGAGCAGCTTACAAACTCCTTTCCCTTCCCCTCTCCACAACAACAGACACCCTGTGAGGTCAGTGAGGCTGAGAGAGCTTTAACAGAAACTGCTCTTTTTTCAAGGACAGCTCTTATCAGAACTACGGCTTGCCCACGGTCATCCAGCCAGGTGCAAGTGGAGGAGTGGGGAATCAAACCCGGTTCTCCCAGATTAGAGTCCGCTCACTTAACCTCTACACCAAACTGGACAAAAGGCTGAAGAGTCGGGGACTTTTCCATTTAGAAAAGAGATGACTAGGGGGTACATGAGAGAGGCTTATAAAGTTATGCATGGGTGGAGAGTATTGAGATATATGTCAGAGTGATAGAGGTAGCAAGCAGTTACTATAGATCAGTTTGATCTGTTTGTCAGACCTAGCTGTCATGCTAGTAATCATGTAATTACAGCCAGGTGTTTTCTATCAGGTGTTACTCTTTCAGGTCTTGTTAGAGTTAGTGATTGCATTACCTAGTTAGAGATTGGCTGGGGTTTAGCATAACAGCTATCAGCTTAGTAAGCTGGAAGGGACTCAGTTCTCATAGACTAAGGCACGACATGCTGTTCAATAGCCTGTAAATATCTCTGTATATATTCACCTTTATAACTATATAAACTCTCTGTGCACCTTCATAACTGGTCAGTCTCCCGCTTCTTATTTACAACACCCAATAGAGAGAGCTGACAGACATTTTTCTCCCTCTCCCCAAATACTAGAACTTGAGGGCATCCAATTAAGCTGATGGGGGGTAGATTCAGGACAGACAAAAGGAAATACTTCTGTACACAGATTTAGGTCGGTCGCCGTGTCGGTCCGTGTACAGAACAGTGCAGAGTCCAGTGGCACCTTGAAGACCAACAGAGTTTAATTCTGGGTGTAACCCTTTGCATGCGCGCGGAAGCGTATACCCAGAATTAAACTTCGTTGGTCTTAAAAGTGCCACTGGACTCCAACTTCGTTCTTTATGTTGGAAATGTATGCATTTACAAGGTCTGACAACCCAGTCATTATAGGGTTAACTTGTTTACCTAGTATTGCTATTGTTTAGAATGACCTGGAAGGGATACCTGGCACTGAGCCAATGGGGAATTAGCCTGGGAAAAGTAGCTTCTATTGTGATACAGATTGGTTGTTTGTTTTCAGGTGACTTCCTTTCTAGGGGTCGAGAAGAAGGACAGATTCTCCATTATCTGTGTGTTAAAGTAAAGGTAAAGGTTCCCTTGCTCAAAAGCCAGTCGAATCCGACTCCAGGGTTGCGGTGCTCATCTCTGTTTCCAAGCCGAAGAGCCAGCGCTGTCCGAAGACGTTTCTGTGGTCATGTGGCCGGCATGACTAAACACCAAGGCGCACGGAACACTGTTACCTTCCCACTGAAGTGGTACCTATTTATCTACTAGCAATTTCTTGCTTTCGAACTGGTAGGTTGTCAGGAGCTGGAACTAGAGACGGGAGCTCACTCCGTCATGCGGCACCCGGGTCTCGAACTGCTGAACTACTGACCTTTCACAGCCTGCAGTTCAGCGTCTTAACCACTTGAGCCACCGCAGCTCAAGTTAGTGTTGAACTATAGGCAGTTTAGAAAATGTAGCTGTTAGATGTTCTGTTTATTTTGTAGTTTCCCTGTGTACCTTTACCCTTAGAAATAAAGGTTTTTAAAAGCAAATAAATCTCTTCTTTCCAATAGAGCAAGATCCATTGATACTCTGAGTAATTTAAATACTTTTGACTATTTTTACAACACTTTACACAGAGGGTAATTAAAATGTGGAATTTGCTGCCAGAGGGTGTGGTGATGGCCATAGGAATAAACAGCTTTATACGGGGATTAGACAGATTGTTTATTTTTTTTATTTATTTGGAGTTATAGCCCGCCCTCCCCTTCATGGAGGATAAAGCTATCAGTGGCTACTAGCCATGCGGACTGAGGGGAACCTCTATGTAAGCCACGCTGAGACTCTTAAGAAGGGTGGGGTATAAATCCAATCTCCTCCTCCTCCTCCTCCTCCTCCTCCTCC
>NW_015169178.1:574442-606034 GCF_001447785.1 Gekko japonicus | reverse complement strand
CTCCTCCTCCTCCTCCTCCTCCTCCTCCTCTTCCTCTTCTTCTTCTTCTTCTTCTTCTTCTTCTTCTTCTTCTTCTTCTTCTCTGGGTCCTCTTGTTGGCCATCCAGAGGAACTGGTTGAGGCCACTGTGTGAGACAGGAGGCTGGACTAGAGGGACCCTCACTGGTCTGACCCAGCAGGGCTCTTCTGAAGTTCTTCTCAGGAGGTCTTGTCCTCTCTGCCCTGTTGTTGTCCCTCAAGAGGAACTGGTTGGATACTACTGTGAGACAGGATGCTGGTCTAGATGGACCCTCCCTGGTCTGACCCATCAGGGCTCTTCTGAGGTTCTTATCAGGGGAAGACCTCAGCCTCTCTGCCCTGTGTGAGACAGGATGCTGGACTCGATGGACCCTCACTGGCCAGATCCAGCAGGGCTCTTCTTAGGTTCTTCTCAGGGGAAGGCCTTGGCCTCTCTGCCCTGTGTTTGGCCCTCCGGAGAAACTGGTTGAACCCTGTGTGAGACAGGATGCTGGACTAGATGGACCCTCACTGGTCTGATCCAGCAGCGCTCTTGCGATGTTCTTCTCAGGGGAAGGCCTTGGCCTCTGTGCCCTGTTGTTGGCCCTCTAGAGGAACTGGTTGGCCCGTGTGAGACGGGATGCTGGACTGGATGGACCCTCACTGGTCTGACCCAGCAGGGTTCTTCCGATGTTCTTCTCAGGGGAAGGCCTCGGCCTCTCTGCCCTGTTCTTGGCCCTCCAGAGGAACTGGTTGGCCACTGTGTGAGACAGGAGGCTGGACTAGATGGACCCTCACTGGTCTGATCCAGCAGGGCTCCTCTGAAGTTCTTCTCAGGGGAAGGCCTCGGCCTCCCTGCCCTGTGGTTGGCCCTCCAGGGGAACTGGTTGGCCCCTGTGTGAGACGGGTTGCTGGACTGGATGGACCACTGGTCCGATCCAGCAGGGCTCTTCTGATATTCTTATGGCTCAGGACAGGTATGAAGGACCAGCGTTCAGCTATAGAAAGCATCAAAACCCCTGAGCACAAGGGACAAGCAGGGTCCGTGCCGATAGGAAGTAGCTAACGTCCAGGTGGGGACTACAACTGATCTCCAGCGCTCCATTCCCCTGGGGAAAAATCAGCCGCTTCAGAGGCAGACTCTATGGCACACCATAAAACAGGATTCCCCTGTGGCCTCCAAGCTTTTCAGAAAGTGGGTGGGCCCATTGTAAGGCAGGGCTTCTAATTGGCTGCCCTCGTTGAAATGAAAGGGCTTTGCACTGGAGGATCAGAAGAACGGGTGAGCGCTTGGGTTTTCTTTAGACAGTGTGTGGCTCCACTTCCTTGTTCCCAGGAGGTGGGAGAGGATAAACATTCCGTTTGTCTCCACCTCCTACAGAAACCATTTCTGGTTCGTCTCCACCTCTGCTGAGTGCCATTTTTGGGGTGGTACTCAACACCACCTTTCAAAATCCCAAATGCGCCCAACAGGCACAAAAGTGTTGGGACCCCGCCATGGATTCTAGTTGAAACCCCTCCCCAAATTCTCCCTCCCACAGGCACACCCACCCCCCAAATCTCCAGGAATTTCTCAGGCTGGAGTTGGAGACCTGTTTGGTGTACGACAGCCAGTTTTGTGTAGCGGTTAGGAGCACAGACTCTATTAATCTGGGAGAACCGGTTTGGTTCCCTACTCCTCCACATGCAACTGCGGGTGTGACCTTGGGTCAGTCACAGGATTTTTCAGAGCAGTTCTCTCAGAGCTCTCGGCCCCACCTGCCTCACAGGGTGTCTGTTGTGGGAAGAGGAAGGAAAGGCGATAGCCAGTTTGATGTAGTGATTAGGAGTGTGGACTCTAACCTGGGAGAACCAGGTTTGATTCCCCACTTCTCCTCATGCAGCTGCTGGTGCAACCTTGAAATTGGGCACTCCATGAAATTGCTGAGCGGTCGAGTTAGAACAGACAAAAGGAAGTCCTTCTTCACCCAAGGAGTGATTAACACTTGGAATTCACTGCCACAGGAAGTGGTGGCGGCTACAAGCATGGACGGCTTCAAGAGGGAATTAGATAAGCATATGGAGCAGAGGTCCATCAGTGCCTCTTAGCCACAAGGTATAGATAGGAACTCTGGGGCAAGTGATGCTCTGTATCTTGGTGCTTGGGGGGGGGGTCAATAGTGGGAGGGCTTCTAATGTCCTGGCCCCACTGCTGGACCTCCTGATGGCACTTGTATTTCTGGCCACTGTGTGATACAGGGTGTCTGTTGTGGGGAGGGGAACGGAAAGGAGATTGTCAGCCGCTCCGAGACTCCTTTGGGTAGTGAAGGGCGGGGTATAAATCCAGTCTCTTCTTCTTTTACCTCACAGGGTGTCTGTTGTGGGGAGGGGAAGGGAAAGGAGATTGTCAGCCGCTCCGAGACTCCTTCGGGTAGTGAAGGGCGGGGGATAAATTCAATCTCTCCTTTTCTAATAGGAAGGCAAATAGCCTAATCAAATAACCTAATTTAGGGGAGGACTGTAGCTTCCTTATTCCTTGGGGGACATTGCCCTGGACATATCCTGAGAAACAGAGCTTTGACTCTTGAAACCTCAACATAATAAAAAAACCAGAACCAAATCTTGCTGGTCCTGAAGGTTCTACTGCAGATGAAGATGGCTACCCACCCTCCGACACCTAAGCATAACCGTTACTGTCAGCTTCAAAAAATATTGGCAGGTACGGGCAAGCACCCGCATAAATATATAAGCTAAGGAGTTAAATTTTTTGCAGAAATGTGTGGTCTCATTTTTGGTGAACTTCAAATGCTACGAGCGTCCCGTCAAGGAGTCCAACATGAGAATTCCTTTGCCCCTTTACTAAATTTACTTCCCCATAGCTGTTGTTTTAGGCAGATATAGGGGTATCCCCTATAGGGACAGAACCTGCAATTGTCTCTATAGCGAACCTGATTCAGTTGCTCATATCCTTCTACGTTGTCCTCAATATTCTACTATGCGTAGCTATCTGATTAGACCCCACTTACCTACCACAAGGAGCCCGACTGAGAATGTTGTCTGATAAAAAGGTAAAGGTTCCCTTGCTCGAAAGCCAGTCGAATCGTCCCCGGCAATTACTTTGTCTGTCGCCGAATTCTTAGCCTATGTTTGGAAGCTTAGGGTAGGGGCCTACAAGCCTTAACCCCCTTGTATTTTTTAGAATTGCTATATTCTCAACTGAGACCAGGGTTATTTTGGGGCAGGAACGCACAGGAACGGAGTTCCGGCTGGCTCCTAAATTGGTCACACCCAGCAGGAACTCATTAGCATAATAGGCCACACCCAACAACAGGAACTCATTAGGATTGGCTACATTAGGGGTGTGTGGCCTAACATGCAAAGGAGTTCTGGCTACAAAAAAAGGCCCTGGGTTTTGACAACAAACAAGGTCAACAGAATAAGAAGCAAAAGGTGGGTGTGGCTGGATGACCACACTTCTGGTAACACGGGGTGTGGCCTAATGTGCTAATGAGCTGTCGGGGGTGTGGCCTACTATGCTAATGAGTTTCTGTTGTTGGGTGTGGCCTGTTATGCTAATGAGCTCCTGCTGGGCTTTTTCTACAAAAAAAAGCCCTGAAACTATTCTTTCCGAGAAGTTTATAAAAAGGATTCCTTGTTGGTGCAGCATGGTGTAAATTGTTATCATCTATTACTTCGTGCTATTTATTTTCTATTTGTTTCATTGCTCCCTTTGCTGCTGTATTATGCCAATAAAGGTCTATGTATGTGTACTAAATTTACCAGACCACGTCAAGCCTCTCCTGTGTACTCTCTCCCTCACACCAGTGCTGCAGGGAAGAGTCCTCAGCTGGGTGAGCAAGGAGCTCCCTTGGGGCCATTTCAAGTCAGAAAGTGGGGTGTTCCCCCCCCCTTAAGGCCAGTAGTCCCCAATAACCCAGGGGCACTATGGCACCAGTGTTCCCTCTAAGCTGAGTTAGTGCGAGCCAGCTCACAGTTTTTTAGCCTCCAGCTCACGGACTTTTTGTCTGAGCTCAGGAAGGAGGGCTCCAGGGCAAACTGATTTATGCAGCAGCCAAGTCGCTCGCTCGCAACTTGAATGCCAGTCGCTCACAAAGTGGGTTTTTTGCTCACAAGACTCCACAGCTTAGAGGGAGCATTGCATGGCACCCGCTGACACTTTCCCCGGTGTCCACCAAGTGTTTTTAGAACGTGAGTGAGGCCAGGTGGGCCTTTTGCCCAATCAGTGCTTCTGACTGAGCGCCGGAGATATCTGATGGGCTGCGCAGGTTTTAAAAAAAATACGTCGCTTTGGCCAAAAGCTGTTGCTGGAACACGAGGATCTTCACGGTGGGGGCTGAAGGCGATCCGTAGCATCCAATGTGTGGCTGCGCTCACCACAACATAGCAGAATTCCAAAGGAGACTGCAGGCTCAGAAAAGCTGGGGCCCCTTGCTTAAAGTTCTGGCAGGAGGTGATGGGAAAGACCTCAGACGGAGACCCGCTGCCAGTCAGATGGGATGGTACCGACCTTGATAGACCAGGAGTCCGATTTGGCATAAGGCAGTTTCATGTGTGTTCATAAACCAGTTTGGGATCCTGCAGAAAAGGGGGCAGGGTACTGGAGAGGGGCCGTGGCTTGGTGGTAGAGCATCTGCTTGGCATGCAGAAGGTCCAAGGTTCAATCCCCAGCATCTCCAAGTAAAAGGACCAGGCAGGAGGTGATGGGAAAGACCTCCGCTTGAGACCCTGGAGAGAGGCCATAGCTCAGTGGAAGAGCCTCTGCTTGGCGTGCAGAAGGTCCCAGGTTCAATCCCCGGCATCTCCATGTAAAAGGACCAGGCGGTAGGCGATGGGAAAGACCTTGAACCTGAGACCTTGGAGAGCAGCTTACCAGTCTGAGTGGACAATACTGATTCAGTGTAAAGAAATTTCATGTGCCAGGGAGGGGCTATGGCTCAGTGGCAGAGCATCTGCTTGGCACACAGAAGGTCCCAGGTTCAATCCCCGGCATCTCCAGGTAAAAGGACCAGGCAGTAGGTGATGTGAAAGACCTTGATCCTGAGACCCTGGAGAGCCATGGAGAGAGGCTATAGCTCCGTGGAAGAACACCTGCTTGGCATGCAGAAGGTCCCAGGTTCAATCCCCGGCATCTCCAGGTAAAAGGACCAGGCGGTAGGCGATGGGAAAGACCTTGAACCTGAGACCCTGGAGAGCAGCTAGCCAGTATGAGTGGACAACACTGATTCAGTGTAAGGAAATTTCATGTGCCAAGGAGGGGCCATGGCTCAGTGGCAGAGCCTCTGCTTGGCATGCAGAAGGTCCCAGGTTCAATCCCCGGCATCTCTAATTAAAAAGGACCAGGCAGGAGGTGATGGGAAAGACCTCTCACTGACACCTCAGAGAGCAGCTGCCAGTCTGAGTAGACAATACTGACTTTGATGGACCCAGGGTACACTCCAGGCCGCAGCTGGAGTCTTGTGTGCAGTTCTGGAGGCCTCCCTTCAAAAAGGATGTGGATTGAATGGAGCAGGTGCAGAGGAGAGCGCCGAGGATCGGGGGCCTGGAGTCCAAGAAGCCCTCTGAGGAAAGGCTGAGGGACTTGGGAAGGTTCAGTCAGGAGAAGAGGAGGCTTGAGGGGGGACAGGATGGCTCTCTTAAAGTATTTGAAGAGCTGTCCCTTAGAGGAGGGCAGGGAGTTGTTCCTGCTGGTAGCAGAGGAGAGGGCTCGCAAGAATGGGGTGAAATTAAGGGCGGGAAGGTACCGGCTGGATATTAGGAAACACTTCTTTGCAGCAAGAGTTGTGCCACGGTGGAATCGGCTGCCCGGGGAGGTGGTGAGCTCCCCCTCCCTGGCAGTCTTCGAGCAGCGGCTAGGAGAGACACTTGTCAGGGACGCTCTAGGCGGATCCTGCATCTAGCAGGGGGTCAGACCAGATGGCCTGTCGGGCCCCTCCCGACTTTTGTGACTCTAGGATTCTAAGGGTCTGATTCACTAGAAAGCGGTTTCGCGTGTATCCATGCCGGAGTCCCACTTGGACACAACTCAAACCCGCATCGGGGCCCTCTGCCCCAGAAGTGCCAACAAAACCGACTCCGGGAGGCCTCGTGCCCAGACTCGCAGAGCCCCAAGAGAGTGGGCGGCGGCGGCAGCTTGTATGTTTGACAACACACAAGGGATCAGGCGGCAGCACCCGGCCAATGTTTGCAAACGTTCGCAGCTGTGCCGCCTCCAAGGCGCCCGAAGAGGCTGTCTCCGCGAAGGGCGTGCCAAGCAAAGATGCCGCGCCGATGCCCACATGGAAGCATGACACACACACACGGAGCCCGTTGGCATCCTCTCTCTATTTATTCCAACCCCGCTAAGTACACAGCATTTTGGACAGAGACAATTTAAGGCAGATGGGGTTTCCGTTTCTGTTTTCGCTTCTACATCCGCTGTTTTTTCGCTTTCGCGTCCCTAAGCCGGTCAAGCTGTAGGCAAGCGGTTCCTTCCCCCTCCCACCCTCCCTTTCCGGCAGATGCAAAGATGGCAGCAATGTTGTTTTATAAAGTACATTCCGGAGGCAAAGCCGTGCTGCATAAAATCTGTACATTCTCAAACGGAGCACAATATTAAGTGTCAGACGAACAGCGAGGAGAGACGGGTTCAAATTCGGGGCGACGGTGGGCCGGACGGTCTCTCGGGTTCACCTATTTCACAGGATCGGTGTACGGATAAAAGGGAGGGCGAGAAGAACTGTGTAAGATGCACAGAACCCCTCGGAGAAAGGGCGGGGTAAACGGGTAGGGGATGCAGCCACATGCTCGGTAAGGCGGATTACAGTCACGCGCCGGAGTGCCTGATACTCCTAGATTACTACTGCAGCAGCGTACAGAATAAATACAAGCCCTTGAACAGCCTCCGTGTCCTGGAGAAAGGGAAACTTTTGGGCCCTCTCGGGTGGAGTTCCCCACTGCCTAACCTCACCTCCGGGTCAGAGCCGAGTCCCAAAGCTAACGGGGTCTTGACGCAAATGCGTTGCGTGTGTGGGCGTGAACACGCTCGGAGATGCTCCCAAAGCCACGAGGGAAGCGCATTCAGTTCAGTGAGCGGAGAGAAGGGGACGGATTTGGTCTTTAAGCATCCGGTGCCGCCTGAGTTGGGTGCACTCTTCCCTCTTCAGAGCCAGTTTGGTGCAGTGGCTAAGTGCCCGGACTCTAATCTGGGAGAACCGGGTTCGATTCCCCACTCCCCCACTTGCAGCTACTGGATGACCTTGGGCAAGCCACAGTTCTGATAAGAGCTGTTCTTGAAAGAGCAGTTCTCATCCTTCGGGTGGTGAAGGGTAGGGTATAAATCCAATCTCTTCTTTTCTTCTTCCCAGACTGCAGATATCTATTGCAGCCCCCCCCCCCAAAACTTGGCCGCCCACTGACACTTTTATTGCCGCCCAGCAAGTGTTTTTACAGCTGTGGGTGGGTGACTGGACAGGTTACAATAATATTATTTCAGTGGCAGCTACTACGAAAGGACTGGTTTCTTCCTCTCTCCCTCCTATTTTCCAGTGTATTCTACCCCCATTCTCCCCGACTCCCCTGGGGTTCTTCTATGGATGTAGCTCTGCCTCCAGAGGCGGCCATTTTGTGGTGGGCACCGCCTCCCACGGCAGCCATTTTGCAGTTGCTCCCACGCCACCCTCTGTCAGAATTCCAAAGGTGTCCACCGGCTCAAAACGGTTAGGGGACCCCCCTGGTCTATTGTACAAAAGGAAAGAACGGTTCCACCCTTGGACAAAAAGCGGACGGAAGATCGGAGCAGGTTCCTTGCGCGAGGCAATGCTGGGGCCACGCTCCCACGCACAGAACGCGCAAACTGTACAACGCGCACCTCGGCGTGTAGACCGGTGCCTATCTGGCAGAGGTGGAAAGGCATTCGCACAAATCGAACCTCGGGGCTTTTGGTGAAACTCTCGATCCTCGGCGTCCGGGCGACACTTGTACACTTGGAACCACCGCCAAGCACAGGGGAGTTCCGCTTTCCACGTCCGAGAGCTCCAGAGCGCGCATTCACGGTTTGCCTATTCAAGGAACGTCAGCAGGGCGGGTTCTAGTGTGTGTGTGGGGGGGAACGGGTCGACCCCTGAGCCTGCCCTAATGTTTATATAGGTATGTAGGGCTATCTTTCGGCTATGCTCCTGCAGAGTGCAGGGGGTTGGACTAGATGACCTGCAAGGTCCCTTCCAACATTCTATGATTCTATGATATAAAGAACCTTAAACGCTCTGAACAAAATCTATACATTGCATTGCATACGGCATACTAATTCATGGCCTCCCACCCCACCCTCTCAGCATTACGTCGCGCTGTAGCGTGATCGAAAAACAGGAACTCGAACGCGGCTCTGCAAAGAAGTCCCCCAGCTTGGTCTTTAACGATGCCCGTGGATTTCTTCGGAACAAGCGGCCGTCCTCTGTCCCACCCACCTCCTCTGACAGCGGCCTTTCACTCACTGCTCTCAGTCTCTGGATTCCTCCGAAACGGGGAGGGAAAACATTTTTGCACACTTTCCAGGAGCGTATAAATCCAAAAAGCTTTGAGGGAAGAGTCTTTATAAAAACAAAAAGAGAACGGAATTCTTCTTATCCTGCCGGCCAGTCTTATCGGGTCGGTTGCGAGGAGCGCGACGAGAAAAGGGTCCTCCTTACCGCCCTCGGGAAGAGCGACGAGTTTCATAAATCCCCCCCCCCCCCCGCACCCGCACATCCACGCAGCGCTCTTGTCTCTCTGCTTTTTGCCCACAACGTCCGGGCGGCCTGTGCCCGCTATGGAAGCCGCTGCTGTTTGGTGCGCCGATCAGCCGAGGGTTTAAGCGAGGCGGGGATGAGTCTCTTTCACCCCGGAGCTGAACCTTTGGGGCGGGCGGGGCGGGCGGCTGGGAACCGGTTCATGTTTCCACCACGCGGATCAGAGGCAAGGGTTTGGGTCCCAGTGACTTGGTGACCCTCGGGCCGCTGAAAAGAGAAGAGAAACCAATCAACCTGCGTGGCTCGTTCAGGTAACCGTTTCTCTCCCGCCTTTTCTCAAGAGTAATTAGTAGGTGGCACTCCCTGCTGCAGGAAGTGGTGACCGGCTACAAGCATAGACAGCTGCAAGAGGGGATTGGAGAAATTTATGGTGCAGAGGTCTATCAGTGGCTATATTAAAATTGTTCCCCCCTTCACTCGCCGGGCTTCATCCAGCCAAAATGTGCTACTACTGGACACTGAGGAATTGAACACAAACTAAACAAAACTAAAGCAAACAAATGTTGCATGTGGATTGATCAGATCTGCAGACCAAAGGAGAAAAAGGGGGAAAGTTACTTCATGAAAAAGCCACACAGATAAGGCAGCGATACACAAAAAATCGGACAACCAAAAAAACCAAAAAACCCTAAAATCACTGGTGATTTGAAGTGCGCTGCCGCTGCATTTTTTTTTTTTTGGCGTCCTTTGCAGGCAAAGCTTGAAGCCTGTACTTGCACTACACCTTTTTGACAGTGCACAGCCAGCACTCTTATGTTCCTGTTTCGTTCCTGTGTGTTCCAGAACTATTCCTACATGGTCTGGGTCCAGCTTACCTAAGGGACCGCCTTTCCTCATATGTTCCCCCGCGAGCACTTCGGTCCGGGACCCAACATCTCCTGGCAATCCCAGGCCCCAAAGAGGCCTGGCTGGCCACTACCAGGGCCAGGGCCTTCTCGGTGGCGGCCCCTACTTGGTGGAACGAGCTCCCGGAGGAGATCCGGGCCCTGCGGGACCTTGTGCAGTTCCGCAGGGCCTGTAAGACGGAGCTCTTCCACCAGGCGTATGAGTAGGGACCGCCACTATCATCACTACTGTTCCATCTTAACCTGGCCCTGGTGGAGGGAACATCAGTGTTTCCCAGAGCAGATGATGCCGAGTAGATAGAGCAGAGGCAATAGAGCACAATACACCATCTTGGGAAATACCATGTTGAACATCTAGAGCACTTTAGTCAATAACTGGTTAAAATGGTTTTTGTACTGTCGGGATTTTAAATGTTTTTATATATGTTATATATGTTTTATAATGGCATTTGCCTCCGTGTAAGCCGCCCTGAGCCCACATCACGGGGAGGGCGGGGTATAAATTGAATAAAATAAATAAATCAAATAATATTCCAGCTTTTGTTCCTGTACAATAAAAATTCTGCAATCAGCCAGCCAACACAGAACTCTTTATGCCAGCAAGAGATTCCAGGGATAGTGACAGCGACTATAGGGACTCTAGTGAATCCAGGTTTTTCCTTCCCCAGCCTTTCTCTGTAAGCAGCCTTAGTAGTGATGCGTTTGACTTTTTTGACCTCAGTGAGCCGCGTTTTATTTCTGAACCAGTCCCAAGCCATTCTGATAGCCATATTGAAGACGATAGCCTTAGAAGACTATAGTAGTCCATCTGGTCCCCCTTCCAGTCCTGCACCTGGCTTTGACTCTCTTAACTCAGAATCTGTTGTACATCTAATATATGTACAACAGCTATTAGCCACAAGAGCCAATTTAGAGTCCAGTGGGATCTTTAAGACCAACAGAAGTTTATTCAAGGGATGAGCTTTTGTGTGCAAGGCACACTTTTCCAAGTGTGCGCACGAAAGCTCATACCGTCAATGAACTTCTGTTGGTCTTTTTTTTTTAAATTCTTATTTTCCAAAACGACAAGAAAATAAGGAGAGATTCGAGACGGCTTACGCTAATAGATAAAAGTACTTTTGCTTTAAAATCCAAAAATGAAATAGCAAGCCCCAAACCTCCCACCCACCCTTATTAAAAGACGCCCGCCGTTTGCCCTGAGCTGGATAGCCCAGGAAAGGCCGATCTCGTCAGATCTCGGAAGCTAAGCAGGGTCGACTCTGGCAAGTCCTTCAATGGGAGACCTCCAAGGAATACCAGATCTGGGAGAAGGGGGCAGGCTTTATTCAGCCACTTCTCTGAATGTTCCCCAGGCCCCCAGTAGGGGTCACTCCCCAGAGGTCGCCACGACCTCCAGGTGCACACACACTCACACGCGCACGGACACATATGCACAAATTAAAAATTACAACAACAACAAAAAAGCCTGCCATTCAAACCCCCTCCAAATCACCAGCAGACAGGCAGGCTTTGCAGCACCGCCTGAAGATCTCCATGGGAAGTCACCTCTTCAGGGAGCCCGTCCCACAGAGCCGGAGCCACGACCGGAAAGGCCCTGACTCTGGTCGAAGCCGGATGGGCCACCCTGAGTAGTGGGACAGCCAACGGATGGCTGCCCGATGACCGCTGTCAGTGCACAGGGACGTGTGGAAGGAGATAAGCATATGGAGCAGAGGTCCATCAGTGGCTATGAGTCACAAGATATAGATAGGGGCTCTGGGGCAAGTGATGCTCTGTCATCTTGGTGCTTGGGGGGGGGGGTCAACAGTGGGAGGGCTTCTAATGTCCTGGCCCCACTGGTGGACCTCCTGATGGCACTGGTATTTCTGGCCACTGTGTGATAAAGAGTGCTGGACTGGATGGGCCTTTGGCCTGATCCAACATTGGCTTCAAAAGGGAATTAGATAGGCATATGGAGCAGAGGTCCATCAGTGGCTATGAGCCACAAGGTATAGATAGGGGCTTTGGGGCAAGTGATGCTCGGTCTTCTTGGTGCTTGGGGGGGTCAACCATGGGAGGGCTTCTAGTGTCTTGGCCCCACTGCTGGACCTCCTGATAGCCCCTGGTATTTTTGGCCACTGTGTGACAAAGTGTTGGACTGGATGGGCCGCTGGCCTGATCCAACATTGGTGTCTCTTATGTTCTTATGAGACGGTCCTTGGGAAGCAGCACGAGCTCATCCAGGTCCACCTCACAGGGTGGTCGTGAAGCCAAAATGCAGGAAAAAAGCACGACCGCGATGTGGCAAACGGATGAATTCTGAGGCGCTAAAGGGAAGGTGTCCCTTTCTCCCAAGATGCTCTGACCCACCCCCACCCCCAAAGTGAAACGGTGGGACGACCCACAGATGGCTGCCTGACAACCATAGCTGGCAGCCAACGTTCCCTCTAAGCTGAGTTAGTGTGAGCCGGCTCACAGTTCTTTAGCCTCCGGCTCACGCATTTTTGTGTCCGCCCAGGAAGGGAGGGCTCCCGAGCAAACTAATTTAGGCAGTCGCAAACAACTCGCTCACGGCTTTAAAGCCGGTAGGTCACAAAGTAGAACTTCTGCTCACAAAGTCCCACAGCTTAAAGGGAACATCGACTGACACACAGGAATGCAGGGAAGAAGAAAACCCTTCTACAGCTGTGTGAAGCCAGGTATAAGAAGAAGAAGAAGGAGAGAAGAGATTGGATTTATACCCCTGCCCTTCACTACCCAAATGACTCTCAGAGCGACTTACAAACTCCTTTCCTTTCCCCTCCCCACAACACACACCCTGTGAGCAGGGTTCCCTCTAAGCTGAGTTACTGTGAGCTAGCTTGCAGTTTTTTGAGCCTCTGGCTCACGCACTTTTGTCTTCGCTCAGGAAGGGATGGCTCCAGAGCAAACTAATTTATGCAGCAGCCAAATCGCTCGCTCACAACTTTAATGCCAGTGGCTCACAAAGTAGAATTTTGGCTCACAAGATCCCACAGCTTAGAGGGAGCATTGCAGTGTCCCCTCTAAGGGAATGCAGGGAAGAACAAAACCCTTCTACAGTTGTGTGAGGCCTGGTATAACGGACGTCTGTGGCGGAGAGCCACACAGACGTCAACCACAGCTTTTCACACGACCACGCGCAAAGCCCCCACTGACAAACACCCGTTAGAAGCGAGTGCACGCCACAGAGCCTGTCCAATCAGAGTGCTGACAAAACCCGACATCCAACACAGCCTCCCTCTTGCCCTCCCAGCTCACCTGCTGAGGCACTCAGATTTGGAGCGGGGCTTGGCGCTGCACCCGTCGCCGTTGGCCTGCTTCTCGATGAGGTGCTCCATGCGGTCGTGCATCTCCAGGTTCTGAAAACGAGACAGAGAGACCCTCTCAGAGACCTCTTGTCGCTCACACCAGGGACGGTCCCTGCCCACGCCAAGCCCAGCCTGCTGCAACAATCCCAACAGCGCCAGCAGGGCACCGACCACGACAACACCGAGCCCGGAAAGGTTCAAGGCCTCAGCCTGGTGGTCGGATGGGGCAAATGTGCAGGAGAACTTCCTGTTTGGCAGGACTTCTTCCGGCTTTTTTTGCACTGTCGTCAGATGAACACACGTGGAGCTGCCTTCTACTGAATCAGACCCTTGGTCCATCAAGGTCAGTATTGTCTACTCAGACTGGCAGCAGCTCTCCAGGGTCTCAGGCGGAGGCCTTTCCCATCACCTCCTGCCTGGTCCTTTCAACTGGAGATGCCGGGGATTGAACCTGGGACCTCCTGCATGCCAAGCAGATGCTCTGCCACTGAGCCACAGCCCCTCCCCAGCCGTGGTTCATCAGGATTGTCTACTCAGACTGGCAGCTGCTCTCCAGGGTCTCGGGCGGAGGTCTTTCCCATCGCCTACTGCCTGGACCTTTTAATGGGAGATGCCGGGGATTGAACCGGGGACCTTCTGCATGCCAAGTGGATGCTCTACCACTGAGCCATGGCCCTAATTCAGACCAGTGGTTTATCAAGGTTTGTGTTCTTGACTGAGACTGGCAGCAGCCCTCCAGGGTCTCAGGCAGAGAAAGGTCCTTTCACATGGAGGTTTACAAGATGATGCATGGGATAGAGCAGGTCGAGAAAGAAGGAATTTTCTCCCTTTTTCACCATACAAGAACTCGTGGGCACTCCATGAAATTGCTGAGCAGTCGGGTTAGAACGGATAAAAGGAAGTCCTTCTTCACCCAAAGAGTCATTAACACATGGAATTCACTGCCACAGGAAGTGGTGGCGGCTACAAGCACGGACGGCTTCAAAAGGGAATTAGATAAGTATATGGAGCAGAGGTCCATCAGTGGCTATGAGCCACAAGGTATAGATAGGGGCTCTGGGGCAAGAGATGCTCTGTCATCTTGGTGCTTGGGGGGGGGGGCAACAGTGGGAGGGCTTCTAATGTCCTGGCCCCACTGGTGGGCCTCCTGATGGCCCCTGGCCTTTTTGGCCCCTGTTTGATACAGAGTGTTGGTCTGGATGGGCCACTGGCCTGATCCAACATTGGCTTCTCTTATGTTCTTATGTTCACAAATGAATTAAATAAGTCAATAAATAATAAAGATCCGACTGTACCCAAACGTCCATGACAGCTGACACACAGAACCAATTTAAAAAACACATGAACAAACTATGACAATGCGGCTGTTGCTGAAATCAGTACCTAGACGCTAGCAAGCCAGTTGCAGGCCGATGCTGAGGGGCCAACACGGAAAAGGCCCTGGGTTGTGCTGAAATCGACAGGAAGGTGTCCGCTGAGGGGAGCAAGGGGTCTTTTAAGATCTGCTCCCCCCTCCAAAAATAAAACACCCCTCTTCGGGCTTTGAAAATTACAGCCAGCATTAAGAGAAGTGCTTTGGATCCACCTGGCTTCCTGTAGCACCAGCATCTGCCACTAGGGGGCAGGCATTCCTAGGATTCTCCTAGGCCTTCCGACATCCTCTTTTCAGCAAGGAGGGATTCACTGCCCTGAGTAGCTATGCATGTCATCCACCTCAGTCTACTTTTACAGGGACCTGTCGACTGCTGTTTACTAAGACAGCCAAAGTGCATTTCCATAGGCAAAGGTGGGAGGAAACTGTTGCCGTTCTGCAGGGAAGATCTGTGCTATCTAAGAACATAAGAACATAAGAGACGCCAATGTTGGATCAGGCCAAAGGCCCCTCCAGTCCAACACTCTGGGTCACACAGTGGCCAGACATACCAGGTGCCCTCAGGAGGTCCAGCAGTGGGGCCAGGACACTAGAAGCCCTCCCACTGTTGACCCCCCCCCCAAGCACCAAGAAGACAGAGCATCACTTGCCCCAGAGCCCCTATCTATACCTTGTGGCTCATAGCCACTGATGGACCTCTGCTCCATATGCTTATCTAATTCCCTTTTGAAGCCGTCCATGCTTGAACTGGACTACTGCAATGCGCTGTACCTGGGGCTACCCTTGGAGAGTATTCGGAAGCCGCAGCGAGTGCTGAATGCTGTGGCTAGACTGCTGGTCAGGGCCAGCTTTTGGGATCATGTGACCCTGAAATTACAGCAATCACGCTGGCTCCTGAGCCCAATTCTAGGTGTTGTTTTTTTAACCTTCAAAGCCCTGCACGGCTCGGGGCACCTGAAGGATCCTCTTCTTCCAGACGTTCCAGCCCAGAGGCCCTCTGGACTGTCCCATCAATCAAAGAAGCTCCTCTGGTGGGCACACACGAGACAGGGCCTTTTGAGGGGCAGCCCCATGATTATGGAACAGCCTGCCCAGGAAGGTGCACCTGCCCCCCCCCCCTCACTTGCAATTCCACGTTGGGCTGTGGAGGGTAACCAAGAATACCCAGAAGATTGGGCCAGAACCAACGGGTTGAAATGAAATCAGAAGAGTTTCCGATTCTATGATTCGAGTCTTTAAGGTGCTCATAGACTCTTGCTCTTTTCTACCTCGGTATCTGAAGAAGTGAGCCATGACTCACGAACGCTCACAACCGGCCACAACATTTTGTTAGCTTTTAAGGTGCAACTGGACTCCTGCTCCAATCCTAGTCTGAATTCAAGCGAGTTCCATTCTGAAAAATCATAGAATCACAGAATGTCAGAGTTGGAAGGGACCTTGCAGGTCATCTAGTCCAACCCCCCCTGCACTCTGCAGGAGCAGAGCTGAAAGATAGCCCTACGTACCTACACCATACCCGGAAGATGGCCGTCTAGCCTCCGCTTGAAAACGTCCAGCGAAGGAGCATCCACCCCCTCCCGAGGCAGACTGTTCCACTGCTCAACCACTCTTACAGTTAAGAAAGTTCCTCCTGATATTTATCCGGTATCGACACCCTTGTAATTTCCACCCGTTAGATCTAGTCTTGCAATCCGGAGTGAAGGAGAATAGATCTGCTACATCTTCTACATGTTAAGGTAAAGGTAAAGGTTCCCTTGCTCGAAAGCCAGTCGAATCTGACTCTAGGGTTGCGGTGCTCATCTCCGCTTCAAAGCCGAAGACCCAGCGCTGTCCGAAGATGTTTCCGTGGTCATGTGGCCAGCATGACTAAACACCAAGGCGCACGGAACGCTGTTACCTTCCCACCAAAGTGGTACCTATTTATCTACTTGCAATTTCTTGCTTTCGAACTGCTAGGTTGGCAGGAGCTAGAACTAGAGACGGGAGCTCACTCCGTCATGCGGCACCGGGTCTCGAACTGCTGAACTACTGACCTTCCACAGCCTGCAGTTCAGCGTCTTAACCACTTGAGCCACCGCAGCTCCTATCTTCTACATGACAGCCATTCAAATACTTGAAGACAGCAATCATGTCCCCTCTAAGCCTTCTCTTTCCCAGGCTAAACAGACCCAACTCTTTCAGCCTTTCCTCGTAAGACTTGGATTCCAACCCTCTCACCATCCTGGTTACCCTCTTCTGGACACGCTCCAGCTTGTCAACATCCTTCCTAAAATGTGGTGCCCAAAACTGGACACAGGCCTCCAGGTGAGGCCTGACCATAGCAGAACAGAGCGGAACGACCACCTCCCGTGATCTGGACACAAGGCTTCTGTGAATGCATCCTAAGATTGCATTAGAGACAGAAAAGGGACAGAAAGAGACAGAAACCTCAACCCCCACGAGTCACCGCTCAACGGCTTGAGGGGCAAATTTCCCTGGCTGTTTTATCTGGGGTTCTATTCTCGGTTTGGGCTGGACAACCATATTCTTTTGTTCCGCCGTTCCGGCTTCTGCTGGTTTCACTGCTTACTCTTATTACGTGTTATAGGGTGGTGAGAGATCAGTATTTGAGACAGCTGTGTTACTGGATTAGTTTCATCAGGGCCCAAAAAAGGGCCGATACCGATTTGCATTTTGCTCTGCCACAGGCTCTGCTAAGAATGATCGGGGCTGAAGAGTGGAATGTATTGTTTTAAAAGCAAGCAAAATACCTCGGCCTCCAGGTAAGCCACCCGCTCTTTGAGCTCTTGAATGATTGCGTCCTTGGACTGAATCACCGTCTTGGAGTTTTGAAGCTGCAGGGGAGACAAAAAAAAAGGCAGTTTGTCAAAACAGCCCACGGGCGAAGTGTCACCGCGAGTAATGACGTGGGTCAGGGAGACGATGTGAACAAATCTCTTCACTGGATAACGTGCTGCTCTCACAGAGGAAACCCTAGGGAGGTAGAAGAGAAATCTGAGGTAATTTCCACGATCCCCCCCCCCCCCCGCCCTCTCCTTCAGTGAGTGACACCCCCCACCTTCCTTTCATGACACAAAAAGATAAAGTTTTATTGTCTCTTCTGTGTAAGGGCTCCGTGCTCAGTGGTTTGGAACGTAAGGCAAGGAATGAAACGACTTATTGGTTATTTGCAGCAAGGGACGGCCGGTCTCTGCTTCAGAACAGTTACCACTCTGCACAATCACAGCTTTTATGGCACTGAATGTAGTGACTGGCCACAGGAATAGACAGATTTAAAAGGGGATTAAGGTAGATTTGTGGAGGATGAGTCTATCAACGGCTACTAGCCATGGCGGCTGAGGGGAACCTCCACATTCAGGGGTGGTCAACCACCGAATCCCAGATCCGGGAGGCAACATCAGGGGAAGGCCTCGGCCTCTCTGCCCTGTTGCTGGCCCTCCGGAGGAACTGGTTGGCCACTGTGTGAGATGGGATGCGGGACTGGATGGACCCTCCCTGGTCTGACCCAGCAGGGCTCCTCTGATGTTCTTCTCAGGTGCAGGCCTCAGCCTCTCTGCCCTGTTCTTGGCCCTCCAGAGGAGGAACTGGTTGAGGCCCCTGTGTGAGACAGGAGGCTGGACTAGATGGACCCTCACTGGTTGGACCCAGCAGGGTTCACCTGAGGTTCTTCTCAGGGGAAGGCCTCGGCCTCTCTGCCCTGTTGTTGGCCCTCCAGAGGAACTGGCTGGCCCCTGTGTGAGATGGGATGCGGGACTGGATGGACCCTCCCTGGTCTGACCCAGCAGGGCTCCTCTGATGTTCTTCTCAGGTGCAGGCCTCAGCCTCTCTGCCCTGTTCTTGGCCCTCCAGAGGAGGAACTGGTTGAGGCCCCTGTGTGAGACAGGAGGCTAGACTAGATGGACCTTCACTGGTCTGATCCAGTGTAACTCTTCTGATGTTCTTAATTGACAGGGTGTTTTCTGTCAGGAGAGTGAGGGGGGATTATTTCACTTGGAACGCCTCCTGAGACCGAAAAATCTCAGCCTATTGTAACAGGACTAGTTTGTCTCTTGGGATACTTCCTTCAATCCCCTCACAAGAAACTAACCTACTATGTCTCTAAGGTAACACAGGTTACCTGCTCTATTCCTGCCTCTATCAGCCCTCTGTACCTATTCTATAGGTGGCAGAGATTTTTCTTCTTCACCCGCGAAGCCTAACTTACCTAACAAATATGCTGCCGGGCACGATTCAAGGTGCTGGTCTTTGACCTTCAAAGTCCCACATGGTTTGGGACCAACATACTCGAAGGGCCACCTACTCCCGTATGAACCTGCCCAGCCATTACAGTCATCTTTGGAGGTCCTGCTTTGGATGCCTCCACCTTTTGAGATCAGTCGGGTAGCAATCCGGGACAGGGCCTGCTCGGCGGTTGCACCAAAGTTCTAGAACTCTCTTCCCCAGGAAGATTTATCAGTCCCCTTCTGTTGCCGTCTTTGTCGCGGGTGAAGACTTTGTTCCGTTCCCACAATGACCCTTTCCTTCCTAAACAATGTCTTTATGCTTTGTATATCTTTTAACTGTTCTGTCTGTATTTCAATGACGTATGTTTGGAAGGGGGGGTTGATTTTAATGGTTTTTACCACGTAATTTTATTGTATATGGTTTGAGTCCCCACTCCTCTACATGCAGCCAGCTGGGTGACCTTGGGTCAGTCACAAGTTCTCTCAGAGAACTTTCCTTCCTAAACAATGTCTTTTGCTTTATGCTCTCAGAGAACCCTTTCCTTCCTAAACAATGTCTTTATGCTTTGTATATCTTTTAACTGTTCTGTCTGTATTTCAATGACATATGTTTGGAAGGGGGGGTTGATTTTAATGGTTTTTACCACGTAATTTTATTGTATATGGTTTGAGTCCCCACTCCTCTACATGCAGCCAGCTGGATGACCTTGGGTCAGTCACAAGTTCTCTCAGAGCTGTTCTCTCGAGAGCAGTCCTCGAAAGAGCTCTCTTGGCCCCGCCTACCTCACAGGGTGTCTGTTGTGGGGAGGGGAAGGGGAAGGTGTTTGTAAGCCGCTCTGAGACTCTGAGTGAAGGGCGGGGTATAAATCCAATCTCTTCTTCTTCTTTTGTAAATAAGCTATTCTATGAGTAGCTTTCCCTGTTTTTGAAGACCTAATTTCCCTTCTCCTAATTCCCCCCTGCCCAGAAGCTCCACGGCCTCTAATTGGCTGATGCCACTTAGTATCTGCCTCCTCACCCAGTAGGGACAGACTGGGTGGGATGCCTGGAGGGCGGAACTAGAAGCCGTCTGTCACAACCCTGCCTCCAAATGGACTGGGAGACGTGAGTTAGAAAGCAGAGAGGCATTAAGAGGCACCGCAGAAAGTCCCCAGAAGACCATCACAGCACACTAGAGACCATCATCCCTTCCCTCCACAGAAACCCCAAATCGACAAGGGGCTCTTGCCAAGAACACTCAACACCCTTCTAGGCTACGATTTCCTGAGTTTTGCGGAGCAGTACACACCTCTTGGGCAGACGGGGCCTTCTCCACATCAGCCCCTATCACTGAGGCAGGTTAATTTCAATTCATTTTTTCACAGGACAACCAGACTGGTCCATTCTCATCAGAGAGTTGCCAAACCCTGAGCAGGGATAAAGCATTACTGATGAACCCTCGCCAAGGGAGAGAGACATTCAGCTAAGCTTGGAAAGGCAGAGGGGCTTTCAGTCCCCTCTTGGAACCCGGTTTTCTTCCATGTGGCTCTCAACTCAGCATCTTTACAGAGGGCTGCCCTGCGGTAACGAAGGCTTAGAAACTTTACTGCATGTCGTATATGATTGCAAGGCATAGAACAGATACCCTCCCATTTTCCAAAACGACTCCTCTCACTTCCAGTCAAAAAACGCAACTCCTGAAGAACTTTCTGGATTATTATCACATGTGGTGGAGGTGTGAGAAGTTGGAAATTTTTTGGAAAACATAAAACAACTAATTGCAGAGATAGTGGGAACAGAACTTACGTTAGACCCAGAAATATTTTTGTTGAACATGTTACCGGAAGGGATAAAATACAATGACAAATGTGTGATTTTATATATCCTTACTGTGGCTAGAATTCTTATAGCCAAAGGGTGGAAATCAGAAAAAAATACCAGGTAGAGAAGAATTAATAACAAAAGTTATAGAAATAAAAGAAATGGATAAAGTAAATATGATTTTGTCAGGAAAGGATGAAAATGTGTTTAAAAAAAGATGGAAGAAAGTAGACGGTTGGGGAAAAAAATGGACAACATTTCTTTGTAAATGTATGTGAAAAACCTAAATAAAATAATTTTTTAAAAAAGAACTTTCTGGATAATAGGCACCCTGAGGCTACACTTAAATTAGCCAAATGTGGTTGGCTTGTCTCAAGAACCAGAAAGTTATTAGTAGCTCAGTCGGGTAAATGTTAGGCATTTAGCCACTCTGTATATTGCAGTGCCCGTCATAATTGCCATGTTTTCATATCTGTATGTTACATTTTATTCTCATATATTTTTATAATTCTTTTATTGGTTCTCCTGTTTAACCTACTTTGGTTTCATCTGTTTTAATGCTGGCTTTTGCCATGAATAAAACCTAAAAATTTAAAAATGACAGAGGGCTGAACTCAAAAGATTCCTTCTGCTAACGGTGGCGCTTTCCTCCAGTGAACATAAGAATGTAAGAGAAGCCAACGTTGGATCAGGCCAACGGCCCATCTAGTCCAACACTCTGTGTCATGCAGTGGCCAAAACCCAGGGGCCATCAGGAGGTCCACCAGTGGGGCCAGAACTCCAGAAGCCCTCCCACTCTTGCCCCCCAAGCACCAAGAAGACAGAGCATCACTTGCCCCAGACAGAGGAACATAAGAGAAGCCATGTTAGATCAGGCCAAGGGCCCATCCAGTCCAACACTCTGTGTCACACAGTGGCCAAAACCCAGGTGCCATCAGGAGGTCCACCAGTGGGGCCAGAACTCCAGAAGACCTCCTACTCTTCCCCCCCCAAGCACCAAGAAGACAGAGCATCACTGCCCCAGACAGAAGAACATAAGAGAAGTCCTGTTGAATCAGGCCAGTGGCTCCTCCAGTCCAACACTCTGTGTCACACAGTGGCCAAAACGCAGGTGCCCTCAGGAGGTCCAGCAGCGGGGCCAGAACTCCAGAAGACCTCCCACTGTTCCCCCCTCAAGCACCAAGAAGACGGAGCATCACTTGTCACCAGCCTGAGAGTTCCTATCTATACTTTGAGGCTAATAGCAAGTGCAACGCAACTCCCCACGGTTAGCAAAATGGAGCCTGCGGACCCAACCCAGTGAAGAGTGGATAACATTGCTATTCTGGAGGCGCTCGGAAAACAGCAAGTGGGGGAGGAAGGAGAGGTGAAGTGCCTCCAAATGCTTCCCATGAGGATGCAACCACAGATGACCAACGGACCAGGGCCTAGCGAGGGAGGGAGCCCTCCGAATCTGGCCTCCTGCCACTCCTCCCAGACCTGGGACCCCGCGGCTCCCCACGGCCCAAAGCGGCACCCACCTGCTCAATCATCTGCCGGACTTTGCGCTGCTGGCTCTTGAGCATGTCGTCCAGGTGGTGGATCTTCTCCCGCAAAGTGGCAACTTCCTTTTCTAGTTAGGATGACCTGGAGGAGGAGGAGGAGGAGGAATAGACCACAAGTTAAAAGAAGAGCAATTAAAAATCTCATCTTGCTATGTAGTTTTGGAAAACTAGAATGATTAAACAGAGGCTATGGTACTCCGGTCACATTAAGACTATAAGAACATAAGAGAAGCCACCTTGGATCAGGCCAACAGCCCATCCAGTCCAAAACTGTGTGTCGTCGGAGGAAGATCTTAAAGAAAACAGCCGTTATCCTCAGTTTCTCCATCTGTAAAATGGGAACAGCTGCTGTCTGGACCACAAGCTGCTGCTGGTGGATTAGCCGGGAAGACGGAGGGGGGTGAATCTATCCCCTAAGATGGTGCAGGGCACACTTCTTCATTCCGCTCCAATCAAAAAGACCGAGTCGAGTCTCACGGACCCGTTCCTCGAAGGTCTGCGCTTTCTGTCAGCGTCAGCAGGCTCTCTCCAAAGGAAAAAGCCGACAGGAGCGGAACAAGACCCGTGGCTTTCCCTTTTCCCAGGGAAAGGAGGGGCGAGCTTTCATTAAAGGCGATTTTACAATTCACTTCCTCAAACAGTCACCTATGCAGGCTTCTGGAAGCGCAGACGTTTCGCTTCGCGAGCAAGATTCGATCCATCGGCACTTGAAAGGCCAGCGTGATTCCAATACATCTGACGAAGGGCGTCTGTCTCGTGAAAGCCCACGCCCAGCTCGTTGGCCTCTGACGTTGTGACTGGACTCGAATCCGGCTCTTCTGACGCAGACCAGCACGGCTGTCCACCCAAAACGACGTCCATTTTAAGAGGCACTCTTTTCTCAAAGATCGGTTGAAAGACAGATTGACTGATTTATCCACTTCAGTTTATTTATTCACTTCACAGCCAGTCTGGTGTCGTGGTTAGGAGCGCGGACTCCAATCTGGGAGAACCGGGTTTGATTCCCCCACTCCTCCACATGCAGCCAGCTGGTGTGACCTTGGGCCAGTCACAAGTTCTCTCAGAGCTGTTCGCTCGGGAGCAGTTCTCAAGAGAGCTCTCTCAGCCCCACCGACCTCACAGGGTGTCTGTTGTGGAGAGGGGGAAGGGAAAGGAGTTTGTAAGCCGCTTTGAGGCTCCGAGTGAAGGGTGGGGCATCAATCCGTCTCACACAGTGGCCAGCCAGTTCCGCTGAAGGGCCAAAAACAGAACAGAGCGGCCGATGCCTTCCCCTGAGAAGAACATTGGAGGAGGAGGAGGAGAGGAGATTGGATTTACACCACAGCCTTCCCTCAGAGTCTCAGAGCACCTTACAAACTCCTTTCCTTTCCCCTCCCCACGACAGACACCCTGTGAGGTAGGCAGGGCTGAGAGAGCTCTTTCCAGAACTTTCCTTGAGAGAACAGCTCTGACAGAACGATGGCTTGCCCGAGGTCATCCAGCAGCTGCAAGTGGAGGAGTGGGGAACCAAACCCAGTTCTCCCAGATTAGCGTCTGCCCACTTAACCATTTTGCCAAACTGGCTCTCCTTCTGGGTCAGACCTGTGAGGGTCCATCAGCATCCCGTCTCACACAGTGGCCAACCAGTTCCTCTGGAGGGCAAACAACAGGGCAGAGAGGCCGAGGCCTTCCCCTGAGAAGAACCTCAGAAGAGCCCTGCTGGATCAGACCAGGGAGGGGCCATCTAGTCCAGCCTCCCACCTCACACAGGGGTCAGCCAGTTCCTCTGGAGGGCCAGTAACAGTGCAGAGAAGCCGAGGCCTCGGGTCCCTCTAGTCCAGCATCCCGTCTCACACAGCAGCCAACCAGTTCCTCTGGAGGGCAAACAACAGGGCAGAGAGGCCGAGGCCTTCCCCTGAGAAGAACCTTAGAAGAGCCCTGCTGGGTCAGACCAGGGAGGGTCCATCTAGTCCAGCCTCCCGTCTCACCCAGTGGCCAACCAGTTCCTCCGGAGGGCCAGCAACAGGGCACAGAGGCCGAGGCCTTCTCCTGAGAAGAACCTCAGAAGAGCCCTGCTGGATCAGACCAGGGAGGGGCCATCTAGTCCAGCCTCCCACCTCACACAGGGGTCAGCCAGTTCCTCTGGAGGGCCAGTAACAGTGCAGAGAAGCCGAGGCCTCGGGTCCCTCTAGTCCAGCATCCCGTCTCACACAGCAGCCAACCAGTTCCTCTGGAGGGCAAACAACAGGGCAGAGAGGCCGAGGCCTTCCCCTGAGAAGAACCTTAGAAGAGCCCTGCTGGGTCAGACCAGGGAGGGTCCATCTAGTCCAGCCTCCCGTCTCACCCAGTGGCCAACCAGTTCCTCCGGAGGGCCAGCAACAGGGCACAGAGGCCGAGGCCTTCTCCTGAGAAGAACCTCAGAAGAGCCCTGCTGGATCAGACCAGGGAGGGGCCATCTAGTCCAGCCTCCCACCTCACACAGGGGTCAGCCAGTTCCTCTGGAGGGCCAGTAACAGTGCAGAGAAGCCGAGGCCTCGGGTCCCTCTAGTCCAGCATCCCGTCTCACACAGCAGCCAACCAGTTCCTCTGGAGGGCAAACAACAGGGCAGAGAGGCCGAGGCCTTCCCCTGAGAAGAATATCAGAAGAGCCCTGCTGGGTCAGACCAGTGAGGGTCCATCTAGTCCAGCCTCCCGTCTCACCCAGTGGCCAACCAGTTCCTCCGGAGGGCCAGCAACAGGGCACAGAGGCCGAGGCCTTCCCCTGATGTTGCCTCCTGGCTCTGGGATTTGGAGGTTTAGTGCCTCGGAATGTGGAGGTTCCCCCTCAGCCACCATGACTAGCAGCCACTGACAGACGTCTCCTCCACGAATCTTTCTAATCCCCTTTTCAAGCTGACTGGGAGCCCCCCCTCCACGAGAGCGTCACCCAGGGCAGCAGGGATCCCAGAATCAGCTCAACGCCCAAGGCCCGGCAGGCATCTTCCTCCGGAGTGCCACGCCCAAAGCTTAGCCGTCCCCTGGCAGCACGCCTCACCTTTCCTGCTCAGCCAGTTGGTCGTTCCGCAGCTTCCGCAGCTCCTCCAGCTCCGATTCGCCGTCTTTCATCTTCTGCAGGAGGCTCCGGTGCTCCTGCGGGGGAGAGGAGGGGGGGAGAGGAAGTCAGGAGAGCTGTCGGGGCCTGCGGGAGGCGGACAAGGGACAGGGGAGACGCCCGAAGGGAGGCTTCCGAAGCCGGCCCGTCTCCGCCGGCGGAAGGCCAGAAAAGCCACAGGGCTAGACCGTTGGCCTCTCCCGCTCCGGACGCTGAGGGCCCAAGCCGAATGAGGACCACAAACAGCCCCAGCTTGTGTCCACGTGGAGCTGGAGTCACTTCCCGTCCTGACTCCTGACCAGTCTTCCCTCTAAGCTGAGTGAGTGTGAGCCAGCTCACAGTTTTTTAGCCTCCGGCTCACACATTTTTGTCTTCGCTCAGGAAGGAGGGCTCCAGAGCACTGTTCCCTCTAAGCTGAGTGAGTGTGAGCCAGCTCACAGTTTTTTAGCCTCTGGCTCACCCATTTTTGTCTCAGCTCAGGAAGGAGGCCTCCAGAGCAGTGTTCCCTCTAAGCCGAGTTAGTGTGAGCTAGCTCACAGTTTTCTAGCCTCCGGCTCACACATTTTTGTCTTCGCTCAGGAAGGAGGGTTCCAGAGCAGTATTCCCTTTAAGCTGAGCTAGTGTGAGCCAGCTCACAGTTTTTTAGCCTCCGGCTCACACATTTTTGTCTCCGCTCAGGAAGGAGGGCTCCAGAGCAGTGTTCCCTCTAAGCTGAGTGAGTGTGAGCCAGCTCACAGTTTTTTAGCCTCCGGCTCACCCATTTTTGTCTCCGCTCAGGAAGGAGGGTTCCAGAGCAGTATTCCCTCTAAGCTGAGTTAGTGTGAGCTAGCTCACTGTTTTTAGCCTCCGGCTCACACATTTTTGTCTTACTTCAGGAAGGATGATTCCAGAGCAAACTAAGTTATTCAGTAGCCAATTCACCTGCTCACAACTTTAATGCCGGTAGCTCACAAAGTAGAATTTTTGCTCACAGGACTCCACAGCTTAGAGGGAACATTGCTCCCGGCCGTCCGAGCACTCCTGAGCGGTCCCCCTCGCAGCCAACGAGTTAGATCAGGGGTCCCCAACGTGGCAACCAAGGGCCCAAGGCCACCACCCACTGACGCCTTTCCCAGTGCCCCGCCAAGTGTTTCTTTTTTAAAGCGGGCATGGTCACACGGGGCTTTTGTCCGGCAAGGGTCCTGATTGGCCATGCAGCTTTTGAAAAACATGGTTCTGGCCAGGGCTTTTTTTGTAGAAAAAGCCCAGCAGGAACTCATTAGCATAATAGGCCACACCCAACAGCAGAACTCATTAGCATATTAGGCCACACCCATGACAGCACAGCTCATTAGCCTATTAGGCCACACCCCTGTGTTACCAGAAGTGTGGTCATCCAGCCACACCCACCTTTTGCTTCTTATTCTGTTGACCTTGTTTGTTGTCAAAACCCAGGGCCTTTTTTTGGAGCAGGAACTCCTTTGCATGTTAGGCCAACCCCCCAAATGTAGCCAATCCTAATGATTTCCCGCTGTTGGGTGTGGCCTATTATGCTAATGAGTTCCTGCTGGGCGTGGCCAACTTGGGAGCCAGCCGGAACTCCGTTCCTGTGCGTTCCTGCCCCAAAATAGCCCTGGTTCTGGCAGCCGCCACCGCCGCAGCACATGGATCTTCACACTGTGTGACTGAAGGTAAACCGCGTAAAGGAAGGAACAGAATGAGACGCTGAACAAGGCAAAAAGCCGGTGTGGCCTTGTAATGTTACCAGCTTTGTAATGTTAAAGAAGAAGAGAAGATGAAGAAGAGATTGGATTTATACCCCACCCTTCACTACTAGAAGGAGTCTCAGAGCGGATCACAAACTCCTTTCCCTTCCCCTCCCCACAGGGTTGAGAGAGCTCTGACAGAAACTGCTCTTTCTCAAGACCAGCTCTTATCAGAATTTCGGCTTGCCCAAGGTCATCCAGCCAGGTGCAAGTGGAGGAGTGGGGGATCAAACCCGGTTCTCCCAGATTAGAAGAAGAAGAGATTGGATCTATACCCCGCCCTTCACTACCCAAAGGAGTCTCAGAGCGGCTTACAAACTCCTTTCCCTTCCCCTCCCCACAACAGACACCCTGTGAGGTGGGTGGGGCTGAGAGAGCTCGGACAGAAACTGCTCTTTTTCAAGGACAGCTCTTATCAGAACTACGGCTTGTCCAAGGTCATCCAGCCAGGTGCAAGTGGAGGAGAGGGGAATCAAACCCGGTTCTCCCAGATTAGAGTCCGCGCACTTCACCACGACACCAAGCTGGCTCTGATCCATCTAAAACCCATGACTGGTTGCCTGTCTGAAGATTTATGCTCTATTGAGAATCATATCGAATTCTAACCGTTTGGAAACACAGAAAACACTGCAAAGGCATTTGTATAAAAACATCCGTGAAGAAGACACTCAAAACGAAGCGAATACCCGGAATTTCTGTTGTATATTCATTCACAGTTTTGTTATTGTACATTTACTCTGTTTTGTTATTCTTTGCATACTGTAATCTGCGTTTACGGATTACTTAAATCATTTCATCGCGTAAGAGGTTTTTGCCTCGTTTAGCGTCGCATTCCACAGCTTTTCCTTTATTTACGAGCTTTGCAGGGAAGTCCTCTCTCTTTTGAAGGTAAACTGTGGCAGCCATTTTGTGACTGGCTCCACCTCCTCCGGCAGCCATTTCCTGACAACCGTTTTGCAGCTGGACCCACCATGTCTTGCCAGAATTCCAAAAGAGCCTGTGGGAAGAAAAAGGGGCAGGAACCCCGGGTTTACACCACCGGGTTCTGTCTTTCCACCCGGGCCACTGTTTGTTTGGATGATCCTTCGTGTTGTGTTCTTTTTTAGGGGGGGAGGGTTTTGTTTTGGTATTTTTCATATGTACGTGTGTGCCTTAAATAGGATATTATAGCTTTGGGGAAAAGTGCAGAAAAGGGCAACTCGAATGATAAAAGGGTTGGAACACTTTCCCTATGAGGAAAGGTTAAAGCGCTTAGGGCTCTTTAGCTTGGAGAAACGACGACTGAGGGGTGACATGATTGAGGTTTATAAGATTATGCATGGGAAAGAGCAGGTAGAGAAAGAGGTCCTTTTCTCCCTTTCTCACAATACAAGAACTCGTGGGCACGCCATGAAATTGCTGAGCGGTCGGGTTAGAACGGATAAAAGGAAGTACTTCTTCACCCAAAGAGTGATTAACACTTGGAATTCACTGCCACAGGAAGTGGTGGCGGCTACAAGCACGGACGGCTTCAAAAGGGAATTGGATAAGCATATGGAGCAGAGGTCCATCAGTGGCTATTAGCCACAAGGTAAAGATAGGGGCTCTGGGGCAAGTGATGCTCTGTCATCTTGGTGCTTGGTGGGGTCAACAGTGGGAGGGCTTCTAATGTCCTGGCCCCACTGGTGGACCTCCGGATGGCACTGGTATTTCTGGCCACTGTGTGACCCAGAGTGTTGGACTGGATGGGCCTTTGGCCTGATCCAACATTTGCATCTCTTATGTTCTTATGTCTCCGTGTGTGTGACCCCGAAGGTCACGACGACCTCTGGAAACTGACCCCCACTGGGGGCCTAGAGGATATTCAGAGAGGTGGCTGAGTAAAGCCTGCCCCCGCCTCCCGCCTCTGGCATTCCCTGGAGGTCTCCCATCCAAGTACTTGCCAGGGTCGGCCCTGCTTAGCTTCTGAGACCTGACAAGATCGGGCTGGCCTGGCCGATCCAAGTCAGGGCTCTTCTTTGCTGTTTTTTTAATCGCTCTGAGTTCACCGGTAAGATTCTCCCTCGCAGCTCGTACCGCTGTTTTAATTAGCAATTCGGCCCCGGCAACTGAGCTCCAACCAGAGGGTCGGGATTTTGAGACGGTCCCCCTGGGCCGGCGCACCTCGCAGCAGGCAGGGGAAGAAAGTGGGGGGGAACCCCCGGGGAGCCCCCCATTTTCCAACCGAGTTTTGGAACTCAATGCCGGCTCTTTGCCGTTCGGCGCATCGCCGCGGAAACGGCAGTACCTTCTCCATCCCCGAGAGAAGCCGCTGCACTTCCTCCAGCTTCAGGTCTTTCTCGGCCAGATCCAGTTCCGCCTGCCGGAGAGCCGTGCCTGACTGCTCCGCTTCCCTCCGGTAATGGGAGATAGAAGTCTGCAATGCAAGACGAAAAAACCCCTCTGAAGTGGAGTGTGGGACTTGCCCACGGAGAGGCAGACACCTTTGTGGCAAGCACACCCTTCCCCTCTGAGGAAAGACGGAAGAAGAAGAAGAGATTGGATTTATACCCCGCCCTTCACTACCCAAAGGAGTCTCAGAGGGGCTTACAAACTCCTTCCCCTTCCCCTTCCCCTCCCCACAACAGACACCCTTGTGAGGTCGGTGGGGCTGAGAGAGCTCTCGACAGAAACTGCTCTTTTTCAAGAACAGCTCTTATCAGAACTACGGCTTGCCCAAGGTCATCCAGCAGGTGCAAGTGGAGGAGTGGGGAATCAAACCCGGTTCTCCCAGATTAGAGTCCGCACACTTAACCACGACACCAAACTGGTGTAGTGGTTAAGAGCCTGGAACCTTTCAGTTGAGAAAAGAGACAGCTACGGAGGAACATGGAAGAGGTTTACAAAACTATGCATAGGGTGGAAAGAGTTGACAGAGAGGCATTCTTCTCCCTCCCCCTAAATACTAGAACTTGAGGGCATCCAGTGAAGACAAAAAAGAAGAGATTGGATTTATACCCCACCCTTCACTACCCAAAGGAATCTCAGAGTGGCTTACAAACTCCTTTCCCTCCCCACAACAGACACCCTGTGAGGTAGGTGGGGCTGAGAGAGCTCTTGACAGAAACTGCTCTTTTTCAAGGACAGTTCTGAGAGAACTGTGGCTAGCCCAAGGTCATCCAGCAGGTGCAAGTGGAGGAGTGGGGAATCAAACCTGGTTCTCCCAGATTAGTCTGTGCACTTAAAAACGACACCAAACTGGTGAGAAGGAGGAGGAGGAAGAAGAAGAGAAGAGGAGATTGGATTTATACCCCACCCTTCACTACCCAAAGGAATCTCAGAGTGGCTTACAAACTCCTTTCCCTCCCCACAACAGACACCCTGTGAGGTAGGTGGGGCTGAGAGAGCTCTGACAGGAACTGCTCTTTTTCAAGGACAGCTCTGGCAGAACTACGGCTTGCCCAAGGTCGTCCAGCAGCTGCAAGTGGAGGAGTGGGGAATCAAACCCGGTTCTCCCAGATCAGAGTCCGGGCACTTAACCACAACACCAAACAGTCCCACGGGGGCCCCAGGCCACCGCCGCCCCCTCCAGAGCCCCGCGTGCTCACCTCGTAAGCGGCCCGATCCGACTGGTGCCGCTTCTCTGCCTCTTGCAGCTTGGAGAAAAGCCTCTTGGTCGTCTCGCGCATGATCCGGATGTCTTCTCCGGGGTAGGACGGCTCCTCCTAACGGGAGGCGGGAGAGAGATGTGATAGGCCGTCCTTGGCTATTATCGGGAGCTAGGCAGAGCATGCGCACCCCCTCCCATCCTGCAGGAACTCCCCCTGGCTGCCCAGCAGTTAGCGGGCTCAATTTAAGAAGGAGAGAGAAGAAACTGGATTTATACCCCGCCCTTCACTTGGGGGTCTCGGTGTGGCTTACAGTCTCCTTTCCCTTCCCCTCCCCACAACAGATGCCCTGTGAGGCGGGTGGGGCCGAGAGAGCTCTCTCGAGGACTGCCCTTGAGAGAACTTGTGACTGACCCAAGGTCACACCAGCAAGCTGCAAGTGGAGGAAGTGGGGAACCAAGCCCCGTTCTCCCAGATTAGAGTCTGTCGCTCTTAAACACGACACGAAACCGGCTCTCAAGGTATTGCCTATCGCACACAAAGCCCTTCATGGCCTTGGGCTGTCACGTCCATGAGACTGCGTCTCCCACTATGCGCTGCCACGAGAGATCGGAGTCCGCGCATTTAACCACTACACCAAACAGAACGGCGGACTATAAACGACACGAACAAATATTCCTCTGCGTACCTCACTCGCCGACAGGCTTCGATACGAAGTAGTTCTGTACGGACGGATCCCATTCTGTTTTTCTGAAGTCAGCTGCATGGGGGGGGGGGGGGGGGGGGGGGGGGGGGGGGGGGGGGGGAGAGAGAGAGAGAGAGAGAGAGAGAGAGAGAAAGCCTTCAGGATTCCAAGAGGCGGTGACACACCGGCTTTCGTTCTGACAGCAGCTGGACAAGATCCAGTCCACATCTGGGCGCACAGCTTCAATCCACCCATATTTATCCATCCCTTTGTCTAGCAGTGCGTCCCCGGGACACAAGGGGGGGCGGGCGGGCGAGCTGGATGCATGCCTCCACACCTGCAGCTCCATCACAGAAAAGCACGTTAAGAACATCAGAAGAGCCCTCCTAGATCAGACCGAGGCCTTCCCCTTGTAGTCCAGCCTCCTGTCTCACACAGGGGCCTCAACCAGTTCCTCTGGAGGGCCAGCAACAGGGCAGAGAGGCCAAGGCCTTCCCCTGAGAAGAACCTCAGAAGAGCCCTGCTGGGTCAGACCAGTGAGGGTCCATCCAGTCCAGCCTCCTGTCTCACATGGTGGCCTCAACCAGTTCCTCTGGAGGGCCAGCAACAGGGCAGAAAGGCCGAGGCCTTCCCCTGAGAAGAACCTCAGAAGAGCCCTGCTGGGTCAGACCAGTG